>NC_090922.1:1503051179-1503351179 GCF_040938575.1 Ambystoma mexicanum | reverse complement strand
GGGGAGAGATGCAGCAGGCTAGGTCTCCAGCTATGAAGAACAGAGGGGAGAGAAGCAGCAGGCTAGGTCTCCAGCTATGAAGAACCCGAGGGGAGAGAAGCAGCGGGCTAGGTCTCCAGCTATGAAAGATCCGAGCTGAGAGAAGCAGCGGGCTAGGTCTCCAGCTATGAAGGACCCGAGCTGAGAGAAGCAGCAGGCTAGGTCTCCAGCTATGAAGAACCCGAGGGGAGAGAAGCAGCGGGCTAGGTCTCCAGCTATGAAGAACACGAGGGGAGAGAAGCAGCAGGCTAGGTCTCCAGCTATGAAGAACCCGAGGGAAGAGAAGCAGCAGGCTAGGTCTCCAGCTATGAAGAACCCGATGGGAGAGAAGCAGCAGGCTAGGTCTCCACCTATGAAGAACCCGAGGTGTGAGAAGCAGCAGGCTAGGTCTCCAGCTATGAAGAACCCAAAGAGAGAGAAGCAGCAGTCTAGGTCTCCAGCTATGAAGAACCCGAGGGGAGAGAAGCAGTAGGCTAGGTCTCCAGCTATGAAGAACCCGAAGGGAGAGGAGCAGCAGGTTAGGTCTCCAGCTATGAATAACTTTAGGGTAGAGAAGCAGAAGGCTAGGTCTCCAGCTATGAAAAACCGGAGGAGAGAGAAGCAGCAGGCTAGGTCTCCAGCTAGGAAGAACCCGAGGGGAGAGAAGCAGCGGGCTAGGTCTCCAGTTATGAAGAACCCGAGGGGAGAGAAGCAGCAGGCTAGGTCTCCAGATATGAGGAACCCGAGGGGAGAGAAGCAGCAGGCTAGGTCTCCAGCTATGAAGAAACCGAGGTGAGAGAAACAGCAGGCTAGGTCTCCAGCTTGAAGAACCCGAGGGGAGAAAAGCAGCAGGCTAGGTCTCCAGCTATGAAGAACCCGAGGGAAGAGAAGCAGCGGGCTAGGTCTCCAGCTATGAAGAACCCAAGCTGAGAGAAGCAGCAGGCTAGGTCCCCAGCTATGAAGAACCCGAGCTGAGAGAAGCAGCAGTCTATGTCTCCAGCTATGAAGAACCCGAGGGGAGAGAAGCAGCAGGCTAGGTCTCCAGCTATGAAGAACCCGAGGTGAGAGAAACAGCAGGCTAGGTCTCCAGCTATGAAGAACCCGAGGGGAGAGAAGCAGCAGACTAGGTCTCCAACTGTGAAAAACCAGAGGAGAGAGAAGCAGCAGGCTAGGTCTCCAGCTATGAAGAACCCGAGGGGAGAGAAGCAGCAGGCTAGGTCTCTAGCTATGAAGAACCCGAGGGGAGAGAAGCAGCAGGCTTGGTCTCTAGCTATGAAGAACCCGAGGGGAGAGAAGCAGCAGGCTAGGTCTCTAGCTATGAAGAACCCGAGGGGAGAGAAGCAGCAGGCTAGGTCTCCAGCTATGAAGAATCTGACGACAGAGAAGCGGCAGGTTAGGTCTCCAGCTATGAAGAACTTGAGGAGAGAGAAGCAGCAGGCTAGGTCTCCAGCTATGAAGAACCCATGGAGAGAGAAGCCGCAGGCTAGGTCTCCAGCTATGAAGAACCCGAGGTGAGAGAAGCAGCAGGCTAGGTCTCCAGCTGTGAAAAACCAGAGGAGAGAGAAGCAGCAGTCTAGGTCTCCAGCTATGAAGAACCCGAGGGGAGAGAAGCAGAAGGCTAGGTCTCCAGCTATGAAGAACCCTAGGGGAGAGAAGCAGCGGGCTAGGTCTCCAGCTATGAAGAACTCGAGGTGAGAGAAGCAGCAGGCTAGGTCTCCAGCTATGAAAAACCAGAGGAGAGAGAAGCAGCAGGCTAGGTCTCCAGCTATGAAGAACCCGAGCTGAGAGAAGTAGCAGGCTAGGTCTCCAGCTATGAAGAACCCGAGGGGAGAGAAGCAGTAGGTTAGGTCTCCAGCTATGAAGAACCCGAGGGGAGAGAAGCAGCAGGCTAGGTCTCCAGTTATGAAGAACCCAAGGGGAGAGAAGCAGCAGGCTAGGTCTCCAGCTATGAAGAACCCGAGGGGAGAGAAGCAGCAGGCTAGGTCTCCAGCTATAAAGAACCCGAGGTGAGAGAAGCAGCAGGCTAGGTCTCCAGCTATGAAGAACCCGATGAGAGAGAAGCAGCAGGCTAGGTCTCCAGCTATGAGGAACCCGAGGTGAGAGAAGCAGCAGGCTAGGTCTCCAGCTATGAAGAACCTGAGGGGAGAGAAGCAGCGGGCTAGGTCTCCAGCTATGAAGAACCCGAGGGGAGAGAAGCAGAAGGCTAGGTCTCCAGCTATGAAGAACCCGAGAAGAGAGAAGCAGCAGGCTAGGTCTCCAGCTATGAAGAAACCGAGGGGAGAGAAGCAGCAGGCTACGTCTCCAGCTAGGAAGAACCCGAGGGGAGAGAAGCAGCAGGCTAGGTCTCCGGCTATGAAGAACACGAGGGGAGAGAAGCAGCGGGCTAGGTCTCCAGCTATGAAGAACCCGAGGGGAGAGAAGCAGAGGGCTAGGTCTCCAGCTGTGAAAAACCAGAGGAGAGAGAAGCAGCAGTCTAGGTCTCCAGCTATGAAGAACCCGAGGGGAGAGAAGCAGAAGGCTAGGTCTCCAGCTATGAAGAACCCTAGGGGAGAGAAGCAGCGGGCTAGGTCTCCAGCTATGAAGAACTCGAGGTGAGAGAAGCAGCAGGCTAGGTCTCCAGCTATGAAAAACCAGAGGAGAGAGAAGCAGCAGGCTAGGTCTCCAGCTATGAAGAACCCGAGCTGAGAGAAGTAGCAGGCTAGGTCTCCAGCTATGAAGAACCCGAGGGGAGAGAAGCAGTAGGTTAGGTCTCCAGCTATGAAGAACTTGAGGAGAGAGAAGCAGCAGGCTAGGTCTCCAGCTATGAAAAACCAGAGGAGAGAGAAGCAGCAGGCTAGGTCTCCAGCTAGGAAGAACCCGAGGGGAGAGAAGCAGCGGGCTAGGTCTCCAGTTATGAAGAACCCAAGGGGAGAGAAGCAGCAGGCTAGGTCTCCAGCTATGAAGAACCAGAGGGAATAGAAGCAGCGTGCTAGGTCTCCAGCTATGAAGAATCTGATGAGAGAGAAGCAGCAGGCTAGGTCTCCAGCTATGAAGAACCCGAGGGGAGAAAAGCAGCGGGCTAGATCTCCAGCTATGAAGAACCAGAGGGGAGAGAAGCAGCAGGCTAGGTCTCCAGCTATGAAGAACCCGAAGGGAGAGAAGCAGAAGGCGAGGTCTCCAGATATGAAGAACCCGAGGGGAGAGAAGCAGCGGGCTAGGTCTCCAGCTATGAAGAACCCGAGGAGAGAGAAGCAGCAGGCTAGGTCTCCAGCTATGAAGAACCCGAGGGGAGAGAAGCAGAAGGCTAGGTCTCCAGCTATGAAGAACCCGAGGGGAGAGAAGCAGCAGGCTAGGTCTCCAGCTATGAAGAACCCAAAGAGAGAGAAGCAGCAGGCTAGGTCTCCAGTTATGAAGAACCCGAGGGGAGAGAAGCAGCGTGCTAGGTCTCCAGTTATGAAGAATCTGATGAGAGAGAAGCAGCAGGCTAGGTCTCCAGCTATGAAGAAACCGATGGAAGAGAAGCAGCAGGCTAGGTCTCCAGCTATGAAGAACCCGAGTGGAGAGAAGCAGCAGGCTAGGTCTCCAGCTATGAAGAACCCGAGGTGAGAGAAGAAGCAGGCTAGGTCACCAGCTATGAAAAACCAGAGGAGAGAGAAGCAGCAGGCTAGGTCTCCAGCTATGAAGAACACGAGGGGAGAGAAGCAGCAGGCTAGGTCTCCAGCTTTGAAGAACCCAAGGGGAGAGAAGCAGCAGTCTAGGTCTCCAGCTATGAAGAACCAGAGGGGAGAGAAGCAGCAGGCTAGGTCTCCAGCTATGAAGAACCCGAGGTGAGAGAAGCAGCAGGCTAGGTCTCCAGCTATGAAGAACCCTATGAGAGAGAAGCAGCAGGCTAGGTCTCCAGCTATGAAGAACCCGAGGTGAGAGAAGCAGCACGCTAGGTCTCCAGCTATGAAGAACCCGAGGGGAGAGAAGCAGCGGGCTAGGTCTCCAGCTATGAAGAACCCGAGGGGAGAGAAGCAGAAGGCTAGGTCTCCAGCTATGAAGAGCCCGAGGAGAGAGAAGCAGCAGGCTAGGTCTCCAGCTATGAAGAACCCGAGGAGAGAGAAGCAGCAGGCTAGGTCTCCAGCTAGGAAGAACCCGAGGGGAGAGAAGCAGCAGGCTAGGTCTCCAGCTATGAAGAACACAAGGGGAGAGAAGCAGCGGGCTAGGTCTCCAGCTATGAAGAACCCGAGGGGAGAGAAGCAAAGGGCTAGATCTCCAGCTATGAAGAACCCGAGGAGAGAGAAGCAGCAGGCTAGTTCTCCAGCTATGAAGAACCCGAGGGGAGAGAAGCAGCAGGCTAGGTCTCCAGCTATGAAGAACAGAGGGGAGAGAAGCAGCAGGCTAGGTCTCCAGCTATTAAGAACCCGAGGGGAGAGAAGCAGCGGGCTAGGTCTCCAGCTATGAAGGATCCGAGCTGAGAGAAGCAGCGGGCTAGGTCTCCAGCTATGAAGGACCCGAGCTGAGAGAAGCAGCAGGCTAGGTCTCCAGCTATGAAGAACCCGAGGGGAGAGAAGCAGCGGGCTAGGTCTCCAGCTATGAAGAACACGAGGGGAGAGAAGCAGCAGGCTAGGTCTCCAGCTATGAAGAACCCGAGGGAAGAGAAGCAGCAGGCTAGGTCTCCAGCTATGAAGAACCCGATGGGAGAGAAGCAGCAGGCTAGGTCTCCACCTATGAAGAACCCGAGGTGTGAGAAGCAGCAGGCTAGGTCTCCAGCTATGAAGAACCCAAAGAGAGAGAAGCAGCAGTCTAGGTCTCCAGCTATGAAGAACCCGAGGGGAGAGAAGCAGTAGGCTAGGTCTCCAGCTATGAAGAACCCGAAGGGAGAGGAGCAGCAGGTTAGGTCTCCAGCTATGAAGAACTTTAGGGTAGAGAAGCAGAAGGCTAGGTCTCCAGCTATGAAAAACCGGAGGAGAGAGAAGCAGCAGGCTAGGTCTCCAGCTAGGAAGAACCCGAGGGGAGAGAAGCAGCGGGCTAGGTCTCCAGTTATGAAGAACCCGAGGGGAGAGAAGCAGCAGGCTAGGTCTCCAGCTATGAGGAACCCGAGGGGAGAGAAGCAGCAGGCTAGGTCTCCAGCTATGAAGAAACCGAGGTGAGAGAAACAGCAGGCTAGGTCTCCAGCTTGAAGAACCCGAGGGGAGAAAAGCAGCAGGCTAGGTCTCCAGCTATGAAGAACCCGAGGGAAGAGAAGCAGCGGGCTAGGTCTCCAGCTATGAAGAACCCAAGCTGAGAGAAGCAGCAGGCTAGGTCCCCAGCTATGAAGAACCCGAGCTGAGAGAAGCAGCAGTCTATGTCTCCAGCTATGAAGAACCCGAGGGGAGAGAAGCAGCAGGCTAGGTCTCCAGCTATGAAGAACCCAAGGTGAGAGAAACAGCAGGCTAGGTCTCCAGCTATGAAGAACCCGAGGGGAGAGAAGCAGCAGACTAGGTCTCCAACTGTGAAAAACCAGAGGAGAGAGAAGCAGCAGGCTAGGTCTCCAGCTATGAAGAACCCGAGGGGAGAGAAGCAGCAGGCTAGGTCTCTAGCTATGAAGAACCCGAGGGGAGAGAAGCAGCAGGCTTGGTCTCTAGCTATGAAGAACCCGAGGGGAGAGAAGCAGCAGGCTAGGTCTCTAGCTACGAAGAACCCGAGGGGAGAGAAGCAGCAGGCTAGGTCTCCAGCTATGAAGAATCTGACGACAGAGAAGCGGCAGGTTAGGTCTCCAGCTATGAAGAACTTGAGGAGAGAGAAGCAGCAGGCTAGGTCTCCAGCTATGAAGAACCCATGGAGAGAGAAGCCGCAGGCTAGGTCTCCAGCTATGAAGAACCCGAGGTGAGAGAAGCAGCAGGCTAGGTCTCCAGCTGTGAAAAACCAGAGGAGAGAGAAGCAGCAGTCTAGGTCTCCAGCTATGAAGAACCCGAGGGGAGAGAAGCAGAAGGCTAGGTCTCCAGCTATGAAGAACCCTAGGGGAGAGAAGCAGCGGGCTAGGTCTCCAGCTATGAAGAACTCGAGGTGAGAGAAGCAGCAGGCTAGGTCTCCAGCTATGAAAAACCAGAGGAGAGAGAAGCAGCAGGCTAGGTCTCCAGCTATGAAGAACCCGAGCTGAGAGAAGTAGCAGGCTAGGTCTCCAGCTATGAAGAACCCGAGGGGAGAGAAGCAGTAGGTTAGGTCTCCAGCTATGAAGAACTTGAGGAGAGAGAAGCAGCAGGCTAGGTCTCCAGCTATGAAAAACCAGAGGAGAGAGAAGCAGCAGGCTAGGTCTCCAGCTAGGAAGAACCCGAGGGGAGAGAAGCAGCGGGCTAGGTCTCCAGTTATGAAGAACCCAAGGGGAGAGAAGCAGCAGGCTAGGTCTCCAGCTATGAAGAACCAGAGGGAATAGAAGCAGCGTGCTAGGTCTCCAGCTATGAAGAATCTGATGAGAGAGAAGCAGCAGGCTAGGTCTCCAGCTATGAAGAACCCGAGGGGAGAAAAGCAGCGGGCTAGATCTCCAGCTATGAAGAACCCGAGGGGAGAGAAGCAGCAGGCTAGGTCTCCAGCTATGAAGAACCCGAAGGGAGAGAAGCAGAAGGCGAGGTCTCCAGATATGAAGAACCCGAGGGGAGAGAAGCAGCGGGCTAGGTCTCCAGCTATGAAGAACCCGAGGAGAGAGAAGCAGCAGGCTAGGTCTCCAGCTATGAAGAACCCGAGGGGAGAGAAGCAGAAGGCTAGGTCTCCAGCTATGAAGAACCCGAGGGGAGAGAAGCAGCAGGCTAGGTCTCCAGCTATGAAGAACCCAAAGAGAGAGAAGCAGCAGGCTAGGTCTCCAGTTATGAAGAACCCGAGGGGAGAGAAGCAGCGTGCTAGGTCTCCAGTTATGAAGAATCTGATGAGAGAGAAGCAGCAGGCTAGGTCTCCAGCTATGAAGAAACCGATGGAAGAGAAGCAGCAGGCTAGGTCTCCAGCTATGAAGAACCCGAGGGGAGAGAAGCAGCAGGCTAGGTCTCCAGCTATGAAGAACCCGAGGTGAGGGAAGAAGCAGGCTAGGTCACCAGCTATGAAAAACCAGAGGAGAGAGAAGCAGCAGGCTAGGTCTCCAGCTATGAAGAACCCGAGGGGAGAGAAGCAGCAGGCTAGGTCTCCAGCTATGAAGAACCCAAGGGGAGAGAAGCAGCAGTCTAGGTCTCCAGCTATGAAGAACCAGAGGGGAGAGAAGCAGCAGGCTAGGTCTCCAGCTATGAAGAACCCGAGGTGAGAGAAGCAGCAGGCTAGGTCTCCAGCTATGAAGAACCCGATGAGAGAGAAGCAGCAGGCTACGTCTCCAGCTATGAAGAACCCGAGGTGAGAGAAGCAGCACGCTAGGTCTCCAGCTATGAAGAACCCGAGGGGAGAGAAGCAGCGGGCTAGGTCTCCAGCTATGAAGAACCCGAGGGGAGAGAAGCAGAAGGCTAGGTCTCCAACTATGAAGAGCCCGAGGAGAGAGAAGCAGCAGGCTAGGTCTCCAGCTATGAAGAACCCGAGGAGAGAGAAGCAGCAGGCTAGGTCTCCAGCTAGGAAGAACCCGAGGGGAGAGAAGCAGCAGGCTAGGTCTCCAGCTATGAAGAACACAAGGGGAGAGAAGCAGCGGGCTAGGTCTCCAGCTATGAAGAACCCGAGGGGAGAGAAGCAGAGGGCTAGATCTCCAGCTATGAAGAACCCGAGGAGAGAGAAGCAGCAGGCTAGTTCTCCAGCTATGAAGAACCCGAGGGGAGAGAAGCAGCAGGCTAGGTCTCCAGCTATGAAGAACAGAGGGGAGAGAAGCAGCAGGCTAGGTCTCCAGCTATGAAGAACCCGAGGGGAGAGAAGCAGCGGGCTAGGTCTCCAGCTATGAAAGATCCGAGCTGAGAGAAGCAGCGGGCTAGGTCTCCAGCTATGAAGGACCGGAGCTGAGAGAAGCAGCAGGCTAGGTCTCCAGCTATGAAGAACCCGAGGGGAGAGAAGCAGCGGGCTAGGTCTCCAGCTATGAAGAACACGAGGGGAGAGAAGCAGCAGGCTAGGTCTCCAGCTATGAAGAACCCGAGGGAAGAGAAGCAGCAGGCTAGGTCTCCAGCTATGAAGAACCCGATGGGAGAGAAGCAGCAGGCTAGGTCTCCACCTATGAAGAACCCGAGGTATGAGAAGCAGCAGGCTAGGTCTCCAGCTATGAAGAACCCAAAGAGAGAGAAGCAGCAGTCTAGGTCTCCAGCTATGAAGAACCCGAGGGGAGAGAAGCAGTAGGCTAGGTCTCCAGCTATGAAGAACCCGAAGGGAGAGGAGCAGCAGGTTAGGTCTCCAGCTATGAATAACTTTAGGGTAGAGAAGCAGAAGGCTAGGTCTCCAGCTATGAAAAACCGGAGGAGAGAGAAGCAGCAGGCTAGGTCTCCAGCTAGGAAGAACCCGAGGGGAGAGAAGCAGCGGGCTAGGTCTCCAGTTATGAAGAACCCGAGGGGAGAGAAGCAGCAGGCTAGGTCTCCAGCTATGAGGAACCCGAGGGGAGAGAAGCAGCAGGCTAGGTCTCCAGCTATGAAGAAACCGAGGTGAGAGAAACAGCAGGCTAGGTCTCCAGCTTGAAGAACCCGAGGGGAGAAAAGCAGCAGGCTAGGTCTCCAGCTATGAAGAACCCGAGGGAAGAGAAGCAGCGGGCTAGGTCTCCAGCTATGAAGAACCCAAGCTGAGAGAAGCAGCAGGCTAGGTCCCCAGCTATGAAGAACCCGAGCTGAGAGAAGCAGCAGTCTATGTCTCCAGCTATGAAGAACCCGAGGGGAGAGAAGCAGCAGGCTAGGTCTCCAGCTATGAAGAACCCGAGGTGAGAGAAACAGCAGGCTAGGTCTCCAGCTATGAAGAACCCGAGGGGAGAGAAGCAGCAGACTAGGTCTCCAACTGTGAAAAACCAGAGGAGAGAGAAGCAGCAGGCTAGGTCTCCAGCTATGAAGAACCCGAGGGGAGAGAAGCAGCAGGCTAGGTCTCTAGCTATGAAGAACCCGAGGGGAGAGAAGCAGCAGGCTTGGTCTCTAGCTATGAAGAACCCGAGGGGAGAGAAGCAGCAGGCTAGGTCTCTAGCTATGAAGAACCCGAGGGGAGAGAAGCAGCAGGCTAGGTCTCCAGCTATGAAGAATCTGACGACAGAGAAGCGGCAGGTTAGGTCTCCAGCTATGAAGAACTTGAGGAGAGAGAAGCAGCAGGCTAGGTCTCCAGCTATGAAGAACCCATGGAGAGAGAAGCCGCAGGCTAGGTCTCCAGCTATGAAGAACCCGAGGTGAGAGAAGCAGCAGGCTAGGTCTCCAGCTGTGAAAAACCAGAGGAGAGAGAAGCAGCAGTCTAGGTCTCCAGCTATGAAGAACCCGAGGGGAGAGAAGCAGAAGGCTAGGTCTCCAGCTATGAAGAACCCTAGGGGAGAGAAGCAGCGGGCTAGGTCTCCAGCTATGAAGAACTCGAGGTGAGAGAAGCAGCAGGCTAGGTCTCCAGCTATGAAAAACCAGAGGAGAGAGAAGCAGCAGGCTAGGTCTCCAGCTATGAAGAACCCGAGCTGAGAGAAGTAGCAGGCTAGGTCTCCAGCTATGAAGAACCCGAGGGGAGAGAAGCAGTAGGTTAGGTCTCCAGCTATGAAGAACCCGAGGGGAGAGAAGCAGCAGGCTAGGTCTCCAGTTATGAAGAACCCAAGGGGAGAGAAGCAGCAGGCTAGGTCTCCAGCTATGAAGAACCCGAGGGGAGAGAAGCAGCAGGCTAGGTCTCCAGCTATAAAGAACCCGAGGTGAGAGAAGCAGCAGGCTAGGTCTCCAGCTATGAAGAACCCGATGAGAGAGAAGCAGCAGGCTAGGTCTCCAGCTATGAGGAACCCGAGGTGAGAGAAGCAGCAGGCTAGGTCTCCAGCTATGAAGAACCTGAGGGGAGAGAAGCAGCGGGCTAGGTCTCCAGCTATGAAGAACCCGAGGGGAGAGAAGCAGAAGGCTAGGTCTCCAGCTATGAAGAACCCGAGAAGAGAGAAGCAGCAGGCTAGGTCTCCAGCTATGAAGAAACCGAGGGGAGAGAAGCAGCAGGCTAGGTCTCCAGCTAGGAAGAACCCGAGGGGAGAGAAGCAGCAGGCTAGGTCTCCGGCTATGAAGAACACGAGGGGAGAGAAGCAGCGGGCTAGGTCTCCAGCTATGAAGAACCCGAGGGGAGAGAAGCAGAGGGCTAGGTCTCCAGCTATGAAGAACCCGAGGAGAGAGAAGCAGCAAGCTAGTTCTCCAGCTATGAAGAACCCGAGGGGAGAGAAGCAGCAGGCTAGGTCTCCAGCTATGAAGAACCAGAGGGGAGAGAAGCAGCAGGCTAGCTCTCCAGCTATGAAGAACCCGAGGGGAGAGAAGCAGCGGGCTAGGTCTCCAGCTATGAAGGACCCGAGCTGAGAGAAGCAGCGGGCTAGGTCTCCAGCTATGAAGGACCCGAGCTGAGAGAAGCAGCAGGCTAGGTCTCCAGCTATGAAGAACCCGAGGGGAGAGAAGCAGCGGGCTAGGTCTCCAGCTATGAAGAACACGAGGGGAGAGAAGCAGCAGGCTAGGTCTCCAGCTATGAAGAACCCGAGGGGTGAGAAGCAGCAGGCTAGGTCTCCAGCTATGAAGAACCCAGGGGGAGAGAAGCAGCAGGCTAGGTCTCCAGCTATGAAGAACCCAAGGGGAGAGAAGCAGCAGGCTAGGTCTCCAGCTATGAAGAACCTGAGGGGAGAGGAGCAGCAGGTTAGGTTTCCAGCTATGAAGAACTTGAGGGGAGAGAAGCAGAAGGCTAGGTCTCCAGCTATGAAGAACCCGAGGGGAGAGAAGCAGAAGGCTAGGTCTCCAGCTATGAAGAACCCTAGGGGAGAGAAGCAGCGGGCTAGGTCTCCAGCTATGAAGAACTCGAGGTGAGAGAAGCAGCAGGCTAGGTCTCCAGCTATGAAAAACCAGAGGAGAGAGAAGCAGCAGGCTAGGTCTCCAGCTATGAAGAACCCGAGCTGAGAGAAGTAGCAGGCTAGGTCTCCAGCTATGAAGAACCCGAGGGGAGAGAAGCAGTAGGTTAGGTCTCCAGCTATGAAGAACCCGAGGGGAGAGAAGCAGCAGGCTAGGTCTCCAGTTATGAAGAACCCAAGGGGAGAGAAGCAGCAGGCTAGGTCTCCAGCTATGAAGAACCCGAGGGGAGAGAAGCAGCAGGCTAGGTCTCCAGCTATAAAGAACCCAAGGTGAGAGAAGCAGCAGGCTAGGTCTCCAGCTATGAAGAACCCGATGAGAGAGAAGCAGCAGGCTAGGTCTCCAGCTATGAGGAACCCGAGGTGAGAGAAGCAGCAGGCTAGGTCTCCAGCTATGAAGAACCTGAGGGGAGAGAAGCAGCGGGCTAGGTCTCCAGCTATGAAGAACCCGAGGGGAGAGAAGCAGAAGGCTAGGTCTCCAGCTATGAAGAACCCGAGAAGAGAGAAGCAGCAGGCTAGGTCTCCAGCTATGAAGAAACCGAGGGGAGAGAAGCAGCAGGCTAGGTCTCCAGCTAGGAAGAACCCGAGGGGAGAGAAGCAGCAGGCTAGGTCTCCGGCTATGAAGAACACGAGGGGAGAGAAGCAGCGGGCTAGGTCTCCAGCTATGAAGAACCCGAGGGGAGAGAAGCAGAGGGCTAGGTCTCCAGCTATGAAGAACCCGAGGAGAGAGAAGCAGCAAGCTAGTTCTCCAGCTATGAAGAACCCGAGGGGAGAGAAGCAGCAGGCTAGGTCTCCAGCTATGAAGAACCAGAGGGGAGAGAAGCAGCAGGCTAGCTCTCCAGCTATGAAGAACCCGAGGGGAGAGAAGCAGCGGGCTAGGTCTCCAGCTATGAAGGACCCGAGCTGAGAGAAGCAGCGGGCTAGGTCTCCAGCTATGAAGGACCCGAGCTGAGAGAAGCAGCAGGCTAGGTCTCCAGCTATGAAGAACCCGAGGGGAGAGAAGCAGCGGGCTAGGTCTCCAGCTATGAAGAACACGAGGGGAGAGAAGCAGCAGGCTAGGTCTCCAGCTATGAAGAACCCGAGGGGTGAGAAGCAGCAGGCTAGGTCTCCAGCTATGAAGAACCCAGGGGGAGAGAAGCAGCAGGCTAGGTCTCCAGCTATGAAGAACCCAAGGGGAGAGAAGCAGCAGGCTAGGTCTCCAGCTTTGAAGAACCTGAGGGGAGAGGAGCAGCAGGTTAGGTTTCCAGCTATGAAGAACTTGAGGGGAGAGAAGCAGAAGGCTAGGTCTCCAGCTATGAAAAACCAGAGGAGAGAGAAGCAGCAGGCTAGGTCTCCAGCTAGGAAGAACCCGAGTGGAGAGAAGCAGAAGGCTAGGTCTCCAGCTATGAAGAACCTGAGGGGAGAGAAGCAGCGGGCTAGGTCTCCAGCTATGAAGAACTCGAGGTGAGAGAAGCAGCAGGCTAGGTCTCCAGCTATGAAAAACCAGAGGAGAGAGAAGCAGCAGGCTAGGTCTCCAGCTATGAAGAACCCGAGCTGAGAGAAGTAGCAGGCTAGGTCTCCAGCTATGAAGAACTCGAGGGGAGAGAAGGAGCAGGTTAGGTCTCTAGCTATGAAGAACTTGAGGAGAAAGAAGCAGCAGGTTAGGTCTCCAGCTATGAAGAACTTGAGGAGAGAGAAGCAACAGGCTAGGTCTCCAGCTATGAAGAACCTGTGGTGAGAGAAACAGCAGGCTTGGTCTCCAGCTATGAAGAACCTGAGGGGAGAGGAGCAGCAGGTTAGGTCTCCAGCTATGAAGAACTTGAAGGGAGAGAAGCAGAAGGCTAGGTCTCCAGCTATGAAAAACCAGAGGAGAGAGAAGCAGCAGGCTAGGTCTCCAGCTAGGAAGAACCCGAGGGGAGAGAAGCAGCAGGCTAGGTCTCCAGTTATGAAGAACCCAAGGGGAGAGAAACAGCAGGGTAGGTCTCCAGCTATGAAGAACCCGAGGGGAGAGTAGCAGCAGGCTAGGTCTCCAGCTATGAAGAACCCGAGGTGAGAGAAGCAGCAGACTAGGTCTCCAGCTATGAAGAACCCGATGAGAGAGAAGCAGCAGGCTAGGTCTCCAGCTATGAGGAACCCGAGGTGAGAGAAGCAGCAGGCTAGGTCTCCAGCTATGAAGAACCTGAGGGGAGAGAAGCAGCGGGCTAGGTCTCCAGCTATGAAGAACCCGAGGGGAGAGAAGCAGAAGGCTAGGTCTCCAGCTATGAAGAACCCAAGGGGAGAGAAGCAGCAGGCTTGGTCTTCAGCTAGGAAGAATCCGAGGGGAGAGAAGCAGCAGGCTAGGTCTCCAGCTATGAAGAACCCGAGGGGAGAGAAGCAGCGGGCTAGGTCTCCAGCTATGAAGAACCCAAGGGGAGAAAAGCAGAGGGCTAGGTCTCCAGCTATGAAGAACCCGAGGAGAGAGAAGCAGCAGGCTAGTTCTCCAGCTATGAAGAACCCGAGGGGAGAGAAGCAGCAGGCTAGGTCTCCAGCTATGAAGAACCCGAGGGGAGAGAAGCAGCAGGCTAGGTCTCCAGCTATGAAGAACCCGAGGGGAGAGAAGCAGCGGGCTAGGTCTCCAGCTATGAAGGACCCGAGCTGAGAGAAGCAGCGGGCTAGGTCTCCAGCTATGAAGGACCCGAGCTGAGAGAAGCAGCAGGCTAGTTCTCCAGCTATGAAGAACCCGAGGTGAGAGAAACAGCAGGCTAGGTCTCCAGTTTGAAGAACCCGAGGGGAGAAAAGCAGCAGGCTAGGTCTCCAGCTATGAAGAACCCGAGGGAAGAGAAGCAGCGGGCTAGGTCTCCAGCTCTGAAGAACCCAAGCTGAGAGAAGCAGCAGGCGAGGTCTCCAGCTATGAACAACCCGAGGGGAGAGAAGCAGCGGGCTAGGACTCCAGCTATGAAGAACCCGAGGGGAGGGAAGCAGCAGGCTGGGTCTCCAGCTATGAAGAACCCGAGGGGAGAGAAGCATCAGGCTAGGTCTCCAGCTATGAAGAACCAGAGGGGAGAGAAGCAGCACACTAGGTCTCCAGCTATGTAGAACCCGAGGAGAGAGAAGCAGCGGGCTAGGTCTCCAGCTATGAAGAACCCGAGGGGCGAGAAGCAGCGGGCTAGGTCTCCAGCTATGAAGAACCCGAGGGGAGAGAAGCAGCAGGCTAGGTCTCCAGCTATGAAGAACACGAGGGGAGAGAAGCAGCGGGCTAGGTCTCCAGCTCTGAAGAACCCAAGCTGAGAGAAGCAGCAGGCGAGGTCTCCAGCTATGAACAACCCGAGGGGAGAGAAGCAGCGGGCTAGGACTCCAGCTATGAAGAACCCGAGGGGAGGGAAGCAGCAGGCTGGGTCTCCAGCTATGAAGAACCCGAGGGGAAAGAAGCATCAGGCTAGGTCTCCAGCTATGAAGAACCCGAGGGGAGAGAAGCAGCAGGCTAGGTCTCCAGCTATGAAGAACCCGAGGTGAGAGAAACAGCAGGCTAGGTCTCCAGCTATGAAGAACCCGAGGGGAGAGAAGCAGCAGACTAGGTCTCCAGCTAGGAAGAACCCGAGAGGAGAGAAGCAGCAGGCTAGGTTTCCAGCTATGAAGAACCCGAGGGGAGAGAAGCAGCTGGCTAGGTCTCCAGTTATGAAGGACCCGAGCTGAGAGAAGCAGCAGGCTAGGTCTCCAGCTCTGAAGAACCCAAGCTGAGAGAAGCAGCAGGCGAGGTCTCCAGCTATGAACAACCCGAGGGGAGAGAAGCAGCGGGCTAGGACTCCAGCTATGAAGAACCCGAGGGGAGGGAAGCAGCAGGCTGGGTCTCCAGCTATGAAGAACCCGAGGGGAGAGAAGCATCAGGCTAGGTCTCCAGCTATGAAGAACCAGAGGGGAGAGAAGCAGCACACTAGGTCTCCAGCTATGTAGAACCCGAGGAGAGAGAAGCAGCGGGCTAGGTCTCCAGCTATGAAGAACCCGAGGGGCGAGAAGCAGCGGGCTAGGTCTCCAGCTATGAAGAACCCGAGGGGAGAGAAGCAGCAGGCTAGGTCTCCAGCTATGAAGAACACGAGGGGAGAGAAGCAGCGGGCTAGGTCTCCAGCTCTGAAGAACCCAAGCTGAGAGAAGCAGCAGGCAAGGTCTCCAGCTATGAACAACCCGAGGGGAGAGAAGCAGCGGGCTAGGACTCCAGCTATGAAGAACCCGAGGGGAGGGAAGCAGCAGGCTGGGTCTCCAGCTATGAAGAACCCGAGGGGAGAGAAGCATCAGGCTAGGTCTCCAGCTATGAAGAACCCGAGGGGAGAGAAGCAGCAGGCTAGGTCTCCAGCTATGAAGAACCCGAGGTGAGAGAAACAGCAGGCTAGGTCTCCAGCTATGAAGAACCCGAGGGGAGAGAAGCAGCAGACTAGGTCTCCAGCTAGGAAGAACCCGAGAGGAGAGAAGCAGCAGGCTAGGTTTCCAGCTATGAAGAACCCGAGGGGAGAGAAGCAGCTGGCTAGGTCTCCAGTTATGAAGGACCCGAGCTGAGAGAAGCAGCAGGCTAGGTCTCCAGCTATGAAGAACCCGAGGGAAGAGAAGCAGTGGGCTAGGTCTCCAGCTATGAAGAATCTGATGAGAGAGAAGCAGCAGGCTAGGTCTCCAGCTATGAAGAACCCGAGGGGAGAGAAGCAGCATGCTACGTCTCCAGCTATGAAGAACCCGAGGGGAGAGAAGCAGCAGGCTAGGTCTCCAGCTATGAAGAACCCGAGGGGAGAGAAGCAGCATGCTAGGTCTCCAGCTATGAAGAACCCGAGGGGAGAGAAGCAGCAGGCTGGGTCTCCAGCTATGAAGAACCTGAGCTGAGAGAAGCAGCAGGCTAGGTCTCCAGCTATGAAGAACCCGAGGGGAGAGTAGCAGCAGGCTAGTTCTTGTTAGGCGATCCTCTGCACACCAGGCCACGACACGTCAGAACACTGCCCACATTCCCCCAACACCTCCTCCCAAGCTTCGAGGCTCAAGTGATTCGGTGAACCCACAGAACCGAAAACTCCGTACCAGTGTACGGGCTCGATTGCAACCTTTTCTGCATTGGCAACTGCCTTGGAGAACGTATAGCAGAAAGGGCGGCCTCACGTCCTCACGCCAGTCACGTGATACACTACGGCGTTCCCCATGTGATCTTGGTGGACGTCACATGATCCAGAGAAGTCACGTGACCCAGGGGCGATCAGTATAAAGTACTGAGAGACAGAACGCTCATTGCTTCTCAGCTGGCTTCGGACACTGTTTGGCGTTACAACTTGCTCCTTGTTTACCTTGACCACGGAAATCTATCACGGACTCCCTCGGACACCCCTTGGTACTTTTGCTTGGAACTCTTTACCTGTTGCCGGATATTTGGACTGCACCTCGACTTGTCTTTGGATCATCCCTTGGTACCTTGCTGATCTTCTACGCCTTTTCCCTACTGGGAATTCAAGTCCAGCCCTGACTCCCACAGGTGGCTACTCTTCATCCACGCTGAACCTGCGGTTCTACCATTCCAGGGACCGCCGCATCTAATGAGCCTCGAACCTCCCTACTAGGTCACCTGGGTCTCCATTACACCAGATAGGTAAGACACTTTAGTTACTTGTTTTCCTTATTGTATTGTGCTTGCCTGGTGCTTAACCTCATTCCCTCTTGACAGCAGCATCGGTGTTCCTAGAGGCTCCGTGGATCCGAGAAGACATCTCTCACCTGTGGCCTCAAAGGTCGTACAGCGGGTTTCTATTTAGTTCCCCTGTGCGTCACTTGGGGACGGAGGTCTCATCGGTCTACACGACACTCAAGTCAGAACAGACTGAGAAGCCGTATAGTCGTGTCAGACGATGCAGGGATCCACGGATGAACCCATAGCTGCTTTGGTTCAGGCAATTACAATATTAAGGGCAGATATGGCCGCCGCAAACGCTGTGATCCATCAAAGGTTAGATTCCATACAAAGTGTTCAACATTCCCTTCCTGCAGACCCTGAGTTTGGCGATGCCAGCTCCTCCACTACGCCCTCTCCCGTTATTGCTCCTGTAGTCCCAACTCCGATGATACTTCCAACCCCTTCCCCCCTAGCTGCTCCTGAACGCTATCAAGGGGATCCCAAGAAGTTCAGAACCTTTATTAATCAGTGCAAGTTACATTTCCTATGCAGACCTTTGGCTTTTTCCACCACCACTGCTAAAGCTGCCTTCGCCCTTTCCCATTTGGCCGGAACAGCAGCCGCTTGGGCTAATCCCCTGTTAGAGAACAACAGCCCAGTTCTCTACGACTTTGATTTGCTGGTCCTAGAAATGGCCCGAGTATTCGATACCCGACACAAAGTACAGTCTAGGGATTTGGAGTTGTTGGAATTGACTCAGGGTAAAAGGTCTCTGATAGATTACATCACCCGATTCAATCAGCTAGTTGCGGAAACATCATGGCCAGAAAACAAGAGGGCGGTGGTTTTCTATAGGGGGTTGAGTAACACCATGAAAGATGCACTAGCAGTGATCCCTTCTATGCCTACTCAGTACCAGGAATTGGTTGATCTGGTCTTGCAGGTAGATGCACGACGATCGGAGCGTAGAGCTGAATTGGGGGCCACTTCCTCTCCCACTCTTGTTGGCACTCCTGCTTCCAGTACCGAAGAACCTATGCAAGTGGGAGGGTTACGTAGTCCTATTACAACATCTGAGAGAGAACGTAGAAGGGTGGATAATGCATGCTTTTATTGTGGTACCACTGGACATTTCGTGAAAGAGTGTCCTCGACGGCCCAGGAAGAGTCAGGTTTTTCGGACGGCTCGACCTTAGAACCGGAGAACAGGTCGAGTGTTCCGTCATCTTCTCCGGGTACCTCCCTTGCCTTTACTCGTTTTCAACCCATTTCTGTAAAGGCTACCCTATGTCCCTCTACAGGCCTTCTTCATGCAGTCAATATCATTATTGATTCAGGTGCCACTGGTAATTACATAGATATTGATTTGGCCCATTCCCTCAACCTACCTTTAGTGGTGAAAACACGACCAGAACATGTCCAAGCCGTGGACGGCTCTGCACTGGTTTCTGGTCCTGTCAAACAGCAAACCGCACCCCTCTTGTTAACCATACAAGAAGTACACACCGAAACCCTGAGTTTTGATTTGATCACCACACCCCAATTCGGCATCATCCTAGGGATTCCATGGTTACATGAACATAATCCGTTGATCAATTGGCAGTCAGGTACTGTAGTCTTTGAGTCTGATATCTGTCAGAATTATTGTCTTCCGGTCCATCAAGCCCCTGACACACCTTCCCGGGCTTTGGGGGCCTTAGCCCAACTCGCACTGACTGTCGACGATCCGGAGCTTGTGCATACACATACTGTTGGGGGGTTGGTATCTGGGATTCCGCCAGAATACAGAGAATTCGAGTCAGTGTTCGACCGGGGCTCGTCTGAAGTACTCCCTCCACACAGACCATATGACTGCCCAATCGAACTGCTTCCCGATTCCAATATTCCTTCGGGCAGGATCTATTCTTTGTCCCCTTCGGAGGAACTGGCATTGAAAGACTATGTACAGAACGCCCTGCGACTAGGACACATCCGCCCCTCCACTTCACCCGCGGCAAGTCCTATCTTCTTTGTACCTAAGAAGGAGGGGGATTTACGCCCTTGTGTAGATTATCGGCGTCTTAACGCTATCACTAAAAAGGATAGGTATCCCATCCCGTTAATCACTCCACTTCTAGACCATTTAACACACGCTTCCGTTTTCACTAAGCTCGACCTACGCGGCGCATACAACTTAGTACGCGTCCGCGAGGGAGACGAGTGGAAGACCGCTTTCTGCACTCGGTATGGCTTGTACGAATATCTGGTCATGCCCTTTGGCCTATGTAACGCCCCGGCCACTTTCCAACGATTCATGAACGACATATTCAGGGATATATTGGATGTATATATGGTTGTGTACTTGGACGATATCCTAATCTTTTCTCGTGACCTTGATGAACACGTGATTCATGTCCGAGAAATATTGACCCGTTTGAGAGAACATTCCTTGTTTGCCAAACCTGAGAAATGTCAGTTCCATAAGACAACTGTCGAGTTTTTGGGTTTTCACATCACCCCTGGGGCGTTATCCATGAATGAATCTAAGGTCAAAGCAGTATTAGATTGGCCAGTACCTCGTACACTCAAATCCTTGCAGGCTTTTTTAGGGTTCGCCAACTTTTACAGACGTTTCATTTCTTCCTTTTCCACAATTGTAGCCCCGCTTACAGCCCTGACTAGTCCTCAGGTATCTTATCAATGGCAGAGAGAACAGCAGGAGGCTTTTGAGGCTTTGAAAACCGCCTTTACTACCGCACCGGTACTCCAACATCCTAATCCTGATCTTCCGTTCATAGTTGAGGCGGATGCCTCTTCCTTTGCCCTCGGTGCGGTATTATCACAAACATGTCCAAATACAGGCAAATTACATCCAGTTGCATATCATTCCCGTAAGTTTTCCAGTACTGAGTCTCATTATACCGTCACGGAGAAAGAACTCTTGGCTGTCATGGATGCTTTCCGTGTCTGGCGTCATCATCTTCTGGGGGCTAGACATCCCGTCACGGTATACTCCGATCATCGGAACCTACAGGATCTGGCTTCTTTGAAATGCATCAATAGCAGACAGGTCCGATGGCATCTTTTCTTTTCCGCCTTTGATTTCCATATCATGCACCGTCCTGGCACTTCACATGGGAAGGCGGATGCCTTGTCACGTTCTCCGGGTGGGGTCCAGTTGCCTACATTCCCCGACACTGTTCTCGGTAAAAGCCATGTGATTTGTCTCTGTACACCCTCATTGTCACTATTAGATTCGGTCCGGTCCTGGACTAGCAATCATTCTGACCAGTTGCGAGAATGGGATCCTGTATATTCTGATGGTCTACCTTTCGTACATGAACGCCTGTTTCTTCCTACACCTGATACACGTAACCTAGCCCTTGAGTGGTCTCATGACGCTCCCTTTAATGCCCATCCCGGACAAGAGCGCACTTTAGATCTTCTCAAGCGTTGGTGTTGGTGGCCTTCTATGAAGCGCGATGTAGAGTGTTATGTCAGATCTTGTGCGGTATGTGCTCAGGCTAAACATCAAAGGGGTCGACCGGTTGGATTGTTGCTTCCACTTCCGGTACCTCCCAGGCCCTGGCATACGTTAACAATGGATTTCGTTACCGATCTCCCCAAGTCCAAAGGCTTTGACACCGTCTGGGTAGTGGTGGACACGTTCACTAAAATGGCCCGTTTTGTTCCTTGTAGGGGTATCCCTTCGGCCCCTGTCTTGGCGGACTTGTTTTTTGAACATGTGTTTATGTTATTCGGCCTCCCTTCGGTCATTGTTTCCGATCGAGGTTCACAGTTCACCTCTCGGTTTTGGAGGTCCTTGACGAAACTGTTGGGCATCGATACGAGGTATTCTTCGGCCTATCATCCGGAGACCGATGGCCAGACCGAAAGGACGAATCAATCGATGGAACAATACCTTCGTTGCCTCATATTGCAACATCAGTCCTCTTGGTTGGCCGTTTTGCGGCTTGCGGAGTTCGCGTATAACAACGCGGCTCATTCAGCTACTGGTTATTCTCCTTTTTACGCCCTCTATGGTCAACATCCCAAGGTTTTGCCGGTCCCTGATGCCTCTGGTTCTTTGAATCCTGCGGCCACGACATGTCTTAGGGATCTTTCGGCTATTCATGCAAGTACAGTGGTTCATCTCACTGAAGCAAAGGCCTCCATGAAGGCCCGTGCGGATGGCAAGCGTCGTGCTGCTCCCCCTCTGGTGGTGGGTTCTAGGGTCTGGTTATCTTCCCGGCATCTTCGACTGGTGGGTTGCCGGAAGTTGCTGCCTCGCTTTGTCGGTCCGTATGTGATCTCACAGGTTGTTAATCCGGTGGCTTTCCGTTTAGTACTCCCCAGCTCTTGGCGTATCCATCCTGTGTTTCATGTCTCCCTCCTCAAACCCTGTCCCGACTCAGTCCGTCTTCGTACCCCTGTTGCGCCGGTGTCCTTGACCTCTCCTGATGTTTTTGAGGTGTCGGCCATTTTGGGTTCTAGGTGGTTTAGGGGTAGACTCCAGTATCTGGTGGATTGGATGGGTTACGGCCCGGAGGAGCGTTCGTGGGTTTCCGCGTCTGATTTGAACGCCCCGCGGTTGGTTGCCCGCTTCCATAGGGATCATCCGTCCTGCCCACGGGGTCGTGGGCCGTTGGGGGGGGGCTATGTTAGGCGATCCTCTGCACACCAGGCCACGACACGTCAGAACACTGCCCACATTCCCCCAACACCTCCTCCCAAGCTTCGAGGCTCAAGTGATTCGGTGAACCCACAGAACCGAAAACTCCGTACCAGTGTACGGGCTCGATTGCAACCTTTTCTGCATTGGCAACTGCCTTGGAGAACGTATAGCAGAAAGGGCGGCCTCACGTCCTCACGCCAGTCACGTGATACACTACGGCGTTCCCCATGTGATCTTGGTGGACGTCACATGATCCAGAGAAGTCACGTGACCCAGGGGCGATCAGTATAAAGTACTGAGAGACAGAACGCTCATTGCTTCTCAGCTGGCTTCGGACACTGTTTGGCGTTACAACTTGCTCCTTGTTTACCTTGACCACGGAAATCTATCACGGACTCCCTCGGACACCCCTTGGTACTTTTGCTTGGAACTCTTTACCTGTTGCCGGATATTTGGACTGCACCTCGACTTGTCTTTGGATCATCCCTTGGTACCTTGCTGATCTTCTACGCCTTTTCCCTACTGGGAATTCAAGTCCAGCCCTGACTCCCACAGGTGGCTACTCTTCATCCACGCTGAACCTGCGGTTCTACCATTCCAGGGACCGCCGCATCTAATGAGCCTCGAACCTCCCTACTAGGTCACCTGGGTCTCCATTACACCAGATAGGTAAGACACTTTAGTTACTTGTTTTCCTTATTGTATTGTGCTTGCCTGGTGCTTAACCTCATTCCCTCTTGACAGCAGCATCGGTGTTCCTAGAGGCTCCGTGGATCCGAGAAGACATCTCTCACCTGTGGCCTCAAAGGTCGTACAGCGGGTTTCTATTTAGTTCCCCTGTGCGTCACTTGGGGACGGAGGTCTCATCGGTCTACACGACACTCAAGTCAGAACAGTTCTCCAGCTATGAAGAACCCGAGGGGAGAGAAGCAGCAGGCTAGGTCTCCAGCTATGAAGAACCCGAGGGGAGAGAAGCAGCAGGCTAGGTCTCCAGCTATGAAGGACCCGAGCTGAGAGAAGCAGCAGGCTAGGTCTCCAGCTATGAAGAACCCGAGGGGAGAGAAGCAGCAGGCTAGGTCTCCAACTATGAAGAACCCGAGGGGAGAGAAGCAGCAGGCTAGGTCTCCAGCTATGAAGAACCCAAAGAGAGAGAAGCAGCAAGCTATGTCTCCAGCTATGAACAATCCGATGAGAGAGAAGCAGCGGGCTAGGTCTCCAGCTATGAAGAACCCAAAGAGAGAGAAGCAGCAGGCTAGGTCTCCAGCTATGAAGACTCCGAGGGGAGAGAAGCAGCGTGCTAGGTCTCCAGCTATGAAGAACCCGAGGAGAGAGAAGCAGCAGGCTAGGTCTCCAGCTATGAAGAACCCAAGGGGAGAAAAGCAGCGGGCTAGGTCTCCAGCTATGAAGAACCCGAGGGGAGAGAAGCAGCAGGCTAGGTCTCCAGCTATGAAGAACCCAAGGGGAGAGAAGCAGAAGGCTAGGTCTCCAGATATGAAGAACCCGAGGGGAGAGAAGCAGCGGGCTAGGTCTCCAGCTAAGAAGAACCCGAGGAGAGAGAAGCAGCAGGCTAGGTCTCCAGCTATGAAGAACCCGAGTGGAGAGAAGCAGCAGGCTAGGTCTCCAGCTATGAAGAACCCGAGGGGAGAGAGGCAGCGGGCTAGGTCTCCAGCTATGAAGAACCCGAGCGGAGAGAAGCAGCAGGCTAGGTCTCAAGTTATGAAGAACCCGAGGGGAGAGAAGCAGCAGGCTGGGTCTCCAGCTATGAAGAACCCGAGGGGAGAGAAGCAGAAGGCTAGGTCTCCAGCTATGAAGAACCCGAGGGGAGAGAAGCAGCAGGTTAGGTCTCAAGCTATGAAGAACCCAAAGAGAGAGAAGCAGCAGGCTAGGTCTCCAGTTATAAAGAACCCGAGGGGAGAGAAGCAGCGTGCTAGGTCTCCAGCTATGAAGAATCTGATGAGAGAGAAGCAGCAGGCTAGGTCTCCAGCTATGAAGAACCCAAAGAGAGAGAAGCAGCAGGCTAGGTCTCCAGGTATGAAGAACCAGAGGGGAGAGAAGCAGCAGTCTAGGTCTCCAGCTATGAAGAACCCGAGGGGAGAGAAGCAGCAGGCTAGGTCTCCAGCTATGAAGAACCCGAGTTGAGAGAAGCAGCAGGCTAGGTCTCCAGCCATGAAGACTCCGATGAGAGAGAAGCAGCAGGCTAGGTCTCCAGCTATGAGGAACCCGAGGTGAGAGAAGCAGCAGGCTAGGTCTCCAGCTATGAAGAACCCGAGGGGAGAGAAGCAGCGGGCTAGGTCTCCAGCTATGAAGAACCCGAGGGGAGAGAAGCAGAAGGCTAGGTCTCCAGCTATGAAGAACCCGAGGAGAGAGAAGCAGCAGGCTAGGTCTCCAGCTATGAAGAACCCGAGGGGAGAGAAGCAGCAGGCTTGGTCTCCAGCTAGGAAGAACCCGAGGGGAGAGAGGCAGCAGGCTAGGTCTCCAGCTATGAAGAACCCGAGTGGAGAGAAGCAGCAGGCTAGGTCTCCAGCTATGAAGAACCCGAGGTGTGAGAAGCAGCGGGCTAGGTCTCCAGCTATGAAGAACCCGAGGGGAGAGAAGCAGAAGGCTAGGTCTCCAGCTATGAAGAACCCGAGGAGAGAGAAGCAGCAGGCTAGGTCTTTAGCTATGAAGAACCCGAGGTGTGAGAAGCAGCAGGCTAGGTCTCCAGCTATGAAGAACCCAAAGAGCGAGAAGCAGCAGGCTAGGTCTCCAGCTATGAAGAACCCGAGGGGAGAGAAACAGCAGGCTAGGTCTCCAGCTATGAAGAACCCGAGGGGAGAGAAGCAGAAGGCTTGGTCTCCAGCTATGAAGAATCTGATGAGAGAGAAGCAGCAGGCTAGGTCTCCAGCTATGAAGAACCCGAGGGGAGAGAAGCAGCATGCTAGGTCTCCAGCTATGAAGAACCCGAGGGGAGAGAAGCAGCAGGCTAGGTCTCCAGCTATGAAGAACCCGAGCGTAGAGAAGCAGCAGGCTAGGTCTCCAGCTATAAAGAACCCAAAGAGAGAGAAGCAGCAGGCTATGTCTCCAGCTATGAAGAATCCGATGAGAGAGAAGCAGCGGGCTAGGTCTCCAGCTATGAAGAACCCAAAGAGAGAGAAGCAGCAGGCTAGATCTCCAGCTATGAAGACTCCGAGGGAGAGAAGCAGCAGGCTAGGTCTCCAGCTATGAAGAACCCAAAGAGAGAGAAGCAGCAGGCTAGATCTCCAGCTATGAAGACTCCGAGGGGAGAGAAGCAGCAGGCTAGGTCTCCAGCTATGAAGACCCCGAGTGGAGAGAAGCAGCAGGCTAGGTCTCCAGCTATGAAGAGCCCGAGGTGTGAGAAGCAGAGGGCTAGGTCTCCAGCTATGAAGAACCCGAGGGGAGAGAAGCAGAAGGCTAGGTCTCCAGCTATGAAGAACCCGAGGAGAGAGAAGCAGCAGGCTAGGTCTCCAGCTATGAAGAACCCGAGGTGTGAGAAGCAGCAGGCTAGGTCTCCAGCTATGAAGAACCCAAAGAGAGAGAAGCAGCAGGCTAGGTCTCCAGCTATGAAGAACCCGAGGGGAGAGAAACAGCAGGCTAGGTCTCCAGCTATGAAGAACCCGAGGGGAGAGAAGCAGCAGGCTTGGTCTCCAGCTATGAAGAATCTGATGAGAGAGAAGCAGCAGGCTAGGTCTCCAGCTATGAAGAACCCGAGGGGAGAGAAGCAGCAGGCTAGGTCTCCAGCTATGAAGAACCCGAGGGGAGAGAAGCAGCAGGCTAGGTCTCCAGCTATGAAGAACCCGAGCGTAGAGAAGCAGCAGGCTAGGTCTCCAGCTATAAAGAACCCAACGAGAGAGAAGCAGCAGGCTATGTCTCCAGCTATGAAGAATCCGATGAGAGAGAAGCAGCGGGCTAGGTCTCCAGCTATGAAGAACCCAAAGAGAGAGAAGCAGCAGGCTAGATCTCCAGCTATGAAGACTCCGAGGGAGAGAAGCAGCAGGCTAGGTCTCCAGCTATGAAGAACCCAAAGAGAGAGAAGCAGCAGGCTAGATCTCCAGCTATGAAGACTCCGAGGGGAGAGAAGCAGCAGGCTAGGTCTCCAGCTATGAAGACCCCGAGTGGAGAGAAGCAGCAGGCTAGGTCTCCAGCTATGAAGAGCCCGAGGTGTGAGAAGCAGAGGGCTAGGTCTCCAGCTATGAAGAACCCGAGGGGAGAGAAGCAGAAGGCTAGGTCTCCAGCTATGAAGAACCCGAGGAGAGAGAAGCAGCAGGCTAGGTCTCCAGCTATGAAGAACCCGAGGTGTGAGAAGCAGCAGGCTAGGTCTCCAGCTATGAAGAACCCAAAGAGAGAGAAGCAGCAGGCTAGGTCTCCAGCTATGAAGAACCCGAGGGGAGAGAAACAGCAGGCTAGGTCTCCAGCTATGAAGAACCCGAGGGGAGAGAAGCAGCAGGCTTGGTCTCCAGCTATGAAGAATCTGATGAGAGAGAAGCAGCAGGCTAGGTCTCCAGCTATGAAGAACCCGAGGGGAGAGAAGCAGCAGGCTAGGTCTCCAGCTATGAAGAACCCAAGGGGAGAGAAGCAGCAGGCTAGGTCTCCAGCTATGAAGAACCCGAGGGGAGAGAAGCAGCAGGCTAGGTCTCCAGCTATGAAAAACCCAAAGAGAGAGAAGCAGCAGGCTATGCCTCCAGCTATGAGGAATCCGATGAGAGAGAAGCAGCGGGCTAGGTCTCCAGCTATGAAGAACCCAAAGAGAGAGAAGCAGCAGGCTAGGTCTCCAGCTATGAAGACTCCGAGGGGAGAGAAGCAGCAGGCTAGGTCTCCAGCTATGAAGAACCCAAAGAGAGAGAAGCAGCAGGCTAGGTCTCCAGCTATGAAGAACCCGAGGGGAGAGAAGCAGCAGGCTAGGTCTCCAGCTATGAAGAACCCGAGGGGAGAGAACAGCAGGCTTGGTCTCCAGCTATTAAGAATCTGATGAGAGAGAAGCAGCAGGCTAGGTCTCCAGCTATGAAGAACCCGAGGGGAGAGAAGCAGCATGCTAGGTCTCCGGCTATGAAGAACCCGAGGGGAGAGAAGCAGCAGGCTAGGTCTCCAGCCATGAAGAACCCAAGGTGAGAGAAGCAGCAGGCTAGGTCTCCAGCTATGAAGAACCCGAGGGGAGAGAAGCAGCGGACTAGGTCTCCAGCTATGAAGAACCCGAGGAGAGAGAAGCAGCAGGCTAGGTCTCCAGCTATGAAGAACCCGAGGGGAGAGAAGCAGCAGGCTAGGTCTCCAGCTATGAAGAACCCGAGGGGAGAGAAGCAGCGGGCTAGGTCTCCAGCTATGAAGAACCCGAGGGGTGAGAAGCAGCAGGCTAGGTCTCCAGCTATGAAGACCCCGAATGGAGAGAAGCAGCAGGCTAGGTCTCCAGCTATGAAGAGCCCGAGGTGTGAGAAGCAGAGGGCTAGGTCTCCAGCTATGAAGAACCCGAGGGGAGAGAAGCAGAAGGCTAGGTCTCCAGCTATGAAGAACCCGAGGAGAGAGAAGCAGCAGGCTAGGTCTCCAGCTATGAAGAACCCGAGGTGTGAGAAGCAGCAGGCTAGGTCTCCAGCTATGAAGAACCCAAAGAGAGAGAAGCAGCAGGCTAGGTCTCCAGCTATGAAGAACCCGAGGGGAGAGAAACAGCAGGCTAGGTCTCCAGCTATGAAGAACCCGAGGGGAGAGAAGCAGCAGGCTTGGTCTCCAGCTATGAAGAATCTGATGAGAGAGAAGCAGCAGGCTAGGTCTCCAGCTATGAAGAACCCGAGGGGAGAGAAGCAGCATGCTAGGTCTCCAGCTATGAAGAACCCGAGGGGAGAGAAGCAGCAGGCTAGGTCTCCAGCTATGAAGAACCCGAGGGGAGAGAAGCAGCAGGCTAGGTCTCCAGCTATGAAGAACCCGAGGGGAGAGAAGCAGCGGACTAGGTCTCCAGCTATGAAGAACCCGAGGAGAGAGAAGCAGCAGGCTAGGTCTCCAGCTATGAAGAACCCGAGGGGAGAGAAGCAGCAGGCTAGGTCTCCAGCTATGAAGAACCCGAGGGGAGAGAAGCAGCGGGCTAGGTCTCCAGCTATGAAGAACCCGAGGGGTGAGAAGCAGCAGGCTAGGTCTCCAGCTATGAAGAACCCGAGGGGAGAGAAGCAGCAGGTTAGGTCTCCAGCTATGAAGAACCCGAGGGGAGAGAAGCAGAAGGCTAGGTCTCCAGTTATGAAGAACCAGAGGGAATAGAAGCAGCGTGCTAGGTCTCCAGCTATGAAGAATCTGATGAGAGAGAAGCAGCAGGCTAGGTCTCCAGCTATGAAGAACCCGAAGAGAGAGAAGCAGCAGGCTAGGTCTCCAGCTATGAAGAACCCGAAGGGAGAGAAGCAGCAGGCTAGGTCTCCAGCTATGAAGAACCCGAGGGGCGAGAAGCAGCAGGCTAGGTCTCCAGCTATGAAGAACCCGAGGTGAGAGAAGCAGCAGGCTAGGTCTCCAGGTATGAAGAATCCGATGAGAGAGAAGCAGCAGGCTAGGTCTCCAGCTATGAGGAACCCGAGGTGAGAGAAGCAGCGGGCTAGGTCTCCAGCTATGAAGAACCCGAGGGGAGAGAAGCAGCGGGCTAGGTCTCCAGCTATGAAGAACCCGAGGGGAGAGAAGCAGAAGGCTAGGTCTCCAGCTTTGAAGAACCCGAGGGGAGAGAAGCAGCAGGCTAGGTCTCCAGCTATGAAGAACCTGAGCTGAGAGAAGCAGCAGGCTAGGTCTCCAGCTATGAAGAACCCGAGGGGAGAGAAGCAGCAGGCTTGGTCTCCAGCTAGGATGAACCTGAGGGGAGAGAAGCAGCAGGCTAGGTCTCCAGCTATGAAGAACCCGAGGGGAGAGAAACAGCGGGCTATGTCTCCAGCTATGAAAAACCCGAGGGGAGAGAAGCAGAAGGCTAGGTCTCCAGCTATAAATAACCCGAGGAGAGAGAAGCAGCAGGCTAGGTCTCCAGCTATGAAGAACCCGATGGGAGAGAAGCAGCGAGCTAGGTCTCCAGCTATGAAGGACCCGAACTGAGAAAAGCAGCAGGCTAGGTCTCCAGCTATGAAGGACCCGAGCTAAGAGAAGCAGCATGCTAGGTCTCCAGCTTTGAAGAACCCGAGGGGAGAGAAGCAGCGGGCTAGGTCTCCAGCTATGAAGAACCCGAGGGGAGAGAAGCAGCAGGCTAGGTCTCCAGCTATGAAAAACCAGAGGAGAGAGAAGCAGCAGGCTAGGTCTCCAGCTACGAAGAATCCGAGGGGAGAGAAGCAGGGGGCTAGGTCTCCAGCTATGAAGAACCTGAGCTAAGAGAAGCAGCAGGCTAGGTCTCCAGCATGAAGAACCCGAGGGGAGAGAAGCAGCAGGCTAGGTCTCCAGCTATGAAGAACCCGAGGTGTGAGAAGCAGCAGGCTAGGTCTCCAGCTATGAAGAACCCGAGGTGAGAGAAGCAGCAGGCTAGGTCTCCAGGTATGAAAAACCAGACGAGAGAGAAGCAGCAGGCTAGGTCTCCAGCTATGAAGAACCTGTGCTGAAAGAAGCAGCAGGCTAGGTCTCCAGCTATGGAGAACCCGAGGGGAGAGAAGCAGCAGGCTATGTCTCCAGCATGAAGAACCCGAGGGGAGAGAAGCAGCAGGCTAGGTCTCCAGCTATGAAGAACCCGAGGTGTGAGAAGCAGCAGGCTAGGTCTCCAGCTATGAAGAACCCGAGGTGAGAGAAGCAGCAGGCTAGGTCTCCAGCTATGAAAAATCAGAGGAGAGAGAAGCAGCATGCTAGGTCTCCAGCTATGAAGAACCCAAGGGGAGAGAAGCAGCGGGCTAAGTCTCCAGCTATGAAGGACCCAAGCTGAGAGAAGTAGCAGGCTAGGTCTCCAGCTATGAAGACCCCGAGGGGAGAGAAGCAGCAGGCTATGTCTCCAGCTATGAAGAACCTGAGGGGAGAGAAGCAGCATGCTAGGTCTCCAGCTATGAAGAACCCGAGGGGAGAGAAGCAGCAGGCTAGGTCTCCAGCTATGAATAACCCCAGGGGAGAGAAGCAGCAGGCTAGGTCTCCAGCTATGAAGAACCCGAGGGGAGAGAAGCAGCAGGCTAGGTCTCCAGCTATGAAGAACCCGAGGGGAGAGAAGCAGCGGGCTAGGTCTCCAGCTATGAAGAACCCGACGGGAGAGAAGCAGCAGGCTAGGTCTCCAGCTATGAATGACCCGAGCTGAGAGAAGCAGCAGGCTAGGTCTCCAGCTATGAAGAACCTGAGGGGAGAGAAGCAGCGGGCTAGGTCTCCAGCTATGAAGAACCCGAGGTGAGAGAAGCAGCAAGCTAGGTCTCCAGCTATGAAGAATCCGAAATGAGAGAAGCAGCAGGCTAGGTCTCTAGCTATGAAGAACCCGAGGGGAGCGAAGCAGCGGGCTAGGTCTTCAGCTATGAAGAATCCGAGGGGAGAGAAGCAGCAAGCTAGGTCTCCAGCTATGAAGAATCTGAGCGGAGAGAAGCAGCGGGCTAGGTCTCCAGCTATGAAGAACCCGAGGGGAGAGAAGCAGCAGGCTAGGTCTCCAGCTATGAAGAACCCGAGGAGAGAGAAGCAGCAGGCTAGGTCTCCAGCTATGAAGAACCCGAGGGGAGAGAAGCAGCAGGCTAGGTCTCCAGCTATGAAGAACCTGAGAAGAGAGAAGCAGCAGGTTAGGTCTCCAGCTATGAAGAACCCGAGGGGAGAGAAGAAGCAGGCTAGGTCTCCAGCTATGAAGAACCCGAGGTGAGAGAAGCAGCAGGCTAGGTCTCCAGCTATGAAGAACCCGAGCTGAAAGAAGCAGCATGCTAGGTCTCCAGCTATGAAGAACCCGAGGGGAGAGAAGCAGCAGGCTAGGTCTCCAGCTATGAAAAACCAGAGGAGAGAGAAGCAGCAGGCTAGGTCTCCAGCTATGATGAACCCATGGAGAGAGAAGCAGCAGTCTAGGTCTCCAGCTATGAAGAACCCGAGGGGAGAGAAGCAGAAGGCTAGGTCTCCAGCTATGAAGAACCCTAGGGGAGAGAAGCAGCGGGCTAGGTCTCCAGCTATGAAGAACTCGAGGTGAGAGAAGCAGCAGGCTAGGTCTCCAGCTATGAAAAACCAGAGGAGAGAGAAGCAGCAGGCTAGGTCTCCAGCTATGAAGAACCCGAGCTGAGAGAAGTAGCAGGCTAGGTCTCCAGCTATGAAGAACCCGAGGGGAGAGAAGCAGTAGGTTAGGTCTCCAGCTATGAAGAACCCGAGGGGAGAGAAGCAGCAGGCTAGGTCTCCAGTTATGAAGAACCCAAGGGGAGAGAAGCAGCAGGCTAGGTCTCCAGCTATGAAGAACCCGAGGGGAGAGAAGCAGCAGGCTAGGTCTCCAGCTATAAAGAACCCGAGGTGAGAGAAGCAGCAGGCTAGGTCTCCAGCTATGAAGAACCCGATGAGAGAGAAGCAGCAGGCTAGGTCTCCAGCTATGAGGAACCCGAGGTGAGAGAAGCAGCGGGCTAGGTCTCCAGCTATGAAGAACCTGAGGGGAGAGAAGCAGCGGGCTAGGTCTCCAGCTATGAAGAACCCGAGGGGAGAGAAGCAGAAGGCTAGGTCTCCAGCTATGAAGAACCCGAGAAGAGAGAAGCAGCAGGCTAGGTCTCCAGCTATGAAGAAACCGAGGGGAGAGAAGCAGCAGGCTAGGTCTCCGGCTAGGAAGAACCCGAGGGGAGAGAAGCAGCAGGCTAGGTCTCCGGCTATGAAGAACACGAGGGGAGAGAAGCAGCGGGCTAGGTCTCCAGCTATGAAGAACCCGAGGGGAGAGAAGCAGAGGGCTAGGTCTCCAGCTATGAAGAACCCGAGGAGAGAGAAGCAGCAAGCTAGTTCTCCAGCTATGAAGAACCCGAGGGGAGAGAAGCAGCAGGCTAGGTCTCCAGCTATGAAGAACCAGAGGGGAGAGAAGCAGCAGGCTAGCTCTCCAGCTATGAAGAACCCGAGGGGAGAGAAGCAGCGGGCTAGGTCTCCAGCTATGAAGGACCCGAGCTGAGAGAAGCAGCGGGCTAGGTCTCCAGCTATGAAGGACCCGAGCTGAGAGAAGCAGCAGGCTAGGTCTCCAGCTATGAAGAACCCGAGGGGAGAGAAGCAGCGGGCTAGGTCTCCAGCTATGAAGAACACGAGGGGAGAGAAGCAGCAGGCTAGGTCTCCAAGTATGAAGAACCCGAGGGGTGAGAAGCAGCAGGCTAGGTCTCCAGCTATGAAGAACCCAGGGGGAGAGAAGCAGCAGGCTAGGTCTCCAGCTATGAAGAACCCAAGGGGAGAGAAGCAGCAGGCTAGGTCTCCAGCTATGAAGAACCTGAGGGGAGAGGAGCAGCAGGTTAGGTTTCCAGCTATGAAGAACTTGAGGGGAGAGAAGCAGAAGGCTAGGTCTCCAGCTATGAAAAACCAGAGGAGAGAGAAGCAGCAGGCTAGGTCTCCAGCTAGGAAGAACCCGAGTGGAGAGAAGCAGAAGGCTAGGTCTCCAGCTATGAAGAACCTGAGGGGAGAGAAGCAGCGGGCTAGGTCTCCAGCTATGAAGAACTCGAGGTGAGAGAAGCAGCAGGCTAGGTCTCCAGCTATGAAAAACCAGAGGAGAGAGAAGCAGCAGGCTAGGTCTCCAGCTATGAAGAACCCGAGCTGAGAGAAGTAGCAGGCTAGGTCTCCAGCTATGAAGAACTCGAGGGGAGAGAAGGAGCAGGTTAGGTCTCTAGCTATGAAGAACTTGAGGAGAGAGAAGCAGCAGGTTAGGTCTCCAGCTATGAAGAACTTGAGGAGAGAGAAGCAACAGGCTAGGTCTCCAGCTATGAAGAACCTGTGGTGAGAGAAACAGCAGGCTAGGTCTCCAGCTATGAAGAACCTGAGGGGAGAGGAGCAGCAGGTTAGGTCTCCAGCTATGAAGAACTTGAAGGGAGAGAAGCAGAAGGCTAGGTCTCCAGCTATGAAAAACCAGAGGAGAGAGAAGCAGCAGGCTAGGTCTCCAGCTAGGAAGAACCCGAGGGGAGAGAAGCAGCAGGCTAGGTCTCCAGTTATGAAGAACCCAAGGGGAGAGAAACAGCAGGGTAGGTCTCCAGCTATGAAGAACCCGAGGGGAGAGTAGCAGCAGGCTAGGTCTCCAGCTATGAAGAACCCGAGGTGAGAGCAGCAGCAGGCTAGGTCTCCAGCTATGAAGAACCCGATGAGAGAGAAGCAGCAGGCTAGGTCTCCAGCTATGAGGAACCCGAGGTGAGAGAAGCAGCAGGCTAGGTCTCCAGCTATGAAGAACCTGAGGGGAGAGAAGCAGCGGGCTAGGTCTCCAGCTATGAAGAACCCGAGGGGAGAGAAGCAGAAGGCTAGGTCTCCAGCTATGAAGAACCCAAGGGGAGAGAAGCAGCAGGCTTGGTCTTCAGCTAGGAAGAACCCGAGGGGAGAGAAGCAGCAGGCTAGGTCTCCAGCTATGAAGAACCCGAGGGGAGAGAAGCAGCGGGCTAGGTCTCCAGCTATGAAGAACCCAAGGGGAGAAAAGCAGAGGGCTAGGTCTCCAGCTATGAAGAACCTGAGGAGAGAGAAGCAGCAGGCTAGTTCTCCAGCTATGAAGAACCCGAGGGGAGAGAAGCAGCAGGCTAGGTCTCCAGCTATGAAGAACCCGAGGGGAGAGAAGCAGCAGGCTAGGTCTCCAGCTATGAAGAACCCGAGGGGAGAGAAGCAGCGGGCTAGGTCTCCAGCTATGAAGGACCCGAGCTGAGAGAAGCAGCGGGCTAGGTCTCCAGCTATGAAGGACCCGAGCTGAGAGAAGCAGCAGGCTAGTTCTCCAGCTATGAAGAACCCGAGGTGAGAGAAACAGCAGGCTAGGTCTCCAGTTTGAAGAACCCGAGGGGAGAAAAGCAGCAGGCTAGGTCTCCAGCTATGAAGAACCTGAGGGAAGAGAAGCAGCGGGCTAGGTCTCCAGCTCTGAAGAACCCAAGCTGAGAGAAGCAGCAGGCGAGGTCTCCAGCTATGAACAACCCGAGGGGAGAGAAGCAGCGGGCTAGGACTCCAGCTATGAAGAACCCGAGGGGAGGGAAGCAGCAGGCTGGGTCTCCAGCTATGAAGAACCCGAGGGGAGAGAAGCATCAGGCTAGGTCTCCAGCTATGAAGAACCAGAGGGGAGAGAAGCAGCACACTAGGTCTCCAGCTATGTAGAACCCGAGGAGAGAGAAGCAGCGGGCTAGGTCTCCAGCTATGAAGAACCCGAGGGGCGAGAAGCAGCGGGCTAGGTCTCCAGCTATGAAGAACCCGAGGGGAGAGAAGCAGCAGGCTAGGTCTCCAGCTATGAAGAACACGAGGGGAGAGAAGCAGCGGGCTAGGTCTCCAGCTCTGAAGAACCCAAGCTGAGAGAAGCAGCAGGCGAGGTCTCCAGCTATGAACAACCCGAGGGGAGAGAAGCAGCGGGCTAGGACTCCAGCTATGAAGAACCCGAGGGGAGGGAAGCAGCAGGCTGGGTCTCCAGCTATGAAGAACACGAGGGGAGAGAAGCATCAGGCTAGGTCTCCAGCTATGAAGAACCCGAGGGGAGAGAAGCAGCAGGCTAGGTCTCCAGCTATGAAGAACCCGAGGTGAGAGAAACAGCAGGCTAGGTCTCCAGCTATGAAGAACCCGAGGGGAGAGAAGCAGCAGACTAGGTCTCCAGCTAGGAAGAACCCGAGAGGAGAGAAGCAGCAGGCTAGGTTTCCAGCTATGAAGAACCCGAGGGGAGAGAAGAAGCTGGCTAGGTCTCCAGTTATGAAGGACCCGAGCTGAGAGAAGCAGCAGGCTAGGTCTCCAGCTATGAAGAACCCGAGGGAAGAGAAGCAGTGGGCTAGGTCTCCAGCTATGAAGAATCTGATGAGAGAGAAGCAGCAGGCTAGGTCTCCAGCTATGAAGAACCCGAGGGGAGAGAAGCAGCATGCTACGTCTCCAGCTATGAAGAACCCGAGGGGAGAGAAGCAGCAGGCTGGGTCTCCAGCTATGAAGAACCTGAGCTGAGAGAAGCAGCAGGCTAGGTCTCCAGCTATGAAGAACCCGAGGGGAGAGTAGCAGCAGGCTAGTTCTCCAGCTATGAAGAACCCGAGGGGAGAGAAGCAGCAGGCTAGGTCTCCAGTTATGAAGAACCCGAGGGGAGAGAAGCAGCAGGCTAGGTCTCCAGCTATGAAGGACCCGAGCTGAGAGAAGCAGCAGGCTAGGTCTCCAGCTATGAAGAACCCGAGGGGAGAGAAGCAGCAGGCTAGGTCTCCAACTATGAAGAACCCGAGGGGAGAGAAGCAGCAGGCTAGGTCTCCAGCTATGAAGAACCCAAAGAGAGAGAAGCAGCAAGCTATGTCTCCAGCTATGAACAATCCGATGAGAGAGAAGCAGCGGGCTAGGTCTCCAGCTATGAAGAACCCAAAGAGAGAGAAGCAGCAGGCTAGGTCTCCAGCTATGAAGACTCCGAGGGGAGAGAAGCAGCGGGCTAGGTCTCCAGCTATGAAGAACCCGAGGAGAGAGAAGCAGCAGGCTAGGTCTCCAGCTATGAAGAACCCAAGGGGAGAAAAGCAGCGGGCTAGGTCTCCAGCTATGAAGAACCCGAGGGGAGAGAAGCAGCAGGCTAGGTCTCCAGCTATGAAGAACCCAAGGGGAGAGAAGCAGAAGGCTAGGTCTCCAGATATGAAGAACCCGAGGGGAGAGAAGCAGCGGGCTAGGTCTCCAGCTAAGAAGAACCCGAGGAGAGAGAAGCAGCAGGCTAGGTCTCCAGCTATGAAGAACCCGAGTGGAGAGAAGCAGCAGGCTAGGTCTCCAGCTATGAAGAACCCGAGGGGAGAGAGGCAGCGGGCTAGGTCTCCAGCTATGAAGAACCCGAGCGGAGAGAAGCAGCAGGCTAGGTCTCAAGTTATGAAGAACCCGAGGGGAGAGAAGCAGCAGGCTGGGTCTCCAGCTATGAAGAACCCGAGGGGAGAGAAGCAGAAGGCTAGGTCTCCAGCTATGAAGAACCCGAGGGGAGAGAAGCAGCAGGCTAGGTCTCCAGCTATGAAGAACCCAAAGAGAGAGAAGCAGCAGGCTAGGTCTCCAGTTATAAAGAACCCGAGGGGAGAGAAGCAGCGTGCTAGGTCTCCAGCTATGAAGAATCTGATGAGAGAGAAGCAGCAGGCTAGGTCTCCAGCTATGAAGAACCCAAAGAGAGAGAAGCAGCAGGCTAGGTCTCCAGGTATGAAGAACCAGAGGGGAGAGAAGCAGCAGTCTAGGTCTCCAGCTATGAAGAACCCGAGGGGAGAGAAGCAGCAGGCTAGGTCTCCAGCTATGAAGAACCCGAGTTGAGAGAAGCAGCAGGCTAGGTCTCCAGCCATGAAGACTCCGATGAGAGAGAAGCAGCAGGCTAGGTCTCCAGCTATGAGGAACCCGAGGTGAGAGAAGCAGCAGGCTAGGTCTCCAGCTATGAAGAACCCGAGGGGAGAGAAGCAGCGGGCTAGGTCTCCAGCTATGAAGAACCCGAGGGGAGAGAAGCAGAAGGCTAGGTCTCCAGCTATGAAGAACCCGAGGAGAGAGAAGCAGCAGGCTAGGTCTCCAGCTATGAAGAACCCGAGGGGAGAGAAGCAGCAGGCTTGGTCTCCAGCTAGGAAGAACCCGAGGGGAGAGAGGCAGCAGGCTAGGTCTCCAGCTATGAAGAACCCGAGTGGAGAGAAGCAGCAGGCTAGGTCTCCAGCTATGAAGAACCCGAGGTGTGAGAAGCAGCGGGCTAGGTCTCCAGCTATGAAGAACCCGAGGGGAGAGAAGCAGAAGGCTAGGTCTCCAGCTATGAAGAACCCGAGGAGAGAGAAGCAGCAGGCTAGGTCTTTAGCTATGAAGAACCCGAGGTGTGAGAAGCAGCAGGCTAGGTCTCCAGCTATGAAGAACCCAAAGAGCGAGAAGCAGCAGGCTAGGTCTCCAGCTATGAAGAACCCGAGGGGAGAGAAACAGCAGGCTAGGTCTCCAGCTATGAAGAACCCGAGGGGAGAGAAGCAGCAGGCTAGGTCTCCAGCTATGAAGAACCCAAGGGGAGAGAAGCAGCAGGCTAGGTCTCCAGCTATGAAGAACCCGAGGGGAGAGAAGCAGCAGGCTAGGTCTCCAGCTATGAAAAACCCAAAGAGAGAGAAGCAGCAGGCTATGTCTCCAGCTATGAGGAATCCGATGAGAGAGAAGCAGCGGGCTAGGTCTCCAGCTATGAAGAACCCAAAGAGAGAGAAGCAGCAGGCTAGGTCTCCAGCTATGAAGACTCCGAGGGGAGAGAAGCAGCAGGCTAGGTCTCCAGCTATGAAGAACCCAAAGAGAGAGAAGCAGCAGGCTAGGTCTCCAGCTATGAAGAACCCGAGGGGAGAGAAGCAGCAGGCTAGGTCTCCAGCTATGAAGAACCCGAGGGGAGAGAACAGCAGGCTTGGTCTCCAGCTATTAAGAATCTGATGAGAGAGAAGCAGCAGGCTAGGTCTCCAGCTATGAAGAACCCGAGGGGAGAGAAGCAGCATGCTAGGTCTCCGGCTATGAAGAACCCGAGGGGAGAGAAGCAGCAGGCTAGGTCTCCAGCCATGAAGAACCCAAGGTGAGAGAAGCAGCAGGCTAGGTCTCCAGCTATGAAGAACCCGAGCGGAGAGAAGCAGCGGACTAGGTCTCCAGCTATGAAGAACCCGAGGAGAGAGAAGCAGCAGGCTAGGTCTCCAGCTATGAAGAACCCGAGGGGAGAGAAGCAGCAGGCTAGGTCTCCAGCTATGAAGAACCCGAGGGGAGAGAAGCAGCGGGCTAGGTCTCCAGCTATGAAGAACCCGAGGGGTGAGAAGCAGCAGGCTAGGTCTCCAGCTATGAAGACCCCGAATGGAGAGAAGCAGCAGGCTAGGTCTCCAGCTATGAAGAGCCCGAGGTGTGAGAAGCAGAGGGCTAGGTCTCCAGCTATGAAGAACCCGAGGGGAGAGAAGCAGAAGGCTAGGTCTCCAGCTATGAAGAACCCGAGGAGAGAGAAGCAGCAGGCTAGGTCTCCAGCTATGAAGAACCCGAGGTGTGAGAAGCAGCAGGCTAGGTCTCCAGCTATGAAGAACCCAAAGAGAGAGAAGCAGCAGGCTAGGTCTCCAGCTATGAAGAACCCGAGGGGAGAGAAACAGCAGGCTAGGTCTCCAGCTATGAAGAACCCGAGGGGAGAGAAGCAGCAGGCTTGGTCTCCAGCTATGAAGAATCTGATGAGAGAGAAGCAGCAGGCTAGGTCTCCAGCTATGAAGAACCCGAGGGGAGAGAAGCAGCATGCTAGGTCTCCAGCTATGAAGAACCCGAGGGGAGAGAAGCAGCAGGCTAGGTCTCCAGCTATGAAGAACCCGAGGGGAGAGAAGCAGCAGGCTAGGTCTCCAGCTATGAAGAACCCGAGGGGAGAGAAGCAGCGGACTAGGTCTCCAGCTATGAAGAACCCGAGGAGAGAGAAGCAGCAGGCTAGGTCTCCAGCTATGAAGAACCCGAGGGGAGAGAAGCAGCAGGCTAGGTCTCCAGCTATGAAGAACCCGAGGGGAGAGAAGCAGCGGGCTAGGTCTCCAGCTATGAAGAACCCGAGGGGTGAGAAGCAGCAGGCTAGGTCTCCAGCTATGAAGAACCCGAGGGGAGAGAAGCAGCAGGTTAGGTCTCCAGCTATGAAGAACCCGAGGGGAGAGAAGCAGAAGGCTAGGTCTCCAGTTATGAAGAACCAGAGGGAATAGAAGCAGCGTGCTAGGTCTCCAGCTATGAAGAATCTGATGAGAGAGAAGCAGCAGGCTAGGTCTCCAGCTATGAAGAACCCGAAGAGAGAGAAGCAGCAGGCTAGGTCTCCAGCTATGAAGAACCCGAAGGGAGAGAAGCAGCAGGCTAGGTCTCCAGCTATGAAGAACCCGAGGGGCGAGAAGCAGCAGGCTAGGTCTCCAGCTATGAAGAACCCGAGGTGAGAGAAGCAGCAGGCTAGGTCTCCAGGTATGAAGAATCCGATGAGAGAGAAGCAGCAGGCTAGGTCTCCAGCTATGAGGAACCCGAGGTGAGAGAAGCAGCGGGCTAGGTCTCCAGCTATGAAGAACCCGAGGGGAGAGAAGCAGCGGGCTAGGTCTCCAGCTATGAAGAACCCGAGGGGAGAGAAGCAGAAGGCTAGGTCTCCAGCTTTGAAGAACCCGAGGGGAGAGAAGCAGCAGGCTAGGTCTCCAGCTATGAAGAACCTGAGCTGAGAGAAGCAGCAGGCTAGGTCTCCAGCTATGAAGAACCCGAGGGGAGAGAAGCAGCAGGCTTGGTCTCCAGCTAGGATGAACCTGAGGGGAGAGAAGCAGCAGGCTAGGTCTCCAGCTATGAAGAACCCGAGGGGAGAGAAACAGCGGGCTATGTCTCCAGCTATGAAAAACCCGAGGGGAGAGAAGCAGAAGGCTAGGTCTCCAGCTATAAATAACCCGAGGAGAGAGAAGCAGCAGGCTAGGTCTCCAGCTATGAAGAACCCGATGGGAGAGAAGCAGCGAGCTAGGTCTCCAGCTATGAAGGACCCGAACTGAGAAAAGCAGCAGGCTAGGTCTCCAGCTATGAAGGACCCGAGCTAAGAGAAGCAGCATGCTAGGTCTCCAGCTTTGAAGAACCCGAGGGGAGAGAAGCAGCGGGCTAGGTCTCCAGCTATGAAGAACCCGAGGGGAGAGAAGCAGCAGGCTAGGTCTCCAGCTATGAAAAACCAGAGGAGAGAGAAGCAGCAGGCTAGGTCTCCAGCTACGAAGAATCCGAGGGGAGAGAAGCAGGGGGCTAGGTCTCCAGCTATGAAGAACCTGAGCTAAGAGAAGCAGCAGGCTAGGTCTCCAGCATGAAGAACCCGAGGGGAGAGAAGCAGCAGGCTAGGTCTCCAGCTATGAAGAACCCGAGGTGTGAGAAGCAGCAGGCTAGGTCTCCAGCTATGAAGAACCCGAGGTGAGAGAAGCAGCAGGCTAGGTCTCCAGGTATGAAAAACCAGACGAGAGAGAAGCAGCAGGCTAGGTCTCCAGCTATGAAGAACCTGTGCTGAAAGAAGCAGCAGGCTAGGTCTCCAGCTATGGAGAACCCGAGGGGAGAGAAGCAGCAGGCTATGTCTCCAGCATGAAGAACCCGAGGGGAGAGAAGCAGCAGGCTAGGTCTCCAGCTATGAAGAACCCGAGGTGTGAGAAGCAGCAGGCTAGGTCTCCAGCTATGAAGAACCCGAGGTGAGAGAAGCAGCAGGCTAGGTCTCCAGCTATGAAAAATCAGAGGAGAGAGAAGCAGCAGGCTAGGTCTCCAGCTATGAAGAACCCAAGGGGAGAGAAGCAGCGGGCTAAGTCTCCAGCTATGAAGGACCCAAGCTGAGAGAAGTAGCAGGCTAGGTCTCCAGCTATGAAGACCCCGAGGGGAGAGAAGCAGCAGGCTATGTCTCCAGCTATGAAGAACCTGAGGGGAGAGAAGCAGCATGCTAGGTCTCCAGCTATGAAGAACCCGAGGGGAGAGAAGCAGCAGGCTAGGTCTCCAGCTATGAATAACCCCAGGGGAGAGAAGCAGCAGGCTAGGTCTCCAGCTATGAAGAACCCGAGGGGAGAGAAGCAGCAGGCTAGGTCTCCAGCTATGAAGAACCCGAGGGGAGAGAAGCAGCGGGCTAGGTCTCCAGCTATGAAGAACCCGACGGGAGAGAAGCAGCAGGCTAGGTCTCCAGCTATGAATGACCCGAGCTGAGAGAAGCAGCAGGCTAGGTCTCCAGCTATGAAGAACCTGAGGGGAGAGAAGCAGCGGGCTAGGTCTCCAGCTATGAAGAACCCGAGGTGAGAGAAGCAGCAAGCTAGGTCTCCAGCTATGAAGAATCCGAAATGAGAGAAGCAGCAGGCTAGGTCTCTAGCTATGAAGAACCCGAGGGGAGCGAAGCAGCGGGCTAGGTCTTCAGCTATGAAGAATCCGAGGGGAGAGAAGCAGCAAGCTAGGTCTCCAGCTATGAAGAATCTGAGCGGAGAGAAGCAGCGGGCTAGGTCTCCAGCTATGAAGAACCCGAGGGGAGAGAAGCAGCAGGCTAGGTCTCCAGCTATGAAGAACCCGAGGAGAGAGAAGCAGCAGGCTAGGTCTCCAGCTATGAAGAACCCGAGGGGAGAGAAGCAGCAGGCTAGGTCTCCAGCTATGAAGAACCTGAGAAGAGAGAAGCAGCAGGTTAGGTCTCCAGCTATGAAGAACCCGAGGGGAGAGAAGAAGCAGGCTAGGTCTCCAGCTATGAAGAACCCGAGGTGAGAGAAGCAGCAGGCTAGGTCTCCAGCTATGAAGAACCCGAGCTGAAAGAAGCAGCATGCTAGGTCTCCAGCTATGAAGAACCCGAGGGGAGAGAAGCAGCAGGCTAGGTCTCCAGCTATGAAAAACCAGAGGAGAGAGAAGCAGCAGGCTAGGTCTCCAGCTATGATGAACCCATGGAGAGAGAAGCAGCAGTCTAGGTCTCCAGCTATGAAGAACCCGAGGGGAGAGAAGCAGAAGGCTAGGTCTCCAGCTATGAAGAACCCTAGGGGAGAGAAGCAGCGGGCTAGGTCTCCAGCTATGAAGAACTCGAGGTGAGAGAAGCAGCAGGCTAGGTCTCCAGCTATGAAAAACCAGAGGAGAGAGAAGCAGCAGGCTAGGTCTCCAGCTATGAAGAACCCGAGCTGAGAGAAGTAGCAGGCTAGGTCTCCAGCTATGAAGAACCCGAGGGGAGAGAAGCAGTAGGTTAGGTCTCCAGCTATGAAGAACCCGAGGGGAGAGAAGCAGCAGGCTAGGTCTCCAGTTATGAAGAACCCAAGGGGAGAGAAGCAGCAGGCTAGGTCTCCAGCTATGAAGAACCCGAGGGGAGAGAAGCAGCAGGCTAGGTCTCCAGCTATAAAGAACCCGAGGTGAGAGAAGCAGCAGGCTAGGTCTCCAGCTATGAAGAACCCGATGAGAGAGAAGCAGCAGGCTAGGTCTCCAGCTATGAGGAACCCGAGGTGAGAGAAGCAGCAGGCTAGGTCTCCAGCTATGAAGAACCTGAGGGGAGAGAAGCAGCGGGCTAGGTCTCCAGCTATGAAGAACCCGAGGGGAGAGAAGCAGAAGGCTAGGTCTCCAGCTATGAAGAACCCGAGAAGAGAGAAGCAGCAGGCTAGGTCTCCAGCTATGAAGAAACCGAGGGGAGAGAAGCAGCAGGCTAGGTCTCCAGCTAGGAAGAACCCGAGGGGAGAGAAGCAGCAGGCTAGGTCTCCGGCTATGAAGAACACGAGGGGAGAGAAGCAGCGGGCTAGGTCTCCAGCTATGAAGAACCCGAGGGGAGAGAAGCAGAGGGCTAGGTCTCCAGCTATGAAGAACCCGAGGAGAGAGAAGCAGCAAGCTAGTTCTCCAGCTATGAAGAACCCGAGGGGAGAGAAGCAGCAGGCTAGGTCTCCAGCTATGAAGAACCAGAGGGGAGAGAAGCAGCAGGCTAGCTCTCCAGCTATGAAGAACCCGAGGGGAGAGAAGCAGCGGGCTAGGTCTCCAGCTATGAAGGACCCGAGCTGAGAGAAGCAGCGGGCTAGGTCTCCAGCTATGAAGGACCCGAGCTGAGAGAAGCAGCAGGCTAGGTCTCCAGCTATGAAGAACCCGAGGGGAGAGAAGCAGCGGGCTAGGTCTCCAGCTATGAAGAACACGAGGGGAGAGAAGCAGCAGGCTAGGTCTCCAAGTATGAAGAACCCGAGGGGTGAGAAGCAGCAGGCTAGGTCTCCAGCTATGAAGAACCCAGGGGGAGAGAAGCAGCAGGCTAGGTCTCCAGCTATGAAGAACCCAAGGGGAGAGAAGCAGCAGGCTAGGTCTCCAGCTATGAAGAACCTGAGGGGAGAGGAGCAGCAGGTTAGGTTTCCAGCTATGAAGAACTTGAGGGGAGAGAAGCAGAAGGCTCGGTCTCCAGCTATGAAAAACCAGAGGAGAGAGAAGCAGCGGGCTAGGTCTCCAGCTATGAAGAACTCGAGGTGAGAGAAGCAGCAGGCTAGGTCTCCAGCTATGAAGAACCCAAGGGGAGAGAAGCAGCAGGCTAGGTCTCCAGCTATGAAGAACCTGAGGGGAGAGGAGCAGCAGGTTAGGTCTCCAGCTAGGAAGAACCCGAGTGGAGAGAAGCAGAAGGCTAGGTCTCCAGCTATGAAGAACCTGAGGGGAGAGAAGCAGCGGGCTAGGTCTCCAGCTATGAAGAACTCGAGGTGAGAGAAGCAGCAGGCTAGGTCTCCAGCTATGAAAAACCAGAGGAGAGAGAAGCAGCAGGCTAGGTCTCCAGCTATGAAGAACCCGAGCTGAGAGAAGTAGCAGGCTAGGTCTCCAGCTATGAAGAACTCGAGGGGAGAGAAGGAGCAGGTTAGGTCTCTAGCTATGAAGAACTTGAGGAGAGAGAAGCAGCAGGTTAGGTCTCCAGCTATGAAGAACTTGAGGAGAGAGAAGCAACAGGCTAGGTCTCCAGCTATGAAGAACCTGTGGTGAGAGAAACAGCAGGCTAGGTCTCCAGCTATGAAGAACCTGAGGGGAGAGGAGCAGCAGGTTAGGTCTCCAGCTATGAAGAACTTGAAGGGAGAGAAGCAGAAGGCTAGGTCTCCAGCTATGAAAAACCAGAGGAGAGAGAAGCAGCAGGCTAGGTCTCCAGCTAGGAAGAACCCGAGGGGAGAGAAGCAGCAGGCTAGGTCTCCAGTTATGAAGAACCCAAGGGGAGAGAAACAGCAGGGTAGGTCTCCAGCTATGAAGAACCCGAGGGGAGAGTAGCAGCAGGCTAGGTCTCCAGCTATGAAGAACCCGAGGTGAGAGCAGCAGCAGGCTAGGTCTCCAGCTATGAAGAACCCGATGAGAGAGAAGCAGCAGGCTAGGTCTCCAGCTATGAGGAACCCGAGGTGAGAGAAGCAGCAGGCTAGGTCTCCAGCTATGAAGAACCTGAGGGGAGAGAAGCAGCGGGCTAGGTCTCCAGCTATGAAGAACCCGAGGGGAGAGAAGCAGAAGGCTAGGTCTCCAGCTATGAAGAACCCAAGGGGAGAGAAGCAGCAGGCTTGGTCTTCAGCTAGGAAGAACCCGAGGGGAGAGAAGCAGCAGGCTAGGTCTCCAGCTATGAAGAACCCGAGGGGAGAGAAGCAGCGGGCTAGGTCTCCAGCTATGAAGAACCCAAGGGGAGAAAAGCAGAGGGCTAGGTCTCCAGCTATGAAGAACCTGAGGAGAGAGAAGCAGCAGGCTAGTTCTCCAGCTATGAAGAACCCGAGGGGAGAGAAGCAGCAGGCTAGGTCTCCAGCTATGAAGAACCCGAGGGGAGAGAAGCAGCAGGCTAGGTCTCCAGCTATGAAGAACCCGAGGGGAGAGAAGCAGCGGGCTAGGTCTCCAGCTATGAAGGACCCGAGCTGAGAGAAGCAGCGGGCTAGGTCTCCAGCTATGAAGGACCCGAGCTGAGAGAAGCAGCAGGCTAGTTCTCCAGCTATGAAGAACCCGAGGTGAGAGAAACAGCAGGCTAGGTCTCCAGTTTGAAGAACCCGAGGGGAGAAAAGCAGCAGGCTAGGTCTCCAGCTATGAAGAACCTGAGGGAAGAGAAGCAGCGGGCTAGGTCTCCAGCTCTGAAGAACCCAAGCTGAGAGAAGCAGCAGGCGAGGTCTCCAGCTATGAACAACCCGAGGGGAGAGAAGCAGCGGGCTAGGACTCCAGCTATGAAGAACCCGAGGGGAGGGAAGCAGCAGGCTGGGTCTCCAGCTATGAAGAACCCGAGGGGAGAGAAGCATCAGGCTAGGTCTCCAGCTATGAAGAACCAGAGGGGAGAGAAGCAGCACACTAGGTCTCCAGCTATGTAGAACCCGAGGAGAGAGAAGCAGCGGGCTAGGTCTCCAGCTATGAAGAACCCGAGGGGCGAGAAGCAGCGGGCTAGGTCTCCAGCTATGAACAACCCGAGGGGAGAGAAGCAGCAGGCTAGGTCTCCAGCTATGAAGAACACGAGGGGAGAGAAGCAGCGGGCTAGGTCTCCAGCTCTGAAGAACCCAAGCTGAGAGAAGCAGCAGGCGAGGTCTCCAGCTATGAACAACCCGCGGGGAGAGAAGCAGCGGGCTAGGACTCCAGCTATGAAGAACCCGAGGGGAGGGAAGCAGCAGGCTGGGTCTCCAGCTATGAAGAACACGAGGGGAGAGAAGCATCAGGCTAGGTCTCCAGCTATGAAGAACCCGAGGGGAGAGAAGCAGCAGGCTAGGTCTCCAGCTATGAAGAACCCGAGGTGAGAGAAACAGCAGGCTAGGTCTCCAGCTATGAAGAACCCGAGGGGAGAGAAGCAGCAGACTAGGTCTCCAGCTAGGAAGAACCCGAGAGGAGAGAAGCAGCAGGCTAGGTTTCCAGCTATGAAGAACCCGAGGGGAGAGAAGCAGCTGGCTAGGTCTCCAGTTATGAAGGACCCGAGCTGAGAGAAGCAGCAGGCTAGGTCTCCAGCTATGAAGAACCCGAGGGAAGAGAAGCAGTGGGCTAGGTCTCCAGCTATGAAGAATCTGATGAGAGAGAAGCAGCAGGCTAGGTCTCCAGCTATGAAGAACCCGAGGGGAGAGAAGCAGCATGCTACGTCTCCAGCTATGAAGAACCCGAGTGGAGAGAAGCAGCAGGCTGGGTCTCCAGCTATGAAGAACCTGAGCTGAGAGAAGCAGCAGGCTAGGTCTCCAGCTATGAAGAACCCGAGGGGAGAGTAGCAGCAGGCTAGTTCTCCAGCTATGAAGAACCCGAGGGGAGAGAAGCAGCAGGCTAGGTCTCCAGCTATGAAGAACCCGAGGGGAGAGAAGCAGCAGGCTAGGTCTCCAGCTATGAAGGACCCGAGCTGAGAGAAGCAGCAGGCTAGGTCTCCAGCTATGAAGAACCCGAGGGGAGAGAAGCAGCAGGCTAGGTCTCCAACTATGAAGAACCCGAGGGGAGAGAAGCAGCAGGCTAGGTCTCCAGCTATGAAGAACCCAAAGAGAGAGAAGCAGCAAGCTATGTCTCCAGCTATGAACAATCCGATGAGAGAGAAGCAGCGGGCTAGGTCTCCAGCTATGAAGAACCCAAAGAGAGAGAAGCAGCAGGCTAGGTCTCCAGCTATGAAGACTCCGAGGGGAGAGAAGCAGCGGGCTAGGTCTCCAGCTATGAAGAACCCGAGGAGAGAGAAGCAGCAGGCTAGGTCTCCAGCTATGAAGAATCCAAGGGGAGAAAAGCAGCGGGCTAGGTCTCCAGCTATGAAGAACCCGAGGGGAGAGAAGCAGCAGGCTAGGTCTCCAGCTATGAAGAACCCAAGGGGAGAGAAGCAGAAGGCTAGGTCTCCAGATATGAAGAACCCGAGGGGAGAGAAGCAGCGGGCTAGGTCTCCAGCTAAGAAGAACCCGAGGAGAGAGAAGCAGCAGGCTAGGTCTCCAGCTATGAAGAACCCGAGTGGAGAGAAGCAGCAGGCTAGGTCTCCAGCTATGAAGAACCCGAGGGGAGAGAGGCAGCGGGCTAGGTCTCCAGCTATGAAGAACCCGAGCGGAGAGAAGCAGCAGGCTAGGTCTCAAGTTATGAAGAACCCGAGGGGAGAGAAGCAGCAGGCTGGGTCTCCAGCTATGAAGAACCCGAGGGGAGAGAAGCAGAAGGCTAGGTCTCCAGCTATGAAGAACCCGAGGGGAGAGAAGCAGCAGGCTAGGTCTCCAGCTATGAAGAACCCAAAGAGAGAGAAGCAGCAGGCTAGGTCTCCAGTTATAAAGAACCCGAGGGGAGAGAAGCAGCGTGCTAGGTCTCCAGCTATGAAGAATCTGATGAGAGAGAAGCAGCAGGCTAGGTCTCCAGCTATGAAGAACCCAAAGAGAGAGAAGCAGCAGGCTAGGTCTCCAGGTATGAAGAACCAGAGGGGAGAGAAGCAGCAGTCTAGGTCTCCAGCTATGAAGAACCCGAGGGGAGAGAAGCAGCAGGCTAGGTCTCCAGCTATGAAGAACCCGAGTTGAGAGAAGCAGCAGGCTAGGTCTCCAGCCATGAAGACTCCGATGAGAGAGAAGCAGCAGGCTAGGTCTCCAGCTATGAGGAACCCGAGGTGAGAGAAGCAGCAGGCTAGGTCTCCAGCTATGAAGAACCCGAGGGGAGAGAAGCAGCGGGCTAGGTCTCCAGCTATGAAGAACCCGAGGGGAGAGAAGCAGAAGGCTAGGTCTCCAGCTATGAAGAACCCGAGGAGAGAGAAGCAGCAGGCTAGGTCTCCAGCTATGAAGAACCCGAGGGGAGAGAAGCAGCAGGCTTGGTCTCCAGCTAGGAAGAACCCGAGGGGAGAGAGGCAGCAGGCTAGGTCTCCAGCTATGAAGAACCCGAGTGGAGAGAAGCAGCAGGCTAGGTCTCCAGCTATGAAGAACCCGAGGTGTGAGTAGCAGCGGGCTAGGTCTCCAGCTATGAAGAACCCGAGGGGAGAGAAGCAGAAGGCTAGGTCTCCAGCTATGAAGAACCCGAGGAGAGAGAAGCAGCAGGCTAGGTCTTTAGCTATGAAGAACCCGAGGTGTGAGAAGCAGCAGGCTAGGTCTCCAGCTATGAAGAACCCAAAGAGCGAGAAGCAGCAGGCTAGGTCTCCAGCTATGAAGAACCCGAGGGGAGAGAAACAGCAGGCTAGGTCTCCAGCTATGAAGAACCCGAGGGGAGAGAAGCAGAAGGCTTGGTCTCCAGCTATGAAGAATCTGATGAGAGAGAAGCAGCAGGCTAGGTCTCCAGCCATGAAGAACCCGAGGGGAGAGAAGCAGCATGCTAGGTCTCCAGCTATGAAGAACCCGAGGGGAGAGAAGCAGCAGGCTAGGTCTCCAGCTATGAAGAACCCAAGCGTAGAGAAGCAGCAGGCTAGGTCTCCAGCTATAAAGAACCCAAAGAGAGAGAAGCAGCAGGCTATGTCTCCAGCTATGAAGAATCCGATGAGAGAGAAGCAGCGGGCTAGGTCTCCAGCTATGAAGAACCCAAAGAGAGAGAAGCAGCAGGTTAGATCTCCAGCTATGAAGACTCCGAGGGAGAGAAGCAGCAGGCTAGGTCTCCAGCTATGAAGAACCCAAAGAGAGAGAAGCAGCAGGCTAGATCTCCAGCTATGAAGACTCCGAGGGGAGAGAAGCAGCAGGCTAGGTCTCCAGCTATGAAGACCCCGAGTGGAGAGAAGCAGCAGGCTAGGTCTCCAGCTATGAAGAGCCCGAGGTGTGAGAAGCAGAGGGCTAGGTCTCCAGCTATGAAGAAACCGAGGGGAGAGAAGCAGAAGGCTAGGTCTCCAGCTATGAAGAACCCGAGGAGAGAGAAGCAGCAGGCTAGGTCTCCAGCTATGAAGAACCCGAGGTGTGAGAAGCAGCAGGCTAGGTCTCCAGCTATGAAGAACCCAAAGAGAGAGAAGCAGCAGGCTAGGTCTCCAGCTATGAAGAACCCGAGGGGAGAGAAACAGCAGGCTAGGTCTCCAGCTATGAAGAACCCGAGGGGAGAGAAGCAGCAGGCTTGGTCTCCAGCTATGAAGAATCTGATGAGAGAGAAGCAGCAGGCTAGGTCTCCAGCTATGAAGAACCCGAGGGGAGAGAAGCAGCAGGCTAGGTCTCCAGCTATGAAGAACCCGAGGGGAGAGAAGCAGCAGGCTAGGTCTCCAGCTATGAAGAACCCGAGGGGAGAGAAGCAGCAGGCTAGGTCTCCAGCTATGAAAAACCCAAAGAGAGAGAAGCAGCAGGCTATGTCTCCAGCTATGAGGAATCCGATGAGAGAGAAGCAGCGGGCTAGGTCTCCAGCTATGAAGAACCCAAAGAGAGAGAAGCAGCAGGCTAGGTCTCCAGCTATGAAGACTCCGAGGGGAGAGAAGCAGCAGGCTAGGTCTCCAGCTATGAAGAACCCAAAGAGAGAGAAGCAGCAGGCTAGGTCTCCAGCTATGAAGAACCCGAGGGGAGAGAAGCAGCAGGCTAGGTCTCCAGCTATGAAGAACCCGAGGGGAGAGAACAGCAGGCTTGGTCTCCAGCTATTAAGAATCTGATGAGAGAGAAGCAGCAGGCTAGGTCTCCAGCTATGAAGAACCCGAGGGGAGAGAAGCAGCATGCTAGGTCTCCGGCTATGAAGAACCCGAGGGGAGAGAAGCAGCAGGCTAGGTCTCCAGCCATGAAGAACCCAAGGTGAGAGAAGCAGCAGGCTAGGTCTCCAGCTATGAAGAACCCGAGGGGAGAGAAGCAGCAGACTAGGTCTCCAGCTATGAAGAACCCGAGGAGAGAGAAGCAGCAGGCTAGGTCTCCAGCTATGAAGAACCCGAGGGGAGAGAAGCAGCAGGCTAGGTCTCCAGCTATGAAGAACCCGAGGGGAGAGAAGCAGCGGGCTAGGTCTCCAGCTATGAAGAACCCGAGGGGTGAGAAGCAGCAGGCTAGGTCTCCAGCTATGAAGACCCCGAATGGAGAGAAGCAGCAGGCTAGGTCTCCAGCTATGAAGAGCCCGAGGTGTGAGAAGCAGAGGGCTAGGTCTCCAGCTATGAAGAACCCGAGGGGAGAGAAGCAGAAGGCTAGGTCTCCAGCTATGAAGAACCCGAGGAGAGAGAAGCAGCAGGCTAGGTCTCCAGCTATGAAGAACCCGAGGTGTGAGAAGCAGCAGGCTAGGTCTCCAGCTATGAAGAACCCAAAGAGAGAGAAGCAGCAGGCTAGGTCTCCAGCTATGAAGAACCCGAGGGGAGAGAAACAGCAGGCTAGGTCTCCAGCTATGAAGAACCCGAGGGGAGAGAAGCAGCAGGCTTGGTCTCCAGCTATGAAGAATCTGATGAGAGAGAAGCAGCAGGCTAGGTCTCCAGCTATGAAGAACCCGAGGGGAGAGAAGCAGCATGCTAGGTCTCCAGCTATGAAGAACCCGAGGGGAGAGAAGCAGCAGGCTAGGTCTCCAGCTATGAAGAACCCGAGGGGAGAGAAGCAGCAGGCTAGGCCTCCAGCTATGAAAAACCCAAAGAGAGAGAAGCAGCAGGCTATGTCTCCAGCTATGAGGAATCCGATGAGAGAGAAGCAGCGGGCTAGGTCTCCAGCTATGAAGAACCCAAAGAGAGAGAAGCAGCAGGCTAGGTCTCCAGCTATGAAGAACCCGAGGGGAGAGAAGCAGCAGGCTAGGTCTCCAGCTATGAAGAACCCGAGGGGAGAGAACAGCAGGCTTGGTCTCCAGCTATTAAGAATCTGATGAGAGAGAAGCAGCAGGCTAGGTCTCCAGCTATGAAGAACCCGAGGGGAGAGAAGCAGCATGCTAGGTCTCCAGCTATGAAGAACCCGAGGGGAGAGAAGCAGCAGGCTAGGTCTCCAGCCATGAAGAACCCAAGGTGAGAGAAGCAGCAGGCTAGGTCTCCAGCTATGAAGAACCCGAGGGGAGAGAAGCAGCGGACTAGGTCTCCAGCTATGAAGAACCCGAGGAGAGAGAAGCAGCAGGCTAGGTCTCCAGCTATGAAGAACCCGAGGGGAGAGAAGCAGCAGGCTAGGTCTCCAGCTATGAAGAACCCGAGGGGAGAGAAGCAGCGGGCTAGGTCTCCAGCTATGAAGAACCCGAGGGGTGAGAAGCAGCAGGCTAGGTCTCCAGCTATGAAGAACCCGAGGGGAGAGAAGCAGCAGGTTAGGTCTCCAGCTATGAAGAACCCGAGGGGAGAGAAGCAGAAGGCTAGGTCTCCAGTTATGAAGAACCAGAGGGAATAGAAGCAGCGTGCTAGGTCTCCAGCTATGAAGAATCTGATGAGAGAGAAGCAGCAGGCTAGGTCTCCAGCTATGAAGAACCCAAAGAGAGAGAAGCAGCAGGCTAGGTCTCCAGCTATGAAGAACCCGAAGGGAGAGAAGCAGCAGGCTAGGTCTCCAGCTATGAAGAACCCGAGGGGCGAGAAGCAGCAGGCTAGGTCTCCAGCTATGAAGAACCCGAGGTGAGAGAAGCAGCAGGCTAGGTCTCCAGGTATGAAGAATCAGATGAGAGAGAAGCAGCAGGCTAGGTCTCCAGCTATGAGGAACCCGAGGTGAGAGAAGCAGCGGGCTAGGTCTCCAGCTATGAAGAACCTGAGGGGAGAGAAGCAGCGGGCTAGGTCTCCAGCTATGAAGAACCCGAGGGGAGAGAAGCAGAAGGCTAGGTCTCCAGCTATGAAGAACCCGAGGAGAGCGAAGCAGCAGGCTAGGTCTCCAGCTATGAAGAACCCAAGGGGAGAGAAGCAGTAGGCTAGGTCTCCAGCTATGAAGAACCCGAGGGGAGAGAAGCAGCAGGCTAGGTCTCCAGCTTTGAAGAACCCGAGGGGAGAGAAGCAGCAGGCTAGGTCTCCAGCTATGAAGAACCTGAGCTGAGAGAAGCAGCAGGCTAGGTCTCCAGCTATGAAGAACCCGAGGGGAGAGAAGCAGCAGGCTTGGTCTCCAGCTAGGAAGAACCTGAGGGGAGAGAAGCAGCAGGCTAGGTCTCCAGCTATGAAGAACCCGAGGGGAGAGAAACAGCGGGCTATGTCTCCAGCTATGAAAAACCCGAGGGGAGAGAAGCAGAAGGCTAGGTCTCCAGCTATAAATAACCCGAGGAGAGAGAAGCAGCAGGCTAGGTCTCCAGCTATGAAGAACCCGATGGGAGAGAAGCAGCGAGCTAGGTCTCCAGCTATGAAGGACCCGAACTGAGAAAAGCAGCAGGCTAGGTCTCCAGCTATGAAGGACCCGAGCTAAGAGAAGCAGCATGCTAGGTCTCCAGCTTTGAAGAACCCGAGGGGAGAGAAGCAGCGGGCTAGGTCTCCAGCTATGAAGAACCCGAGGGGAGAGAAGCAGCAGGCTAGGTCTCCAGCTATGAAAAACCAGAGGAGAGAGAAGCAGCAGGCTAGGTCTCCAGCTACGAAGAATCCGAGGGGAGAGAAGCAGGGGGCTAGGTCTCCAGCTATGAAGAACCTGAGCTAAGAGAAGCAGCAGGCTAGGTCTCCAGCATGAAGAACCCGAGGGGAGAGAAGCAGCAGGCTAGGTCTCCAGCTATGAAGAACCTGAGGTGTGAGAAGCAGCAGGCTAGGTCTCCAGCTATGAAGAACCCGAGGTGAGAGAAGCAGCAGGCTAGGTCTCCAGGTATGAAAAACCAGACGAGAGAGAAGCAGCAGGCTAGGTCTCCAGCTATGAAGAACCTGTGCTGAAAGAAGCAGCAGGCTAGGTCTCCAGCTATGAAGAACCCGAGGGGAGAGAAGCAGCAGGCTATGTCTCCAGCATGAAGAACCCGAGGGGAGAGAAGCAGCAGGCTAGGTCTCCAGCTATGAAGAACCCGAGGTGTGAGAAGCAGCAGGCTAGGTCTCCAGCTATGAAGAACCCGAGGTGAGAGAAGCAGCAGGCTAGGTCTCCAGCTATGAAAAATCAGAGGAGAGAGAAGCAGCAGGCTAGGTCTCCAGCTATGAAGAACCCAAGGGGAGAGAAGCAGCGGGCTAAGTCTCCAGCTATGAAGGACCCAAGCTGAGAGAAGTAGCAGGCTAGGTCTCCAGCTATGAAGACCCCGAGGGGAGAGAAGCAGCAGGCTATGTCTCCAGCTATGAAGAACCTGAGGGGAGAGAAGCAGCATGCTAGGTCTCCAGCTATGAAGAACCCGAGGGGAGAGAAGCAGCAGGCTAGGTCTCCAGCTATGAATAACCCCAGGGGAGAGAAGCAGCAGGCTAGGTCTCCAGCTATGAAGATCCCGAGGGGAGAGAAGCAGCAGGCTAGGTCTCCAGCTATGAAGAACCCGAGGGGAGAGAAGCAGCGGGCTAGGTCTCCAGCTATGAAGAACCCGACGGGAGAGAAGCAGCAGGCTAGGTCTCCAGCTATGAATGACCCGAGCTGAGAGAAGCAGCAGGCTAGGTCTCCAGCTATGAAGAACCTGAGGGGAGAGAAGCAGCGGGCTAGGTCTCCAGCTATGAAGAACCCGAGGTGAGAGAAGCAGCAAGCTAGGTCTCCAGCTATGAAGAATCCGAAATGAGAGAAGCAGCAGGCTAGGTCTCTAGCTATGAAGAACCCGAGGGGAGCGAAGCAGCGGGCTAGGTCTTCAGCTATGAAGAATCCGAGGGGAGAGAAGCAGCAAGCTAGGTCTCCAGCTATGAAGAATCCGAGCGGAGAGAAGCAGCGGGCTAGGTCTCCAGCTATGAAGAACCCGAGGGGAGAGAAGAAGCAGGCTAGGTCTCCAGCTATGAAGAACCCGAGGTGAGAGAAGCAGCAGGCTAGGTCTCCAGCTATGAAGAACCCGAGCTGAAAGAAGCAGCATGCTAGGTCTCCAGCTTTGAAGAACCCGAGGGGAGAGAAGCAGCAGGCTAGGTCTCCAGCTATGAAAAACCAGAGGAGAGAGAAGCAGCAGGCTAGGTCTCCAGCTATGATGAACCCATGGAGAGAGAAGCCGCAGGCTAGGTCTCCAGCTATGAAGAACCCGAGGTGAGAGAAGCAGCAGGCTAGGTCACCAGCTATGAAAAACCAGAGGAGAGAGAAGCAGCAGGCTAGGTCTCCAGCTATGAAGAACCCGAGGGGAGAGAAGCAGCGGGCTAGGTCTCCAGCTATGAAGGACCCAAGCTGAGAGAAGCAGCAGGCTAGGTCTCCAGCTATGAAGACCCCGAGGGGAGAGAAGCAGCAGGCTATGTCTCCAGCTATGAAGAACCTGAGGGGATAGAAGCAGCATGCTAGGTCTCCAGCTATGAAGAACCCGAGGGGAGAGAAGCAGCAGGCTAGGTCTCCAGCTATGAAAAACCCCAGGGGAGAGAAGCAGCAGGCTAGGTCTCCAGCTATGAAGAACCCGAGGGGAGAGAAGCAGCAGGCTAGGTCTCCAGCTATGAAGAACCCAAGGTGAGAGAAGCAGCAGGCTAGGTCTCCAGCTATGAAGAACCCGAGGGGAGAGAAGCAGCGGGCTAGGTCTCCAGCTATGAAGAACCCGACGGGAGAGAAGCAGCAGGCTAGGTCTCCAGCTATGAATGACCCGAGCTGAGAGAAGCAGCAGGCTAGGTCTCCACCTATGAAGAACCCGAGGGGAGAGAAGCAGCGGGCTAGGTCTCCAGCTATGAAGAACCCGAGGTGAGAGAAGCAGCAGGCTACGTCTCCAGCTATGAAGAATCCGAAATGAGAGAAGCAGCAGGCTAGGTCTCTAGCTATGAAGAACCCGAGGGGAGAGAAGCAGCGGGCTAGGTCTCCAGCTATGAAGAATCCGAGGGGAGAGAAGCAGCGGGCTAGGTCTCCATCTATGAAGAACCCGAGGGCAGAGAAGCAGCAGCCTAGGTCTCCAGCTATGAAGAACCCGAGGAGAGAGAAGCAGCAGGCTAGGTCTCCAGCTATGAAGAACCCAAGGGAGAGAAGCAGCAGGCTAGGTCTCCAGCTATGAAGAACCCGAGGAGAGAGAAGCAGCAGATTAGGTCTCCAGCTTTGAAGAACCCGAGTGGAGAGAAGCAGCAGACTAGGTCTCCAGCTATGATGAACCCGAGGGGAGAGAAGCAGCAGGCTAGGTCTCCAGCTATGAAGAACCCGAGGAGAGAGAAGCAGCAGGCTAGGTCTCCAGCTATGAAGAACCCGAGGGGAGAAAAGCAGCGGGCTAGGTCTCCAGCTATGAAGAACCCGAGGGGAGAGAAGCAGCAGGCTAGGTCTCCAGCTATGAAGAACCCGAGGGGTGAGAAGCAGAAGGCGAGGTCTCCAGATATGAAGAACCCGAGGGGAGAGAAGCAGCGGGCTAGGTCTCCAGCTATAAAGAACCCGAGGAGAGAGAAGCAGCAGGCTAGGTCACCAGCTATGTAGAACCCGAGGGGAGAGAAGCAGAAGGCTAGGTCTCCAGCTATGAAGAACCCGAGGGGAGAGAAGCAGCAGGCTAGGTCTCCAGCTATGAAGAACCCAAAGAGAGAGAAGCAGCAGGCTAGGTCTCCAGCTATGAAGAACCCAAAGAGAGAGAAGCAGCAGGCTAGGTCTCCAGCTATGAAGAACCCGAGGGGAGAGAAGCAGAAGGCGAGGTCTCCAGATATGAAGAACCCGAGGGGAGAGAAGCAGCAGGCTAGTTCTCCAGCTATGAAGAACCCGAGGGGAGAGAAGCAGCAGGCTAGGTCTCCAGCTATGAAGAACCCGAGGGGAGAGAAGCAGCAGGATAGGTCTCCAGCTATGAAGAACCCGAGGGGAGAGAAGCAGCGGGCTAGGTCTCCAGCCATGAAGGACCCGAGCTGAGAGAAGCAGCGGGCTAGGTCTCCAGCTATGAAGGACCTGAGCTGAGAGAAGCAGCAGGCTAGGTCTCCAGCTATGACGAACTCGAGGGGAGAGAAGCAGCGCGCTAGGTCTCCAGCTATGATGAACTCGAGGGGAGAGAAGCAGCGGGCTAGGTCTCCAGCTATGAAGTACACGAGGGGAGAGAAGCAGCAGGCTAGGTCTCCAGCTATGAAGAAACCGAGGGGAGAGAAGCACCGTGCTAGGTCTCCAGTTATGAAGAATCTGATGAGAGAGAAGCAGCAGGCTAGGTCTCCAGCTATGATGAACCCATGGAGAGAGAAGCCGCAGGCTAGGTCTCCAGCTATGAAGAACCCGAGGTGAGAGAAGCAGCAGGCTGTGTCACCAGCTATGAAAAACCAGAGGAGAGAGAAGCAGCAGGCTAGGTCTCCAGCTATGACGAACACGAGGGGAGAGAAGCAGCGGGCTAGGTCTCCAGCTATGAAGGACCCAAGCTGAGAGAAGCAGCAGGCTAGGTCTCCAGCTATGAAGACCCAGAGGGGAGAGAAGCAGCAGGCTATGTCTCCAGCTATGAAGAACCTGAGGGGAGAGAAGCAGCATGCTAGGTCTCCAGCTATGAAGAACCCGAGGGGAGAGAAGCAGCAGGCTAGGTCTCCAGCTATGAAGAACCCCAGGGGAGAGAAGCAGCAGGATAGGTTTCCAGCTATGAAGAACCCGAGGGGAGAGAAGCAGCAGGCTAGGTCTCCAGCTATGAAGAACCCAAGGTGAGAGAAGCAGCAGGCTAGGTCTCCAGCTATGAAGAACCCGAGGGGAGAGAAGCAGCGGGCTAGGTCTCCAGCTATGAAGAACCTGACGGGAGAGAAGCAGCAGGCTAGGTCTCCAGCTATGAATGACCCGAGCTGAGAGAAGCAGCAGGCTAGGTCTCCACCTATGAAGAACCCGAGGGGAGAGAAGCAGCGGGCTAGGTCTCCAGCTATGAAGAACCCGAGGTGAGAGAAGCAGCAGGCTACGTCTCCAGCTATGAAGAATCCGAAATGAGAGAAGCAGCAGGCTAGGTCTCTAGCTATGAAGAACCCGAGGGGAGAGAAGCAGTGGGCTAGGTCTCCAGCTAGGAAGAATCCGAGGGGAGAGAAGCAGCGGGCTAGGTCTCCATCTATGAAGAACCCGAGGGCAGAGAAGCAGCAGCCTACGTCTCCAGCTATGAAGAACCCGAGGAGAGAGAAGCAGCAGGCTAGGTCTCCAGCTATGAAGAACCCAAGGGAGAGAAGCAGCAGGCTAGGTCTCCAGCTATGAAGAACCCGAGGAGAGAGAAGCAGCAGATTAGGTCTCCAGCTATGAAGAACCCGAGTGGAGAGAAGCAGCAGACTAGGTCTCAGCTATGATGAACCCGAGGGGAGAGAAGCAGCAGGCTAGGTCTCCAGCTATGAAGAACCCAAGGCGAGAAAAGCAGCGGGCTAGGTCTCCAGCTATGAAGAACCCGAGGGGAGAGAAGCAGCAGGCTAGGTCTCCAGCTATGAAGAACCCGAGGGGAGAGAAGCAGAAGGCGAGGTCTCCAGATATGAAGAACCCGAGGGGAGAGAAGCAGCGGGCTAGGTCTCCAGCTATAAAGAACCCGAGGAGAGAGAAGCAGCAGGCTAGGTCACCAGCTATGTAGAACCCGAGGGGAGAGAAGCAGAAGGCTAGGTCTCCAGCTATGAAGAACCCGAGGTGAGAGAAGCAGCGGGCTAGGTCTCCAGCTATGAAGGACCCGAGCTGAGAGAAGCAGCGGGCTAGGTCTCCAGCTATGAAGGACCCGAGCTGAGAGAAGCAGCAGGCTAGGTCTCCAGCTATGAAAAATCAGAGGAGAGAGAAGCAGCAGGCTAGGTCTCCAGCTATGAAGAATCTGATGAGAGAGAAGCAGCAGGCTAGGTCTCCAGCTATGAAGAACCCGAGGGGAGAGAAGCAGCATGCTAGGTCTCCAGCTATGAAGAACCCGAGGGGAGAGAAGCAGCAGGCTAGGTCTCCAGCTATGAAGAACCCGAGGGGAGAGAAGCAGCAGGCTAGGTCTCCAGCTATGAAAAACCCAAAGAGAGAGAAGCAGCAGGCTATGTCTCCAGCTATGAGGAATCCGATGAGAGAGAAGCAGCGGGCTAGGTCTCCAGCTATGAAGAACCCAAAGAGAGAGAAGCAGCAGGCTAGGTCTCCAGCTATGAAGACTCCGAGGGGAGAGAAGCAGCAGGCTAGGTCTCCAGCTATGAAGAACCCAAAGAGAGAGAAGCAGCAGGCTAGGTCTCCAGCTATGAAGAACCCGAGGGGAGAGAAGCAGCAGGCTAGGTCTCCAGCTATGAAGAACCCGAGGGGAGAGAACAGCAGGCTTGGTCTCCAGCTATTAAGAATCTGATGAGAGAGAAGCAGCAGGCTAGGTCTCCAGCTATGAAGAACCCGAGGGGAGAGAAGCAGCATGCTAGGTCTCCAGCTATGAAGAACCCGAGGGGAGAGAAGCAGCAGGCTAGGTCTCCAGCCATGAAGAACCCAAGGTGAGAGAAGCAGCAGGCTAGGTCTCCAGCTATGAAGAACCCGAGGGGAGAGAAGCAGCGGACTAGGTCTCCAGCTATGAAGAACCCGAGGAGAGAGAAGCAGCAGGCTAGGTCTCCAGCTATGAAGAACCCGAGGGGAGAGAAGCAGCAGGCTAGGTCTCCAGCTATGAAGAACCCGAGGGGAGAGAAGCAGCGGGCTAGGTCTCCAGCTATGAAGAACCCGAGGGGTGAGAAGCAGCAGGCTAGGTCTCCAGCTATGAAGAACCCGAGGGGAGAGAAGCAGCAGGTTAGGTCTCCAGCTATGAAGAACCCGAGGGGAGAGAAGCAGAAGGCTAGGTCTCCAGTTATGAAGAACCAGAGGGAATAGAAGCAGCGTGCTAGGTCTCCAGCTATGAAGAATCTGATGAGAGAGAAGCAGCAGGCTAGGTCTCCAGCTATGAAGAACCCAAAGAGAGAGAAGCAGCAGGCTAGGTCTCCAGCTATGAAGAACCCGAAGGGAGAGAAGCAGCAGGCTAGGTCTCCAGCTATGAAGAACCCGAGGGGCGAGAAGCAGCAGGCTAGGTCTCCAGCTATGAAGAACCCGAGGTGAGAGAAGCAGCAGGCTAGGTCTCCAGGTATGAAGAATCAGATGAGAGAGAAGCAGCAGGCTAGGTCTCCAGCTATGAGGAACCCGAGGGGAGAGAAGCAGCGGGCTAGGTCTCCAGCTATGAAGAACCTGAGGGGAGAGAAGCAGCGGGCTAGGTCTCCAGCTATGAAGAACCCGAGGGGAGAGAAGCAGAAGGCTAGGTCTCCAGCTATGAAGAACCCGAGGAGAGCGAAGCAGCAGGCTAGGTCTCCAGCTATGAAGAACCCAAGGGGAGAGAAGCAGTAGGCTAGGTCTCCAGCTATGAAGAACCCGAGGGGAGAGAAGCAGCAGGCTAGGTCTCCAGCTTTGAAGAACCCGAGGGGAGAGAAGCAGCAGGCTAGGTCTCCAGCTATGAAGAACCTGAGCTGAGAGAGAGAAGCAGCAGGCTAGGTCTCCAGCTATGAAGAACCCGAGGGGAGAGAAGCAGCAGGCTTGGTCTCCAGCTAGGAAGAACCTGAGGGGAGAGAAGCAGCAGGCTAGGTCTCCAGCTATGAAGAACCCGAGGGGAGAGAAACAGCGGGCTATGTCTCCAGCTATGAAAAACCCGAGGGGAGAGAAGCAGAAGGCTAGGTCTCCAGCTATAAATAACCCGAGGAGAGAGAAGCAGCAGGCTAGGTCTCCAGCTATGAAGAACCCGATGGGAGAGAAGCAGCGAGCTAGGTCTCCAGCTATGAAGGACCCGAACTGAGAAAAGCAGCAGGCTAGGTCTCCAGCTATGAAGGACCCGAGCTAAGAGAAGCAGCATGCTAGGTCTCCAGCTTTGAAGAACCCGAGGGGAGAGAAGCAGCGGGCTAGGTCTCCAGCTATGAAGAACCCGAGGGGAGAGAAGCAGCAGGCTAGGTCTCCAGCTATGAAAAACCAGAGGAGAGAGAAGCAGCAGGCTAGGTCTCCAGCTACGAAGAATCCGAGGGGAGAGAAGCAGGGGGCTAGGTCTCCAGCTATGAAGAACCTGAGCTAAGAGAAGCAGCAGGCTAGGTCTCCAGCATGAAGAACCCGAGGGGAGAGAAGCAGCAGGCTAGGTCTCCAGCTATGAAGAACCCGAGGTGTGAGAAGCAGCAGGCTAGGTCTCCAGCTATGAAGAACCCGAGGTGAGAGAAGCAGCAGGCTAGGTCTCCAGGTATGAAAAACCAGACGAGAGAGAAGCAGCAGGCTAGGTCTCCAGCTATGAAGAACCTGTGCTGAAAGAAGCAGCAGGCTAGGTCTCCAGCTATGAAGAACCCGAGGGGAGAGAAGCAGCAGGCTATGTCTCCAGCATGAAGAACCCGAGGGGAGAGAAGCAGCAGGCTAGGTCTCCAGCTATGAAGAACCCGAGGTGTGAGAAGCAGCAGGCTAGGTCTCCAGCTATGAAGAACCCGAGGTGAGAGAAGCAGCAGGCTAGGTCTCCAGCTATGAAAAATCAGAGGAGAGAGAAGCAGCAGGCTAGGTCTCCAGCTATGAAGAACCCAAGGGGAGAGAAGCAGCGGGCTAAGTCTCCAGCTATGAAGGACCCAAGCTGAGAGAAGTAGCAGGCTAGGTCTCCAGCTATGAAGACCCCGAGGGGAGAGAAGCAGCAGGCTATGTCTCCAGCTATGAAGAACCTGAGGGGAGAGAAGCAGCATGCTAGGTCTCCAGCTATGAAGAACCCGAGGGGAGAGAAGCAGCAGGCTAGGTCTCCAGCTATGAATAACCCCAGGGGAGAGAAGCAGCAGGCTAGGTCTCCAGCTATGAAGATCCCGAGGGGAGAGAAGCAGCAGGCTAGGTCTCCAGCTATGAAGAACCCGAGGGGAGAGAAGCAGCGGGCTAGGTCTCCAGCTATGAAGAACCCGACGGGAGAGAAGCAGCAGGCTAGGTCTCCAGCTATGAATGACCCGAGCTGAGAGAAGCAGCAGGCTAGGTCTCCAGCTATGAAGAACCTGAGGGGAGAGAAGCAGCGGGCTAGGTCTCCAGCTATGAAGAACCCGAGGTGAGAGAAGCAGCAAGCTAGGTCTCCAGCTATGAAGAATCCGAAATGAGAGAAGCAGCAGGCTAGGTCTCTAGCTATGAAGAACCCGAGGGGAGCGAAGCAGCGGGCTAGGTCTTCAGCTATGAAGAATCCGAGGGGAGAGAAGCAGCAAGCTAGGTCTCCAGCTATGAAGAATCCGAGCGGAGAGAAGCAGCGGGCTAGGTCTCCAGCTATGAAGAACCCGAGGGGAGAGAAGAAGCAGGCTAGGTCTCCAGCTATGAAGAACCCGAGGTGAGAGAAGCAGCAGGCTAGGTCTCCAGCTATGAAGAACCCGAGCTGAAAGAAGCAGCATGCTAGGTCTCCAGCTATGAAGAACCCGAGGGGAGAGAAGCAGCAGGCTAGGTCTCCAGCTATGAAAAACCAGAGGAGAGAGAAGCAGCAGGCTAGGTCTCCAGCTATGATGAACCCATGGAGAGAGAAGCCGCAGGCTAGGTCTCCAGCTATGAAGAACCCGAGGTGAGAGAAGCAGCAGGCTAGGTCACCAGCTATGAAAAACCAGAGGAGAGAGAAGCAGCAGGCTAGGTCTCCAGCTATGAAGAACCCGAGGGGAGAGAAGCAGCGGGCTAGGTCTCCAGCTATGAAGGACCCAAGCTGAGAGAAGCAGCAGGCTAGGTCTCCAGCTATGAAGACCCCGAGGGGAGAGAAGCAGCAGGCTATGTCTCCAGCTATGAAGAACCTGAGGGGATAGAAGCAGCATGCTAGGTCTCCAGCTATGAAGAACCCGAGGGGAGAGAAGCAGCAGGCTAGGTCTCCAGCTATGAAAAACCCCAGGGGAGAGAAGCAGCAGGCTAGGTCTCCAGCTATGAAGAACCCGAGGGGAGAGAAGCAGCAGGCTAGGTCTCCAGCTATGAAGAACCCAAGGTGAGAGAAGCAGCAGGCTAGGTCTCCAGCTATGAAGAACCCGAGGGGAGAGAAGCAGCGGGCTAGGTCTCCAGCTATGAAGAACCCGACGGGAGAGAAGCAGCAGGCTAGGTCTCCAGCTATGAATGACCCGAGCTGAGAGAAGCAGCAGGCTAGGTCTCCACCTATGAAGAACCCGAGGGGAGAGAAGCAGCGGGCTAGGTCTCCAGCTATGAAGAACCCGAGGTGAGAGAAGCAGCAGGCTACGTCTCCAGCTATGAAGAATCCGAAATGAGAGAAGCAGCAGGCTAGGTCTCTAGCTATGAAGAACCCGAGGGGAGAGAAGCAGCGGGCTAGGTCTCCAGCTATGAAGAATCCGAGGGGAGAGAAGCAGCGGGCTAGGTCTCCATCTATGAAGAACCCGAGGGCAGAGAAGCAGCAGCCTAGGTCTCCAGCTATGAAGAACCCGAGGAGAGAGAAGCAGCAGGCTAGGTCTCCAGCTATGAAGAACCCAAGGGAGAGAAGCAGCAGGCTAGGTCTCCAGCTATGAAGAACCCGAGGAGAGAGAAGCAGCAGATTAGGTCTCCAGCTATGAAGAACCCGAGTGGAGAGAAGCAGCAGACTAGGTCTCCAGCTATGATGAACCCGAGGGGAGAGAAGCAGCAGGCTAGGTCTCCAGCTATGAAGAACCCGAGGAGAGAGAAGCAGCGGGCTAGGTCTCCAGCTATGAAGAACCCGAGGGGAGAAAAGCAGCGGGCTAGGTCTCCAGCTATGAAGAACCCGAGGGGAGAGAAGCAGCAGGCTAGGTCTCCAGCTATGAAGAACCCGAGGGGTGAGAAGCAGAAGGCGAGGTCTCCAGATATGAAGAACCCGAGGGGAGAGAAGCAGCGGGCTAGGTCTCCAGCTATAAAGAACCCGAGGAGAGAGAAGCAGCAGGCTAGGTCACCAGCTATGTAGAACCCGAGGGGAGAGAAGCAGAAGGCTAGGTCTCCAGCTATGAAGAACCCGAGGGGAGAGAAGCAGCAGGCTAGGTCTCCAGCTATGAAGAACCCAAAGAGAGAGAAGCAGCAGGCTAGGTCTCCAGCTATGAAGAACCCAAAGAGAGAGAAGCAGCAGGCTAGGTCTCCAGCTATGAAGAACCCGAGGGGAGAGAAGCAGAAGGCGAGGTCTCCAGATATGAAGAACCCGAGGGGAGAGAAGCAGCAGGCTAGTTCTCCAGCTATGAAGAACCCGAGGGGAGAGAAGCAGCAGGCTAGGTCTCCAGCTATGAAGAACCCGAGGGGAGAGAAGCAGCAGGATAGGTCTCCAGCTATGAAGAACCCGAGGGGAGAGAAGCAGCGGGCTAGGTCTCCAGCCATGAAGGACCCGAGCTGAGAGAAGCAGCGGGCTAGGTCTCCAGCTATGAAGGACCTGAGCTGAGAGAAGCAGCAGGCTAGGTCTCCAGCTATGACGAACTCGAGGGGAGAGAAGCAGCGCGCTAGGTCTCCAGCTATGATGAACTCGAGGGGAGAGAAGCAGCGGGCTAGGTCTCCAGCTATGAAGTACACGAGGGGAGAGAAGCAGCAGGCTAGGTCTCCAGCTATGAAGAAACCGAGGGGAGAGAAGCACCGTGCTAGGTCTCCAGTTATGAAGAATCTGATGAGAGAGAAGCAGCAGGCTAGGTCTCCAGCTATGATGAACCCATGGAGAGAGAAGCCGCAGGCTAGGTCTCCAGCTATGAAGAACCCGAGGTGAGAGAAGCAGCAGGCTGTGTCACCAGCTATGAAAAACCAGAGGAGAGAGAAGCAGCAGGCTAGGTCTCCAGCTATGACGAACACGAGGGGAGAGAAGCAGCGGGCTAGGTCTCCAGCTATGAAGGACCCAAGCTGAGAGAAGCAGCAGGCTAGGTCTCCAGCTATGAAGACCCAGAGGGGAGAGAAGCAGCAGGCTATGTCTCCAGCTATGAAGAACCTGAGGGGAGAGAAGCAGCATGCTAGGTCTCCAGCTATGAAGAACCCGAGGGGAGAGAAGCAGCAGGCTAGGTCTCCAGCTATGAAGAACCCCAGGGGAGAGAAGCAGCAGGATAGGTTTCCAGCTATGAAGAACCCGAGGGGAGAGAAGCAGCAGGCTAGGTCTCCAGCTATGAAGAACCCAAGGTGAGAGAAGCAGCAGGCTAGGTCTCCAGCTATGAAGAACCCGAGGGGAGAGAAGCAGCGGGCTAGGTCTCCAGCTATGAAGAACCTGACGGGAGAGAAGCAGCAGGCTAGGTCTCCAGCTATGAATGACCCGAGCTGAGAGAAGCAGCAGGCTAGGTCTCCACCTATGAAGAACCCGAGGGGAGAGAAGCAGCGGGCTAGGTCTCCAGCTATGAAGAACCCGAGGTGAGAGAAGCAGCAGGCTACGTCTCCAGCTATGAAGAATCCGAAATGAGAGAAGCAGCAGGCTAGGTCTCTAGCTATGAAGAACCCGAGGGGAGAGAAGCAGCGGGCTAGGTCTCCAGCTAGGAAGAATCCGAGGGGAGAGAAGCAGCGGGCTAGGTCTCCATCTATGAAGAACCCGAGGGCAGAGAAGCAGCAGCCTACGTCTCCAGCTATGAAGAACCCGAGGAGAGAGAAGCAGCAGGCTAGGTCTACAGCTATGAAGAACCCAAGGGAGAGAAGCAGCAGGCTAGGTCTCCAGCTATGAAGAACCCGAGGAGAGAGAAGCAGCAGATTAGGTCTCCAGCTATGAAGAACCCGAGTGGAGAGAAGCAGCAGACTAGGTCTCAGCTATGATGAACCCGAGGGGAGAGAAGCAGCAGGCTAGGTCTCCAGCTATGAAGAACCCAAGGCGAGAAAAGCAGCGGGCTAGGTCTCCAGCTATGAAGAACCCGAGGGGAGAGAAGCAGCAGGCTAGGTCTCCAGCTATGAAGAACCCGAGGGGAGAGAAGCAGAAGGCGAGGTCTCCAGATATGAAGAACCCGAGGGGAGAGAAGCAGCGGGCTAGGTCTCCAGCTATAAAGAACCCGAGGAGAGAGAAGCAGCAGGCTAGGTCACCAGCTATGTAGAACCCGAGGGGAGAGAAGCAGAAGGCTAGGTCTCCAGCTATGAAGAACCCGAGGTGAGAGAAGCAGCGGGCTAGGTCTCCAGCTATGAAGGACCCGAGCTGAGAGAAGCAGCGGGCTAGGTCTCCAGCTATGAAGGACCCGAGCTGAGAGAAGCAGCAGGCTAGGTCTCCAGCTTTGACGAACTCGAGGGGAGAGAAGCAGCGGGCTAGGTCTCCAGCTATGACGAACTCGAGGGGAGAGAAGCAGCGGGCTAGGTCTCCAGCTATGAAGTACACGAGGGGAGAGAAGCAGCAGGCTAGGTCTCCAGCTATGAAGAAACCGAGGGGAGAGAAGCACCGTGCTAGGTCTCCAGTTATGAAGAATCTGATGAGAGAGAAGCAGCAGGCTAGGTCTCCAGCTATGATGAACCCATGGAGAGAGAAGCCGCAGGCTAGGTCTCCAGCTATGAAGAACCCGAGGTGAGAGAAGCAGCAGGCTAGGTCACCAGCTATGAAAAACCAGAGGAGAGAGAAGCAGCAGGCTAGGTCTCCAGCTATGAAGAACCCGAGGGGAGAGAAGCAGCGGGCTAGGTCTCCAGCTATGAAGGACCCAAGCTGAGAGAAGCAGCAGGCTAGGTCTCCAGCTATGAAGACCCAGAGGGGAGAGAAGCAGCAGGCTATGTCTCCAGCTATGAAGAACCTGAGGGGAGAGAAGCAGCATGCTAGGTCTCCAGCTATGAAGAACCCGAGGGGAGAGAAGCAGCAGGCTAGGTCTCCAGCTATGAAGAACCCCAGGGGAGAGAAGCAGCAGGTTAGGTCTCCAGCTATGAAGAACCCGAGGGGAGAGAAGCAGCAGGCTAGGTCTCCAGCTATGAAGAACCCAAGGTGAGAGAAGCAGCAGGCTAGGTCTCCAGCTATGAAGAACCCGAGGGGAGAGAAGCAGCGGGCTAGGTCTCCAGCTATGAAGAACCCGACGGGAGAGAAGCAGCAGGCTAGGTCTCCAGCTATGAATGACCCGAGCTGAGAGAAGCAGCAGGCTAGGTCTCCACCTATGAAGAACCCGAGGGGAGAGAAGCAGCGGGCTAGGTCTCCAGCTATGAACAACCCGAGGTGAGAGAAGCAGCAGGCTACGTCTCCAGCTATGAAGAATCCGAAATGAGAGAAGCACCATGCTAGGTCTCTAGCTATGAAGAACCCGAGGGGAGAGAAGCAGCCGGCTAGGTCTCCAGCTATGAAGAATCCGAGGGGAGAGAAGCAGCGGGCTAGGTCTCCATCTATGAAGAACCCGAGGGCAGAGAAGCAGCAGCCTAGGTCTCCAGCTATGAAGAACCCGAGGAGAGAGAAGCAGCAGCTAGGTCTCCAGCTATGAAGAACCCAAGGGAGAGAAGCAGCAGGCTAGGTCTCCAGCTATGAAGAACCCGAGGAGAGAGAAGCAGCAGATTAGGTCTCCAGCTATGAAGAACCCGAGTGGAGAGAAGCAGCAGACTAGGTCTCCAGCTATGATGAACCCGAGGGGAGAGAAGCAGCAGGCTAGGTCTCCAGCTATGAAGAACCCGAGGAGAGAGAAGCAGCAGGCTAGGTCTCCAGCTATGAAGAACCCGAGGCGAGAAAAGCAGCGGGCTAGGTCTCCAGCTATGAATAACCCGAATGGAGAGAAGCAGCAGGCTAGGTCTCCAGCTATGAAGAACCCGAGGGGAGAGAAGCAGAAGGCGAGGTCTCCAGATATGAAGAACCCGAGGGGAGAGAAGCAGCGGGCTAGGTCTCCAGCTATAAAGAACCCGAGGAGAGAGAAGCAGCAGGCTAGGTCACCAGCTATGTAGAACCCGAGGGGAGAGAAGCAGAAGGCTAGGTCTCCAGCTATGAAGAACCCGAGGGGAGAGAAGCAGCAGGCTAGGTCTCTAGCTATGAAGAACCCAAAGAGAGAGAAGCAGCAGGCTAGGTCTCCAGCTATGAAGAACCCAAAGAGAGAGAAGCAGCAGGCTAGGTCTCCAGCTATGAAGAACCCGAGGGGAGAGAAGCAGAAGGCGAGGTCTCCAGATATGAAGAACCCGAGGGGAGAGAAGCAGCGGGCTAGGTCTCCAGCTATAAAGAACCCGAGGAGAGAGAAGCAGCAGGCTAGGTCACCAGCTATGTAGAACCCGAGGGGAGAGAAGCAGCGGGCTAGGTCTCCAGCTATGAAGAACCCGAGGTGAGAGAAGCAGCAAGCTAGGTCTCCAGCTATGAAGAATCCGAAATGAGAGAAGCAGCAGGCTAGGTCTCTAGCTATGAAGAACCCGAGGGGAGCGAAGCAGCGGGCTAGGTCTTCAGCTATGAAGAATCCGAGGGGAGAGAAGCAGCAAGCTAGGTCTCCAGCTATGAAGAATCCGAGCGGAGAGAAGCAGCGGGCTAGGTCTCCAGCTATGAAGAACCCGAGGGGAGAGAAGCAGCAGGCTAGGTCTCCAGCTATGAAGAACCCGAGGAGAGAGAAGCAGCAGGCTAGGTCTCCAGCTATGAAGAACCCGAGGGGAGAGAAGCAGCAGGCTAGGTCTCCAGCTATGAAGAACCTGAGAAGAGAGAAGCAGCAGGTTAGGTCTCCAGCTATGAAGAACCCGAGGGGAGAGAAGAAGCAGGCTAGGTCTCCAGCTATGAAGAACCCGAGGTGAGAGAAGCAGCAGGCTAGGTCTCCAGCTATGAAGAACCTGAGCTGAAAGAAGCAGCATGCTAGGTCTCCAGCTATGAAGAACCCGAGGGGAGAGAAGCAGCAGGCTAGGTCTCCAGCTATGAAAAACCAGAGGAGAGAGAAGCAGCAGGCTAGGTCTCCAGCTATGATGAACCCATGGAGAGAGAAGCCGCAGGCTAGGTCTCCAGCTATGAAGAACCCAAGGTGAGAGAAGCAGCAGGCTAGGTCACCAGCTATGAAAAACCAGGGGCGAGAGAAGCAGCAGGCTAGGTCTCCAGCTATGAAGAACCCGAGGGGAGAGAAGCAGCGGGCTAGGTCTCCAGCTATGAAGGACCCAAGCTGAGAGAAGCAGCAGGCTAGGTCTCCAGCTATGAAGACCCCGAGGGGAGAGAAGCAGCAGGCTATGTCTCCAGCTATGAAGAACCTGAGGGGAGAGAAGCAGCATGCTAGGTCTCCAGCTATGAAGAACCCGAGGGGAGAGAAGCAGCAGGCTAGGTCTCCAGCTATGAAAAACCCCAGGGGAGAGAAGCAGCAGGCTAGGTCTCCAGCTATGAAGAACCCGAGGGGAGAGAAGCAGCAGGCTAGGTCTCCAGCTATGAAGAACCCAAGGTGAGAGAAGCAGCAGGCTAGGTCTCCAGCTATGAAGAACCCGAGGGGAGAGAAGCAGCGGGCTAGGTCTCCAGCTATGAAGAACCCGACGGGAGAGAAGCAGCAGGCTAGGTCTCCAGCTATGAATGACCCGAGCTGAGAGAAGCAGCAGGCTAGGTCTCCACCTATGAAGAACCCGAGGGGAGAGAAGCAGCGGGCTAGGTCTCCAGCTATGAAGAACCCGAGGGGAGAGAAGCAGAAGGCTAGGTCTCCAGCTATGAAGAATCCGATGAGAGAGAAGCAGCAGGCTAGGTCTCCAGCTATGAGGAACCCGAGGTGAGAGAAGCAGCGGGCTAGGTCTCCAGCTATGAAGAACCCGAGGGGAGAGAAGCAGCGGGCTAGGTCTCCAGCTATGAAGAACCCGAGGGGAGAGAAGCAGAAGGCTAGGTCTCCAGCTATGAAGAACCCGAGGAGAGCGAAGCAGCAGGCTAGGTCTCCAGCTATGAAGAACCCAAGGGGAGAGAAGCAGTAGGCTAGGTCTCCAGCTATGAAGAACCCGAGGGGAGAGAAGCAGCAGGCTAGGTCTCCAGCTTTGAAGAACCAGAGGGGAGAGAAGCAGCAGGCTAGGTCTCCAGCTATGAAGAACCTGAGCTGAGAGAAGCAGCAGGCTAGGTCTCCAGCTATGAAGAACCCGAGGGGAGAGAAGCAGCAGGCTTGGTCTCCAGCTAGGAAGAACCTGAGGGGAGAGAAGCAGCAGGCTAGGTCTCCAGCTATGAAGAACCCGAGGGGAGAGAAACAGCGGGCTATGTCTCCAGCTATGAAAAACCCGAGGGGAGAGAAGCAGAAGGCTAGGTCTCCAGCTATAAAGAACCCGAGGAGAGAGAAGCAGCAGGCTAGGTCTCCAGCTATGAAGAACCCGATGGGAGAGAAGCAGCGAGCTAGGTCTCCAGCTATGAAGGACCCGAACTGAGAAAAGCAGCAGGCTAGGTCTCCAGCTATGAAGGACCCGAGCTAAGAGAAGCAGCAGGCTAGGTCTCCAGCATGAAGAACCCGAGGGGAGAGAAGCAGCAGGCTAGGTCTCCAGCTATGAAGAACCCGAGGTGTGAGAAGCAGCAGGCTAGGTCTCCAGCTATGAAGAACCCGAGGTGAGAGAAGCAGCAGGCTAGGTCTCCAGGTATGAAAAACCAGACGAGAGAGAAGCAGCAGGCTAGGTCTCCAGCTATGAAGAACCTGTGCTGAAAGAAGCAGCAGGCTAGGTCTCCAGCTATGAAGAACCCGAGGGGAGAGAAGCAGCAGGCTATGTCTCCAGCATGAAGAACCCGAGGGGAGAGAAGCAGCAGGCTAGGTCTCCAGCTATGAAAAACCCGAGGTGTGAGAAGCAGCAGGCTAGGTCTCCAGCTATGAAGAACCCGAGGTGAGAGAAGCAGCAGGCTAGGTCTCCAGGTATGAAAAACCAGACGAGAGAGAAGCAGCAGGCTAGGTCTCCAGCATGAAGAACCCGAGGGGAGAGAAGCAGCAGGCTAGGTCTCCAGCTATGAAGAACCCGAGGTGTGAGAAGCAGCAGGCTAGGTCTCCAGCTATGAAGAACCCGAGGTGAGAGAAGCAGCAGGCTAGGTCTCCAGGTATGAAAAACCAGACGAGAGAGAAGCAGCAGGCTAGGTCTCCAGCTATGAAGAACCTGTGCTGAAAGAAGCAGCAGGCTAGGTCTCCAGCTATGAAGAACCCGAGGGGAGAGAAACAGCAGGCTATGTCTCCAGCATGAAGAACCCGAGGGGAGAGAAGCAGGGGGCTAGGTCTCCAGCTATGAAGAACCTGAGCTAAGAGAAGCAGCAGGCTAGGTCTCCAGCATGAAAAACCCGAGGGGAGAGAAGCAGCAGGCTAGGTCTCCAGCTATGAAGAACCCGAGGTGTGAGAAGCAGCAGGCTAGGTCTCCAGCTATGAAGAACCCGAGGGGAGAGAAGCAGCAGGCTATGTCTCCAGCATGAAGAACCCGAGGGGAGAGAAGCAGCAGGCTAGGTCTCCAGCTATGAAGAACCCGAGGTGTGAGAAGCAGCAGGCTAGGTCTCCAGCTATGAAGAACCCGAGGTGAGAGAAGCAGCAGGCTAGGTCTCCAGCTATGAAAAACCAGAGGAGAGAGAAGCAGCAGGCTAGGTCTCCAGCTATGAAGAACCCAAGGGGAGAGAAGCAGCGGGCTAGGTCTCCAGCTATGAAGGACCCAAGCTGAGAGAAGTAGCAGGCTAGGTCTCCAGCTATGAAGACCCCGAGGGGAGAGAAACAGCAGGCTATGTCTCCAGCATGAAGAACCCGAGGGGAGAGAAGCAGGGGGCTAGGTCTCCAGCTATGAAGAACCTGAGCTAAGAGAAGCAGCAGGCTAGGTCTCCAGCATGAAAAACCAGACGAGAGAGAAGCAGCAGGCTAGGTCTCCAGCTATGAAGAACCTGTGCTGAAAGAAGCAGCAGGCTAGGTCTCCAGCTATGAAGAACCCGAGGGGAGAGAAGCAGCAGGCTATGTCTCCAGCATGAAGAACCCGAGGGGAGAGAAGCAGCAGGCTAGGTCTCCAGCTATGAAGAACCCGAGGTGTGAGAAGCAGCAGGCTAGGTCTCCAGCTATGAAGAACCCGAGGTGAGAGAAGCAGCAGGCTAGGTCTCCAGCTATGAAAAACCAGAGGAGAGAGAAGCAGCAGGCTAGGTCTCCAGCTATGAAGAACCCAAGGGGAGAGAAGCAGCGGGCTAGGTCTCCAGCTATGAAGGACCCAAGCTGAGAGAAGTAGCAGGCTAGGTCTCCAGCTATGAAGACCCCGAGGGGAGAGAAGCAGCAGGCTATGTCTCCAGCTATGAAGAACCTGAGGGGAGAGAAGCAGCATGCTAGGTCTCCAGCTATGAAGAACCCGAGGGGAGAGAAGCAGCAGGCTAGGTCTCCAGCTATGAATAACCCCAGGGGAGAGAAGCAGCAGGCTAGGTCTCCAGCTATGAAGAACCCGAGGGGAGAGAAGCAGCAGGCTAGGTCTCCAGCTATGAAGAACCCGAGGGGAGAGAAGCAGCGGGCTAGGTCTCCAGCTATGAAGAACCCGACGGGAGAGAAGCAGCAGGCTAGGTCTCCAGCTATGAATGACCCGAGCTGAGAGAAGCAGCAGGCTAGGTCTCCAGCTATGAAGAACCTGAGGGGAGAGAAGCAGCGGGCTAGGTCTCCAGCTATGAAGAACCCGAGGTGAGAGAAGCAGCAAGCTAGGTCTCCAGCTATGAAGAATCCGAAATGAGAGAAGCAGCAGGCTAGGTCTCTAGCTATGAAGAACCCGAGGGGAGCGAAGCAGCGGGCTAGGTCTTCAGCTATGAAGAATCCGAGGGGAGAGAAGCAGCAAGCTAGGTCTCCAGCTATGAAGAATCCGAGCGGAGAGAAGCAGCGGGCTAGGTCTCCAGCTATGAAGAACCCGAGGGGAGAGAAGCAGCAGGCTAGGTCTCCAGCTATGAAGAACCCGAGGAGAGAGAAGCAGCAGGCTAGGTCTCCAGCTATGAAGAACCCGAGGGGAGAGAAGCAGCAGGCTAGGTCTCCAGCTATGAAGAACCTGAGAAGAGAGAAGCAGCAGGTTAGGTCTCCAGCTATGAAGAACCCGAGGGGAGAGAAGAAGCAGGCTAGGTCTCGAGCTATGAAGAACCCGAGGTGAGAGAAGCAGCAGGCTAGGTCTCCAGCTATGAAGAACCCGAGCTGAAAGAAGCAGCATGCTAGGTCTCCAGCTATGAAGAACCCGAGGGGAGAGAAGCAGCAGGCTAGGTCTCCAGCTATGAAAAACCAGAGGAGAGAGAAGCAGCAGGCTAGGTCTCCAGCTATGATGAACCCATGGAGAGAGAAGCCGCAGGCTAGGTCTCCAGCTATGAAGAACCCGAGGTGAGAGAAGCAGCAGGCTAGGTCACCAGCTATGAAAAACCAGAGGAGAGAGAAGCAGCAGGCTAGGTCTCCAGCTATGAAGAACCCGAGGGGAGAGAAGCAGCGGGCTAGGTCTCCAGCTATGAAGGACCCAAGCTGAGAGAAGCAGCAGGCTAGGTCTCCAGCTATGAAGACCCCGAGGGGAGAGAAGCAGCAGGCTATGTCTCCAGCTATGAAGAACCTGAGGGGAGAGAAGCAGCATGCTAGGTCTCCAGCTATGAAGAACCCGAGGGGAGAGAAGCAGCAGGCTAGGTCTCCAGCTATGAAAAACCCCAGGGGAGAGAAGCAGCAGGCTAGGTCTCCAGCTATGAAGAACCCGAGGGGAGAGAAGCAGCAGGCTAGGTCTCCAGCTATGAAGAACCCAAGGTGAGAGAAGCAGCAGGCTAGGTCTCCAGCTATGAAGAACCCGAGGGGAGAGAAGCAGCGGGCTAGGTCTCCAGCTATGAAGAACCCGACGGGAGAGAAGTGGCAGGCTAGGTCTCCAGCTATGAATGACCCGAGCTGAGAGAAGCAGCAGGCTAGGTCTCCACCTATGAAGAACCCGAGGGGAGAGAAGCAGCGGGCTAGGTCTCCAGCTATGAAGAACCCGAGGTGAGAGAAGCAGCAGGCTACGTCTCCAGCTATGAAGAATCCGAAATGAGAGAAGCAGCAGGCTAGGTCTCTAGCTATGAAGAACCCGAGGGGAGAGAAGCAGCGGGCTAGGTCTCCAGCTATGAAGAATCCGAGGGGAGAGAAGCAGCGGGCTAGGTCTCCATCTATGAAGAACCCGAGGGCAGAGAAGCAGCAGCCTAGGTCTCCAGCTATGAAGAACCCGAGGAGAGAGAAGCAGCAGGCTAGGTCTCCAGCTATGAAGAACCCAAGGGAGAGAAGCAGCAGGCTAGGTCTCCAGCTATGAAGAACCCAAGGGAGAGAAGCAGCAGGCTAGGTCTCCAGCTATGAAGAACCCGAGGAGAGAGAAGCAGCAGATTAGGTCTCCAGCTATGAAGAACCCGAGTGGAGAGAAGCAGCAGACTAGGTCTCCAGCTATGATGAACCCGAGGGGAGAGAAGCAGCAGGCTAGGTCTCCAGCTATGAAGAACCCGAGTGGAGAGAAGCAGCAGACTAGGTCTCCAGCTATGATGAACCCGAGGGGAGAGAAGCAGCAGGCTAGGTCTCCAGCTATGAAGAACCCGAGGAGAGAGAAGCAGCAGGCTAGGTCTCCAGCTATGAAGAACCCGAGGGGAGAAAAGCAGCGGGCTAGGTCTCCAGCTATGAAGAACCCGAGGGGAGAGAAGCAGCAGGCTAGGTCTCCAGCTATGAAGAACCCGAGGGGTGAGAAGCAGAAGGCGAGGTCTCCAGATATGAAGAACCCGAGGGGAGAGAAGCAGCGGGCTAGGTCTCCAGCTATAAAGAACCCGAGGAGAGAGAAGCAGCAGGCTAGGTCACCAGCTATGTAGAACCCGAGGGGAGAGAAGCAGAAGGCTAGGTCTCCAGCTATGAAGAACCCGAGGGGAGAGAAGCAGCAGGCTAGGTCTCCAGCTATGAAGAACCCAAAGAGAGAGAAGCAGCAGGCTAGGTCTCCAGCTATGAAGAACCCAAAGAGAGAGAAGCAGCAGGCTAGGTCTCCAGCTATGAAGAACCCGAGGGGAGAGAAGCAGAAGGCGAGGTCTCCAGATATGAAGAACCCGAGGGGAGAGAAGCAGCAGGCTAGTTCTCCAGCTATGAAGAACCCGAGGGGAGAGAAGCAGCAGGCTAGGTCTCCAGCTATGAAGAACCCGAGGGGAGAGAAGCAGCAGGATAGGTCTCCAGCTATGAAGAACCCGAGGGGAGAGAAGCAGCGGGCTAGGTCTCCAGCCATGAAGGACCCGAGCTGAGAGAAGCAGCGGGCTAGGTCTCCAGCTATGAAGGACCTGAGCTGAGAGAAGCAGCAGGCTAGGTCTCCAGCTATGACGAACTCGAGGGGAGAGAAGCAGCGCGCTAGGTCTCCAGCTATGATGAACTCGAGGGGAGAGAAGCAGCGGGCTAGGTCTCCAGCTATGAAGTACACGAGGGGAGAGAAGCAGCAGGCTAGGTCTCCAGCTATGAAGAAACCGAGGGGAGAGAAGCACCGTGCTAGGTCTCCAGTTATGAAGAATCTGATGAGAGAGAAGCAGCAGGCTAGGTCTCCAGCTATGATGAACCCATGGAGAGAGAAGCCGCAGGCTAGGTCTCCAGCTATGAAGAACCCGAGGTGAGAGAAGCAGCAGGCTGTGTCACCAGCTATGAAAAACCAGAGGAGAGAGAAGCAGCAGGCTAGGTCTCCAGCTATGACGAACACGAGGGGAGAGAAGCAGCGGGCTAGGTCTCCAGCTATGAAGGACCCAAGCTGAGAGAAGCAGCAGGCTAGGTCTCCAGCTATGAAGACCCAGAGGGGAGAGAAGCAGCAGGCTATGTCTCCAGCTATGAAGAACCTGAGGGGAGAGAAGCAGCATGCTAGGTCTCCAGCTATGAAGAACCCGAGGGGAGAGAAGCAGCAGGCTAGGTCTCCAGCTATGAAGAACCCCAGGGGAGAGAAGCAGCAGGATAGGTTTCCAGCTATGAAGAACCCGAGGGGAGAGAAGCAGCAGGCTAGGTCTCCAGCTATGAAGAACCCAAGGTGAGAGAAGCAGCAGGCTAGGTCTCCAGCTATGAAGAACCCGAGGGGAGAGAAGCAGCGGGCTAGGTCTCCAGCTATGAAGAACCTGACGGGAGAGAAGCAGCAGGCTAGGTCTCCAGCTATGAATGACCCGAGCTGAGAGAAGCAGCAGGCTAGGTCTCCACCTATGAAGAACCCGAGGGGAGAGAAGCAGCGGGCTAGGTCTCCAGCTATGAAGAACCCGAGGTGAGAGAAGCAGCAGGCTACGTCTCCAGCTATGAAGAATCCGAAATGAGAGAAGCAGCAGGCTAGGTCTCTAGCTATGAAGAACCCGAGGGGAGAGAAGCAGCGGGCTAGGTCTCCAGCTAGGAAGAATCCGAGGGGAGAGAAGCAGCGGGCTAGGTCTCCATCTATGAAGAACCCGAGGGCAGAGAAGCAGCAGCCTAGGTCTCCAGCTATGAAGAACCCGAGGAGAGAGAAGCAGCAGGCTAGGTCTCCAGCTATGAAGAACCCAAGGGAGAGAAGCAGCAGGCTAGGTCTCCAGCTATGAAGAACCCGAGGAGAGAGAAGCAGCAGATTAGGTCTCCAGCTATGAAGAACCCGAGTGGAGAGAAGCAGCAGACTAGGTCTCAGCTATGATGAACCCGAGGGGAGAGAAGCAGCAGGCTAGGTCTCCAGCTATGAAGAACCCAAGGCGAGAAAAGCAGCGGGCTAGGTCTCCAGCTATGAAGAACCCGAGGGGAGAGAAGCAGCAGGCTAGGTCTCCAGCTATGAAGAACCCGAGGGGAGAGAAGCAGAAGGCGAGGTCTCCAGATATGAAGAACCCGAGGGGAGAGAAGCAGCGGGCTAGGTCTCCAGCTATAAAGAACCCGAGGAGAGAGAAGCAGCAGGCTAGGTCACCAGCTATGTAGAACCCGAGGGGAGAGAAGCAGAAGGCTAGGTCTCCAGCTATGAAGAACCCGAGGGGAGAGAAGCAGCGGGCTAGGTCTCCAGCTATGAAGGACCCGAGCTGAGAGAAGCAGCGGGCTAGGTCTCCAGCTATGAAGGACCCGAGCTGAGAGAAGCAGCAGGCTAGGTCTCCAGCTTTGACGAACTCGAGGGGAGAGAAGCAGCGGGCTAGGTCTCCAGCTATGACGAACTCGAGGGGAGAGAAGCAGCGGGCTAGGTCTCCAGCTATGAAGTACACGAGGGGAGAGAAGCAGCAGGCTAGGTCTCCAGCTATGAAGAAACCGAGGGGAGAGAAGCACCGTGCTAGGTCTCCAGTTATGAAGAATCTGATGAGAGAGAAGCAGCAGGCTAGGTCTCCAGCTATGATGAACCCATGGAGAGAGAAGCCGCAGGCTAGGTCTCCAGCTATGAAGAACCCGAGGTGAGAGAAGCAGCAGGCTAGGTCACCAGCTATGAAAAACCAGAGGATAGAGAAGCAGCAGGCTAGGTCTCCAGCTATGAAGAACCCGAGGGGAGAGAAGCAGCGGGCTAGGTCTCCAGCTATGAAGGACCCAAGCTGAGAGAAGCAGCAGGCTAGGTCTCCAGCTATGAAGACCCCGAGGGGAGAGAAGCAGCAGGCTATGTCTCCAGCTATGAAGAACCTGAGGGGAGAGAAGCAGCATGCTAGGTCTCCAGCTATGAAGAACCCGAGGGGAGAGAAGCAGCAGGCTAGGTCTCCAGCTATGAAGAACCCCAGGGGAGAGAAGCAGCAGGTTAGGTCTCCAGCTATGAAGAACCCGAGGGGAGAGAAGCAGCAGGCTAGGTCTCCAGCTATGAAGAACCCAAGGTGAGAGAAGCAGCAGGCTAGGTCTCCAGCTATGAAGAACCCGAGGGGAGAGAAGCAGTGGGCTAGGTCTCCAGCTATGAAGAACCCGACGGGAGAGAAGCAGCAGGCTAGGTCTCCAGCTATGAATGACCCGAGCTGAGAGAAGCAGCAGGCTAGGTCTCCACCTATGAAGAACCCGAGGGGAGAGAAGCAGCGGGCTAGGTCTCCAGCTATGAACAACCCGAGGTGAGAGAAGCAGCAGGCTACGTCTCCAGCTATGAAGAATCCGAAATGAGAGAAGCAGCAGGCTAGGTCTCTAGCTATGAAGAACCCGAGGGGAGAGAAGCAGCCGGCTAGGTCTCCAGCTATGAAGAATCCGAGGGGAGAGAAGCAGCGGGCTAGGTCTCCATCTATGAAGAACCCGAGGGCAGAGAAGCAGCAGCCTAGGTCTCCAGCTATGAAGAACCCGAGGAGAGAGAAGCAGCAGGCTAGGTCTCCAGCTATGAAGAACCCAAGGGAGAGAAGCAGCAGGCTAGGTCTCCAGCTATGAAGAACCCGAGGAGAGAGAAGCAGCAGATTAGGTCTCCAGCTATGAAGAACCCGAGTGGAGAGAAGCAGCAGACTAGGTCTCCAGCTATGATGAACCCGAGGGGAGAGAAGCAGCAGGCTAGGTCTCCAGCTATGAAGAACCCGAGGAGAGAGAAGCAGCAGGCTAGGTCTCCATCTATGAAGAACCCGAGGCGAGAAAAGCAGCGGGCTAGGTCTCCAGCTATGAATAACCCGAATGGAGAGAAGCAGCAGGCTAGGTCTCCAGCTATGAAGAACCCGAGGGGAGAGAAGCAGAAGGCGAGGTCTCCAGATATGAAGAACCCGAGGGGAGAGAAGCAGCGGGCTAGGTCTCCAGCTATAAAGAACCCGAGGAGAGAGAAGCAGCAGGCTAGGTCACCAGCTATGTAGAACCCGAGGGGAGAGAAGCAGAAGGCTAGGTCTCCAGCTATGAAGAACCCGAGGGGAGAGAAGCAGCAGGCTAGGTCTCCAGCTATGAAGAACCCAAAGAGAGAGAAGCAGCAGGCTAGGTCTCCAGCTATGAAGAACCCAAAGAGAGAGAAGCAGCAGGCTAGGTCTCCAGCTATGAAGAAACCGAGGGGAGAGAAGCAGAAGGCGAGGTCTCCAGATATGAAGAACCCGAGGGGAGAGAAGCAGCGGGCTAGGTCTCCAGCTATAAAGAACCCGAGGAGAGAGAAGCAGCAGGCTAGGTCACCAGCTATGTAGAACCCGAGGGGAGAGAAGCAGCGGGCTAGGTCTCCAGCTATGAAGAATCCGAGGTGAGAGAAGCAGCAAGCTAGGTCTCCAGCTATGAAGAATCCGAAATGAGAGAAGCAGCAGGCTAGGTCTCTAGCTATGAAGAACCCGAGGGGAGCGAAGCAGCGGGCTAGGTCTTCAGCTATGAAGAATCCGAGGGGAGAGAAGCAGCAAGCTAGGTCTCCAGCTATGAAGAATCCGAGCGGAGAGAAGCAGCGGGCTAGGTCTCCAGCTATGAAGAACCCGAGGGGAGAGAAGCAGCAGGCTAGGTCTCCAGCTATGAAGAACCCGAGGAGAGAGAAGCAGCAGGCTAGGTCTCCAGCTATGAAGAACCCGAGGGGAGAGAAGCAGCAGGCTAGGTCTCCAGCTATGAAGAACCTGAGAAGAGAGAAGCAGCAGGTTAGGTCTCCAGCTATGAAGAACCCGAGGGGAGAGAAGAAGCAGGCTAGGTCTCCAGCTATGAAGAACCCGAGGTGAGAGAAGCAGCAGGCTAGGTCTCCAGCTATGAAGAACCTGAGCTGAAAGAAGCAGCATGCTAGGTCTCCAGCTATGAAGAACCCGAGGGGAGAGAAGCAGCAGGCTAGGTCTCCAGCTATGAAAAACCAGAGGAGAGAGAAGCAGCAGGCTAGGTCTCCAGCTATGATGAACCCATGGAGAGAGAAGCCGCAGGCTAGGTCTCCAGCTATGAAGAACCCGAGGTGAGAGAAGCAGCAGGCTAGGTCACCAGCTATGAAAAACCAGGGGCGAGAGAAGCAGCAGGCTAGGTCTCCAGCTATGAAGAACCCGAGGGGAGAGAAGCAGCGGGCTAGGTCTCCAGCTATGAAGGACCCAAGCTGAGAGAAGCAGCAGGCTAGGTCTCCAGCTATGAAGACCCCGAGGGGAGAGAAGCAGCAGGCTATGTCTCCAGCTATGAAGAACCTGAGAGGAGAGAAGCAGCATGCTAGGTCTCCAGCTATGAAGAACCCGAGGGGAGAGAAGCAGCAGGCTAGGTCTCCAGCTATGAAAAACCCCAGGGGAGAGAAGCAGCAGGCTAGGTCTCCAGCTATGAAGAACCCGAGGGGAGAGAAGCAGCAGGCTAGGTCTCCAGCTATGAAGAACCCAAGGTGAGAGAAGCAGCAGGCTAGGTCTCCAGCTATGAAGAACCCGAGGGGAGAGAAGCAGCGGGCTAGGTCTCCAGCTATGAAGAACCCGACGGGAGAGAAGCAGCAGGCTAGGTCTCCAGCTATGAATGACCCGAGCTGAGAGAAGCAGCAGGCTAGGTCTCCACCTATGAAGAACCCGAGGGGAGAGAAGCAGCGGGCTAGGTCTCCAGCTATGAAGAACCCGAGGGGAGAGAAGCAGAAGGCTAGGTCTCCAGCTATGAAGAATCCGATGAGAGAGAAGCAGCAGGCTAGGTCTCCAGCTATGAGGAACCCGAGGTGAGAGAAGCAGCGGGCTAGGTCTCCAGCTATGAAGAACCCGAGGGGAGAGAAGCAGCGGGCTAGGTCTCCAGCTATGAAGAACCCGAGGGGAGAGAAGCAGAAGGCTAGGTCTCCAGCTATGAAGAACCCGAGGAGAGCGAAGCAGCAGGCTAGGTCTCCAGCTATGAAGAACCCAAGGGGAGAGAAGCAGTAGGCTAGGTCTCCAGCTATGAAGAACCCGAGGGGAGAGAAGCAGCAGGCTAGGTCTCCAGCTTTGAAGAACCAGAGGGGAGAGAAGCAGCAGGCTAGGTCTCCAGCTATGAAGAACCTGAGCTGAGAGAAGCAGCAGGCTAGGTCGCCAGCTATGAAGAACCCGAGGGGAGAGAAGCAGCAGGCTTGGTCTCCAGCTAGGAAGAACCTGAGGGGAGAGAAGCAGCAGGCTAGGTCTCCAGCTATGAAGAACCCGAGGGGAGAGAAACAGCGGGCTATGTCTCCAGCTATGAAAAACCCGAGGGGAGAGAAGCAGAAGGCTAGGTCTCCAGCTATAAAGAACACGAGGAGAGAGAAGCAGCAGGCTAGGTCTCCAGCTATGAAGAACCCGATGGGAGAGAAGCAGCGAGCTAGGTCTCCAGCTATGAAGGACCCGAACTGAGAAAAGCAGCAGGCTAGGTCTCCAGCTATGAAGGACCCGAGCTAAGAGAAGCAGCAGGCTAGGTCTCCAGCATGAAGAACCCGAGGGGAGAGAAGCAGCAGGCTAGGTCTCCAGCTATGAAGAACCCGAGGTGTGAGAAGCAGCAGGCTAGGTCTCCAGCTATGAAGAACCCGAGGTGAGAGAAGCAGCAGGCTAGGTCTCCAGGTATGAAAAACCAGACGAGAGAGAAGCAGCAGGCTAGGTCTCCAGCTATGAAGAACCTGTGCTGAAAGAAGCAGCAGGCTAGGTCTCCAGCTATGAAGAACCCGAGGGGAGAGAAGCAGCAGGCTATGTCTCCAGCATGAAGAACCCGAGGGGAGAGAAGCAGCAGGCTAGGTCTCCAGCTATGAAAAACCCGAGGTGTGAGAAGCAGCAGGCTAGGTCTCCAGCTATGAAGAACCCGAGGTGAGAGAAGCAGCAGGCTAGGTCTCCAGGTATGAAAAACCAGACGAGAGAGAAGCAGCAGGCTAGGTCTCCAGCATGAAGAACCCGAGGGGAGAGAAGCAGCAGGCTAGGTCTCCAGCTATGAAGAACCCGAGGTGTGAGAAGCAGCAGGCTAGGTCTCCAGCTATGAAGAACCCGAGGTGAGAGAAGCAGCAGGCTAGGTCTCCAGGTATGAAAAACCAGACGAGAGAGAAGCAGCAGGCTAGGTCTCCAGCTATGAAGAACCTGTGCTGAAAGAAGCAGCAGGCTAGGTCTCCAGCTATGAAGAACCCGAGGGGAGAGAAACAGCAGGCTATGTCTCCAGCATGAAGAACCCGAGGGGAGAGAAGCAGGGGGCTAGGTCTCCAGCTATGAAGAACCTGAGCTAAGAGAAGCAGCAGGCTAGGTCTCCAGCATGAAGAACCCGAGGGGAGAGAAGCAGCAGGCTAGGTCTCCAGCTATGAAGAACCCGAGGTGTGAGAAGCAGCAGGCTAGGTCTCCAGCTATGAAGAACCCGAGGTGAGAGAAGCAGCAGGCTAGGTCTCCAGGTATGAAAAACCAGACGAGAGAGAAGCAGCAGGCTAGGTCTCCAGCTATGAAGAACCTGTGCTGAAAGAAGCAGCAGGCTAGGTCTCCAGCTATGAAGAACCCGAGGGGAGAGAAGCAGCAGGCTATGTCTCCAGCATGAAGAACCCGAGGGGAGAGAAGCAGCAGGCTAGGTCTCCAGCTATGAAGAACCCGAGGTGTGAGAAGCAGCAGGCTAGGTCTCCAGCTATGAAGAACCCGAGGTGAGAGAAGCAGCAGGCTAGGTCTCCAGCTATGAAAAACCAGAGGAGAGAGAAGCAGCAGGCTAGGTCTCCAGCTATGAAGAACCCAAGGGGAGAGAAGCAGCGGGCTAGGTCTCCAGCTATGAAGGACCCAGGCTGAGAGAAGTAGCAGGCTAGGTCTCCAGCTATGAAGACCCCGAGGGGAGAGAAGCAGCAGGCTATGTCTCCAGCTATGAAGAACCTGAGGGGAGAGAAGCAGCATGCTAGGTCTCCAGCTATGAAGAACCCGAGGGGAGAGAAGCAGCAGGCTAGGTCTCCAGCTATGAATAACCCCAGGGGAGAGAAGCAGCAGGCTAGGTCTCCAGCTATGAAGAACCCGAGGGGAGAGAAGCAGCAGGCTAGGTCTCCAGCTATGAAGAACCCGAGGGGAGAGAAGCAGCGGGCTAGGTCTCCAGCTATGAAGAACCCGACGGGAGAGAAGCAGCAGGCTAGGTCTCCAGCTATGAATGACCCGAGCTGAGAGAAGCAGCAGGCTAGGTCTCCAGCTATGAAGAACCTGAGGGGAGAGAAGCAGCGGGCTAGGTCTCCAGCTATGAAGAACCCGAGGTGAGAGAAGCAGCAAGCTAGGTCTCCAGCTATGAAGAATCCGAAATGAGAGAAGCAGCAGGCTAGGTCTCTAGCTATGAAGAACCCGAGGGGAGCGAAGCAGCGGGCTAGGTCTTCAGCTATGAAGAATCCGAGGGGAGAGAAGCAGCAAGCTAGGTCTCCAGCTATGAAGAATCCGAGCGGAGAGAAGCAGCGGGCTAGGTCTCCAGCTATGAAGAACCCGAGGGGAGAGAAGCAGCAGGCTAGGTCTCCAGCTATGAAGAACCCGAGGAGAGAGAAGCAGCAGGCTAGGTCTCCAGCTATGAAGAACGCGAGGGGAGAGAAGCAGCAGGCTAGGTCTCCAGCTATGAAGAACCTGAGAAGAGAGAAGCAGCAGGTTAGGTCTCCAGCTATGAAGAACCCGAGGGGAGAGAAGAAGCAGGCTAGGTCTCCAGCTATGAAGAACCCGAGGTGAGAGAAGCAGCAGGCTAGGTCTCCAGCTATGAAGAACCCGAGCTGAAAGAAGCAGCATGCTAGGTCTCCAGCTATGAAGAACCCGAGGGGAGAGAAGCAGCAGGCTAGGTCTCCAGCTATGAAAAACCAGAGGAGAGAGAAGCAGCAGGCTAGGTCTCCAGCTATGATGAACCCATGGAGAGAGAAGCCGCAGGCTAGGTCTCCAGCTATGAAGAACCCGAGGTGAGAGAAGCAGCAGGCTAGGTCACCAGCTATGAAAAACCAGAGGAGAGAGAAGCAGCAGGCTAGGTCTCCAGCTATGAAGAACCCGAGGGGAGAGAAGCAGCGGGCTAGGTCTCCAGCTATGAAGGACCCAAGCTGAGAGAAGCAGCAGGCTAGGTCTCCAGCTATGAAGACCCCGAGGGGAGAGAAGCAGCAGGCTATGTCTCCAGCTATGAAGAACCTGAGGGGAGAGAAGCAGCATGCTAGGTCTCCAGCTATGAAGAACCCGAGGGGAGAGAAGCAGCAGGCTAGGTCTCCAGCTATGAAAAACCCCAGGGGAGAGAAGCAGCAGGCTAGGTCTCCAGCTATGAAGAACCCGAGGGGAGAGAAGCAGCAGGCTAGGTCTCCAGCTATGAAGAACCCAAGGTGAGAGAAGCAGCAGGCTAGGTCTCCAGCTATGAAGAACCCGAGGGGAGAGAAGCAGCGGGCTAGGTCTCCAGCTATGAAGAACCCGACGGGAGAGAAGCAGCAGGCTAGGTCTCCAGCTATGAATGACCCGAGCTGAGAGAAGCAGCAGGCTAGGTCTCCACCTATGAAGATCCCGAGGGGAGAGAAGCAGCGGGCTAGGTCTCCAGCTATGAAGAACCCGAGGTGAGAGAAGCAGCAGGCTACGTCTCCAGCTATGAAGAATCCGAAATGAGAGAAGCAGCAGGCTAGGTCTCTAGCTATGAAGAACCCGAGGGGAGAGAAGCAGCGGGCTAGGTCTCCAGCTATGAAGAATCCGAGGGGAGAGAAGCAGCGGGCTAGGTCTCCATCTATGAAGAACCCGAGGGCAGAGAAGCAGCAGCCTAGGTCTCCAGCTATGAAGAACCCGAGGAGAGAGAAGCAGCAGGCTAGGTCTCCAGCTATGAAGAACCCAAGGGAGAGAAGCAGCAGGCTAGGTCTCCAGCTATGAAGAACCCGAGGAGAGAGAAGCAGCAGATTAGGTCTCCAGCTATGAAGAACCCGAGTGGAGAGAAGCAGCAGACTAGGTCTCCAGCTATGATGAACCCGAGGGGAGAGAAGCAGCAGGCTAGGTCTCCAGCTATGAAGAACCCGAGGAGAGAGAAGCAGCAGGCTAGGTCTCCAGCTATGAAGAACCCGAGGGGAGAAAAGCAGCGGGCTAGGTCTCCAGCTATGAAGAACCCGAGGGGAGAGAAGCAGCAGGCTAGGTCTCCAGCTCTGAAGAACCCGAGGGGTGAGAAGCAGAAGGCGAGGTCTCCAGATATGAAGAACCCGAGGGGAGAGAAGCAGCGGGCTAGGTCTCCAGCTATAAAGAACCCGAGGAGAGAGAAGCAGCAGGCTAGGTCACCAGCTATGTAGAACCCGAGGGGAGAGAAGCAGAAGGCTAGGTCTCCAGCTATGAAGAACCCGAGGGGAGAGAAGCAGCAGGCTAGGTCTCCAGCTATGAAGAACCCAAAGAGAGAGAAGCAGCAGGCTAGGTCTCCAGCTATGAAGAACCCAAAGAGAGAGAAGCAGCAGGCTAGGTCTCCAGCTATGAAGAACCCGAGGGGAGAGAAGCAGAAGGCGAGGTCTCCAGATATGAAGAACCCGAGGGGAGAGAAGCAGCGGGCTGGGTCTCCAGCTATAAAGAACCCGAGGAGAGAGAAGCAGCAGGCTAGGTCACCAGCTATGTATAACCCGAGGGGAGAGAAGCAGAAGGCTAGGTCTCCAGCTATGAAGAACCCGAGGGGAGAGAAGCAGCAGGCTAGGTCTCCAGCTATGAAGAACCCAAAGAGAGAGAAGCAGCAGGCTAGGTCTCCAGCTATGAAGAACCCGAGGGGAGAGAAGCAGCAGACTAGGTCTCCAGCTAGGAAGTACCCGAGGGGAGAGAAGAAGCAGGCTAGGTCTCTAGCTATGAAGAACCCGAGGGGAGAGAAGCAGTGGGCTAGGTCTCCAGCTATGATGGACCCGAACTGAGAGAAGCAGCAGGCGAGGTCTCCAGCTATGAAGAACCCGAGGGAAGAGAAGCAGCGGGCTAGGTCTCTAGCTATGAAGAACCCGAGGGGAGAGAAGCAGCAGGCTAGGTCTCCAGCTATGAAAAACCCAAAGAGAGAGAAGCAGCAGGCTATGTCTCCAGCTATGAGGAATCCGATGAGAGAGAAGCAGCGGGCTAGGTCTCCAGCTAAGAAGAACCCAAAGAGAGAGAAGCAGCAGGCTAGGTCTCCAGCTATGAAGACTCCGAGGGGAGAGAAGCAGCAGGCTAGGTCTCCAGCTATGAAGAACCCGAGGGGAGAGAAGCAGCAGGCTAGGTCTCCAGCTATGAAGAACCCGAGGGGAGAGAACAGCAGGCTTGGTCTCCAGCTATTAAGAATCTGATGAGAGAGAAGCAGCAGGCTAGGTCTCCAGCTATGAAGAACCCGAGGGGAGAGAAGCAGCATGCTAGGTCTCCAGCTATGAAGAACCCGAGGGGAGAGAAGCAGCAGGCTAGGTCTCCAGCCATGAAGAACCCAAGGTGAGAGAAGCAGCAGGCTAGGTCTCCAGCTATGAAGAACCCGAGGGGAGAGAAGCAGCGGACTAGGTCTCCAGCTATGAAGAACCCGAGGAGAGAGAAGCAGCAGGCTAGGTCTCCAGCTATGAAGAACCCGAGGGGAGAGAAGCAGCAGGCTAGGTCTCCAGCTATGAAGAACCCGAGGGGAGAGAAGCAGCGGGCTAGGTCTCCAGCTATGAAGAACCCGAGGGGTGAGAAGCAGCAGGCTAGGTCTCCAGCTATGAAGAACCCGAGGGGAGAGAAGCAGCAGGTTAGGTCTCCAGCAATGAAGAACCCGAGGGGAGAGAAGCAGAAGGCTAGGTCTCCAGTTATGAAGAACCAGAGGGAATAGAAGCAGCGTGCTAGGTCTCCAGCTATGAAGAATCTGATGAGAGAGAAGCAGCAGGCTAGGTCTCCAGCTATGAAGAACCCAAAGAGAGAGAAGCAGCAGGCTAGGTCTCCAGCTATGAAGAACCCGAAGGGAGAGAAGCAGCAGGCTAGGTCTCCAGCTATGAAGAACCCGAGGGGCGAGAAGCAGCAGGCTAGGTCTCCAGCTATGAAGAACCCGAGGTGAGAGAAGCAGCAGGCTAGGTCTCCAGGTATGAAGAATCCGATGAGAGAGAAGCAGCAGTCTAGGTCTCCAGCTATGAGGAACCCGAGGTGAGAGAAGCAGCGGGCTAGGTCTCCAGCTATGAAGAACCCGAGGGGAGAGAAGCAGCGGGCTAGGTCTCCAGCTATGAAGAACCCGAGGGGAGAGAAGCAGAAGGCTAGGTCTCCAGCTATGAAGAACCCGAGGAGAGAGAAGCAGCAGGCTAGGTCTCCAGCTATGAAGAACCCAAGGGGAGAGAAGCAGTAGGCTAGGTCTCCAGCTATGAAGAACCCGAGGGGAGAGAAGCAGCAGGCTAGGTCTCCAGCTTTGAAGAACCCGAGGGGAGAGAAGCAGCAGGTTAGGTCTCCAGCTATGAAGAACCTGAGCTGAGAGAAGCAGCAGGCTAGGTCTCCAGCTATGAAGAACCCGAGGGGAGAGAAGCAGCAGGCTTGGTCTCCAGCTAGGAAGAACCTGAGGGGAGAGAAGCAGCAGGCTAGGTCTCCAGCTATGAAGAACCCGAGGGGAGAGAAACAGCGGGCTATGTCTCCAGCTATGAAAAACCCGGGGGGAGAGAAGCAGAAGGCTAGGTCTCCAGCTATAAAGAACCCGAGGAGAGAGGAGCAGCAGGCTAGGTCTCCAGCTATGAAGAACCCGATGGGAGAGAAGCAGCGAGCTAGGTCTCCAGCTATGAAGGACCCGAACTGAGAAAAGCAGCAGGCTAGGTCTCCAGCTATGAAGGACCCGAGCTAAGAGAAGCAGCATGCTAGGTCTCCAGCTTTGAAGAACCCGAGGGGAGAGAAGCAGCGGGCTAGGTCTCCAGCTATGAAAAACCAGAGGAGAGAGAAGCAGCAGGCTAGGTCTCCAGCTACGAAGAATCCGAGGGGAGAGAAGCAGGGGGCTAGGTCTCCAGCTATGAAGAACCTGAGCTGAGAGAAGTAGCAGGCTAGGTCTCCAGCTATGAAGACCCCGAGGGGAGAGAAGCAGCAGGCTATGTCTCCAGCTATGAAGAACCTGAGGGGAGAGAAGCAGCATGCTAGGTCTCCAGCTATGAAGAACCCGAGGGGAGAGAAGCAGCAGGCTAGGTCTCCAGCTATGAATAACCCCAGGGGAGTGAAGCAGCAGGCTAGGTCTCCAGCTATGAAGAACCCGAGGGGAGAGAAGCAGCAGGCTAGGTCTCCAGCTATGAAGAACCCGAGGGGAGAGAAGCAGCGGGCTAGGTCTCCAGCTATGAAGAACCCGACGGGAGAGAAGCAGCAGGCTAGGTCTCCAGCTATGAATGACCCGAGCTGAGAGAAGCAGCAGGCTAGGTCTCCAGCTATGAAGAACCTGAGGGGAGAGAAGCAGCGGGCTAGGTCTCCAGCTATGAAGAACCCGAGGTGAGAGAAGCAGCAAGCTAGGTCTCCAGCTATGAAGAATCCGAAATGAGAGAAGCAGCAGGCTAGGTCTCTAGCTATGAAGAACCCGAGGGGAGCGAAGCAGCGGGCTAGGTCTTCAGCTATGAAGAATCCGAGGGGAGAGAAGCAGCAAGCTAGGTCTCCAGCTATGAAGAATCCGAGCGGAGAGAAGCAGCGGGCTAGGTCTCCAGCTATGAAGAACCCGAGGGGAGAGAAGCAGCAGGCTAGGTCTCCAGCTATGAAGAACCCGAGGAGAGAGAAGCAGCAGGCTAGGTCTCCAGCTATGAAGAACCCGAGGGGAGAGAAGCAGCAGGCTAGGTCTCCAGCTATGAAGAACCCGAGGGGAGAGAAGAAGCAGGCTAGGTCTCCAGCTATGAAGAACCCGAGGTGAGAGAAGCAGCAGGCTATGTCTCCAGCTATGAAGAACCTGAGCTGAAAGAAGCAGCATGCTAGGTCTCCAGCTATGAAGAACCCGAGGGGAGAGAAGCAGCAGGCTAGGTCTCCAGCTATGAAAAACCAGAGGAGAGAGAAGCAGCAGGCTAGGTCTCCAGCTATGATGAACCCATGGAGAGAGAAGCCGCAGGCTAGGTCTCCAGCTATGAAGAACCCGTGGTGAGAGAAGCAGCAGGCTAGGTCACCAGCTATGAAAAACCAGAGGAGAGAGAAGCAGCAGGCTAGGTCTCCAGCTATGAAGAACCCGAGGGGAGAGAAGCAGCGGGCTAGGTCTCCAGCTATGAAGGACCCAAGCTGAGAGAAGCAGCAGGCTAGGTCTCCAGCTATGAAGACCCCGAGGGGAGAGAAGCAGCAGGCTATGTCTCCAGCTATGAAGAACCTGAGGGGAGAGAAGCAGCATGCTAGGTTTCCAGCTATGAAGAACCCGAGGGGAGAGAAGCAGCAGGCTAGGTCTCCAGCTATGAAAAACCCCAGGGGAGAGAAGCAGCAGGCTAGGTCTCCAGCTATGAAGAACCCGAGGGGAGAGAAGCAGCAGGCTAGGTCTCCAGCTATGAAGAACCCAAGGTGAGAGAAGCAGCAGGCTAGGTCTCCAGCTATGAAGAACCCGAGGGGAGAGAAGCAGCGGGCTAGGTCTCCAGCTATGAAGAACCCGACGGGAGAGAAGCAGCAGGCTAGGTCTCTAGCTATGAATGACCCGAGCTGAGAGAAGCAGCAGGCTAGGTCTCCACCTATGAAGAACCCGAGGGGAGAGAAGCAGCGGGCTAGGTCTCCAGCTATGAAGAACCCGAGGTGAGAGAAGCAGCAGGCTAAGTCTCCAGCTATGAAGAATCCGAAATGAGAGAAGCAGCAGGCTAGGTCTCTAGCTATGAACTACCCGAGGGGAGAGAAGCAGCGGGCTAGGTCTCCAGCTATGAAGAATCCGAGGGGAGAGAAGCAGCGGGCTAGGTCTCCATCTATGAAGAACCCGAGGGCAGAGAAGCAGCAGCCTAGGTCTCCAGCTATGAAGAACCCGAGGAGAGAGAAGCAGCAGGCTAGGTCTCCAGCTATGAAGAACCCAAGGGAGAGAAGCAGCAGGCTAGGTCTCCAGCTATGAAGAACCCGAGGAGAGAGAAGCAGCAGATTAGGTCTCCAGCTATGAAGAACCCGAGTGGAGAGAAGCAGCAGACTAGCTCTCCAGCTATGATGAACCCGAGGGGAGAGAAGCAGCAGGCTAGGTCTCCAGCTATGAAGAACCCGAGGAGAGAGAAGCAGCAGGCTAGGTCTCCAGCTATGAAGAACCCAAGGGGAGAAAAGCAGCGGGCTAGGTCTCCAGCTATGAAGAACCCGAGGGGAGAGAAGCAGCAGGCTAGGTCTCCAGCTATGAAGAACCCGAGGGGTGAGAAGCAGAAGGCGAGGTCTCCAGATATGAAGAACCCGAGGGGAGAGAAGCAGCGGGCTAGGTCTCCAGCTATAAAGAACCCGAGGAGAGAGAAGCAGCAGGCTAGGTCACCAGCTATGTAGAACCCGAGGGGAGAGAAGCAGAAGGCTAGGTCTCCAGCTATGAAGAACCCGAGGGGAGAGAAGCAGCAGGCTAGGTCTCCAGCTATGAAGAACCCAAAGAGAGAGAAGCAGCAGGCTAGGTCTCCAGCTATGAAGAACCCAAAGAGAGAGAAGCAGCAGGCTAGGTCTCCAGCTATGAAGAACCCGAGGGGAGAGAAGCAGAAGGCGAGGTCTCCAGATATGAAGAACCCGAGGGGAGAGAAGCAGCGGGCTAGGTCTCCAGCTACAAAGAACCCGAGGAGAGAGAAGCAGCAGGCTAGGTCACCAGCTATGTATAACCCGAGGGGAGAGAAGCAGAAGGCTAGGTCTCCAGCTATGAAGAACCCGAGGGGAGAGAAGCAGCAGGCTAGGTCTCCAGCTATGAAGAACCCAAAGAGAGAGAAGCAGCAGGCTAGGTCTCCAGCTATGAAGAACCCAAGGGGAGAGAAGCAGCAGACTAGGTCTCCAGCTAGGAAGTACCCGAGGGGAGAGAAGAAGCAGGCTAGGTCTCTAGCTATGAAGAACCCGAGGGGAGAGAAGCAGTGGGCTAGGTCTCCAGCTATGATGGACCCGAACTGAGAGAAGCAGCAGGCGAGGTCTCCAGCTATGAGGAACCCGAGGTGAGAGAAGCAGCGGGCTAGGTCTCCAGCTATGAAGAACCCGAGGGGAGAGAAGCAGCGGGCTAGGTCTCCAGCTATGAAGAACCCGAGGGGAGAGAAGCAGAAGGCTAGGTCTCCAGCTATGAAGAACCCGAGGAGAGAGAAGCAGCAGGCTAGGTCTCCAGCTATGAAGAACCCAAGGGGAGAGAAGCAGTAGGCTAGGTCTCCAGCTATGAAGAACCCGAGGGGAGAGAAGCAGCAGGCTAGGTCTCCAGCTTTGAAGAACCCGAGGGGAGAGAAGCAGCAGGTTAGGTCTCCAGCTATGAAGAACCTGAGCTGAGAGAAGCAGCAGGCTAGGTCTCCAGCTATGAAGAACCCGAGGGGAGAGAAGCAGCAGGCTTGGTCTCCAGCTAGGAAGAACCTGAGGGGAGAGAAGCAGCAGGCTAGGTCTCCAGCTATGAAGAACCCGAGGGGAGAGAAACAGCGGGCTATGTCTCCAGCTATGAAAAACCCGAGGGGAGAGAAGCAGAAGGCTAGGTCTCCAGCTATAAAGAACCCGAGGAGAGAGGAGCAGCAGGCTAGGTCTCCAGCTATGAAGAACCCGATGGGAGAGAAGCAGCGAGCTAGGTCTCCAGCTATGAAGGACCCGAACTGAGAAAAGCAGCAGGCTAGGTCTCCAGCTATGAAGGACCCGAGCTAAGAGAAGCAGCATGCTAGGTCTCCAGCTTTGAAGAACCCGAGGGGAGAGAAGCAGCGGGCTAGGTCTCCAGCTATGAAAAACCAGAGGAGAGAGAAGCAGCAGGCTAGGTCTCCAGCTACGAAGAATCCGAGGGGAGAGAAGCAGGGGGCTAGGTCTCCAGCTATGAAGAACCTGAGCTAAGAGAAGCAGCAGGCTAGGTCTCCAGCATGAAGAACCCGAGGGGAGAGAAGCAGCAGGCTAGGTCTCCAGCTATGAAGAACCCGAGGTGTGAGAAGCAGCAGGCTAGGTCTCCAGCTATGAAGAACCCGAGGTGAGAGAAGCAGCAGGCTAGGTCTCCAGGTATGAAAAACCAGACGAGAGAGAAGCAGCAGGCTAGGTCTCCAGCTATGATGAACCAGAGGGGAGAGAAGCAGCGGGCTAGGTCTCCAGCTATGAAGAACCTGAGATAAGAGAAGCAGCAGGCTATGTCTCCAGCATGAAGAACCCGAGGGGAGAGAAGCAGCAGGCTAGGTCTCCAGCTATGAAGAACCCGAGGTGTGAGAAGCAGCAGGCTAGGTCTCCAGCTATGAAGAACCCGAGGTGAGAGAAGCAGCAGGCTAGGTCTCCAGCTATGAAGAACCCGAGGGGAGAGAAGCAGCAAGCTAGGTCTCCAGCTATGAAGAACCCATGGAGAGAGAAGCCGCAGGCTAGGTCTCCAGCTATGAAGAACCCGAGGGGAGAGAAGCAGCAGGCTAGGTCTCGAGCTATGAAGAATCCGAGCGGAGAGAAGCAGCGGGCTAGGTCTCCAGCTATGAAGAACCCAAAGGGGAGAGAAGCAGCAGGCTAGGTCTCCAGCTATGAAGAACCCTCGGAGAGAGAAGCAGCAGGCTAGGTCTCCAGCTATGAAGAACCCGAGGGGATAGAAGCAGCAGGCTAGGTCTCCAGCTATGAAGAACCTGAGGAGAGAGAAGCAGCAGGTTAGGTCTCCAGCTATGAAGAACCCGAGGGGAGAGAAGCAGCAGGCTAGGTCTCCAGCTATGAAGAACCCGAGGTGAGAGAAGCAGCAGGCTGGGTCTCCAGCTATGAAGAACCTGTGCTGAAAGAAGCAGCAGGCTAGGTCTCCAGCTATGAAGAACCCGAGGGGAGAGAAGCAGCAGGCTAGGTCTCCAGCTATGAAAAACCAGAGGAGAGAGAAGCAGCAGGCTAGGTCTCCAGCTATGATGAACCCATGGAGAGAGAAGCCGCAGGCTAGGTCTCCAGCTATGAAGAACCCGAGGTGAGAGAAGCAGTAGGCTAGGTCTCCAGCTATGAAAAACCAGAGGAGAGAGAAGCAGCAGGCTAGGTCTCCAGCTATGAAGAACCCAAGGGGAGAGAAGCAGCGGGCTAGGTCTCCAGCTATTAAGGACCCAAGCTGAGAGAAGTAGCAGGCTAGGTCTCCAGCTATGAAGACCCCGAGGGGAGCGAAGCAGCAGGCTATGTCTCCAGCTATGAAGAACCTGAGGGGAGAGAAGCAGCATGCTAGGTCTCCAGCTATGAAGAACCCGAGGGGAGAGAAGCAGCAGGCTAGGTCTCCAGCTATGAATAACCCCAGGGGAGAGAAGCAGCAGGCTAGGTCTCCAGCTATGAAGAACCCGAGGGGAGAGAAGCAGCAGGCTAGGTCTCCAGCTATGAAGAACCCGAGGGGAGAGAAGCAGCGGGCTAGGTCTCCAGCTATGAAGAACCCGACGGGAGAGAAGCAGCAGGCTAGGTCTCCAGCTATGAATGACCCGAGCTGAGAGAAGCAGCAGGCTAGGTCTCCAGCTATGAAGAACCTGAGGGGAGAGAAGCAGCGGGCTAGGTCTCCAGCTATGAAGAACCCGAGGGGAGAGAAGCAGCAAGCTAGGTCTCCAGCTATGAAGAATCCGAAATGAGAGAAGCAGCAGGCTAGGTCTCTAGCTATGAAGAACCCGAGGGGAGCGAAGCAGCGGGCTAGGTCTTCAGCTATGAAGAATCCGAGGGGAGAGAAGCAGCAAGCTAGGTCTCCAGCTATGAAGAATCCGAGCGGAGAGAAGCAGCGGGCTAGGTCTCCAGCTATGAAGAACCCGAGGGGAGAGAAGCAGCAGGCTAGGTCTCCAGCTATGAAGAACCCGAGGAGAGAGAAGCAGCAGGCTAGGTCTCCAGCTATGACGAACCCGAGGGGAGAGAAGCAGCAGGCTAGGTCTCCAGCTATGAAGAACCTGAGAAGAGAGAAGCAGCAGGTTAGGTCTCCAGCTATGAAGAACCCGAGGGGAGAGAAGAAGCAGGCTAGGTCTCCAGCTATGAAGAACCCGAGGTGAGAGAAGCAGCAGGCTATGTCTCCAGCTATGAAGAACCTGAGCTGAAAGAAGCAGCATGCTAGGTCTCCAGCTATGAAGAACCCGAGGGGAGAGAAGCAGCAGGCTAGGTCTCCAGCTATGAAAAACCAGAGGAGAGAGAAGCAGCAGGCTAGGTCTCCAGCTATGATGAACCCATGGAGAGAGAAGCCGCAGGCTAGGTCTCCAGCTATGAAGAACCCGTGGTGAGAGAAGCAGCAGGCTAGGTCACCAGCTATGAAAAACCAGAGGAGAGAGAAGCAGCAGGCTAGGTCTCCAGCTATGAAGAACCCGAGGGGAGAGAAGCAGCGGGCTAGGTCTCCAGCTATGAAGGACCCAAGCTGAGAGAAGCAGCAGGCTAGGTCTCCAGCTATGAAGACCCCGAGGGGAGAGAAGCAGCAGGCTATGTCTCCAGCTATGAAGAACCTGAGGGGAGAGAAGCAGCATGCTAGGTTTCCAGCTATGAAGAACCCGAGGGGAGAGAAGCAGCAGGCTAGGTCTCCAGCTATGAAAAACCCCAGGGGAGAGAAGCAGCAGGCTAGGTCTCCAGCTATGAAGAACCCGAGGGGAGAGAAGCAGCAGGCTAGGTCTCCAGCTATGAAGAACCCAAGGTGAGAGAAGCAGCAGGCTAGGTCTCCAGCTATGAAGAACCCGAGGGGAGAGAAGCAGCGGGCTAGGTCTCCAGCTATGAAGAACCCGACGGGAGAGAAGCAGCAGGCTAGGTCTCTAGCTATGAATGACCCGAGCTGAGAGAAGCAGCAGGCTAGGTCTCCACCTATGAAGAACCCGAGGGGAGAGAAGCAGCGGGCTAGGTCTCCAGCTATGAAGAACCCGAGGTGAGAGAAGCAGCAGGCTACGTCTCCAGCTATGAAGAATCCGAAATGAGAGAAGCAGCAGGCTAGGTCTCTAGCTATGAAGAACCCGAGGGGAGAGAAGCAGCGGGCTAGGTCTCCAGCTATGAAGAATCCGAGGGGAGAGAAGCAGCGGGCTAGGTCTCCATCTATGAAGAACCCGAGGGCAGAGAAGCAGCAGCCTAGGTCTCCAGCTATGAAGAACCCGAGGAGAGAGAAGCAGCAGGCTAGGTCTCCAGCTATGAAGAACCCAAGGGAGAGAAGCAGCAGGCTAGGTCTCCATCTATGAAGAACCCGAGGAGAGAGAAGCAGCAGATTAGGTCTCCAGCTATGAAGAACCCGAGTGGAGAGAAGCAGCAGACTAGCTCTCCAGCTATGATGAACCCGAGGGGAGAGAAGCAGCAGGCTAGGTCTCCAGCTATGAAGAACCCGAGGAGAGAGAAGCAGCAGGCTAGGTCTCCAGCTATGAAGAACCCGAGGGGAGAAAAGCAGCGGGCTAGGTCTCCAGCTATGAAGAACCCGAGGGGAGAGAAGCAGCAGGCTAGGTCTCCAGCTATGAAGAACCCGAGGGGTGAGAAGCAGAAGGCGAGGTCTCCAGATATGAAGAACCCGAGGGGAGAGAAGCAGCGGGCTTGGTCTCCAGCTATAAAGAACCCGAGGAGAGAGAAGCAGCAGGCTAGGTCACCAGCTATGTAGAACCCGAGGGGAGAGAAGCAGAAGGCTAGGTCTCCAGCTATGAAGAACCCGAGGGGAGAGAAGCAGCAGGCTAGGTCTCCAGCTATGAAGAACCCAAAGAGAGAGAAGCAGCAGGCTAGGTCTCCTGCTATGAAGAACCCAAAGAGAGAGAAGCAGCAGGCTAGGTCTCCAGCTATGAAGAACCCGAGGGGAGAGAAGCAGAAGGCGAGGTCTCCAGATATGAAGAACCCGAGGGGAGAGAAGCAGCGGGCTAGGTCTCCAGCTATAAAGAACCCGAGGAGAGAGAAGCAGCAGGCTAGGTCACCAGCTATGTATAACCCGAGGGGAGAGAAGCAGAAGGCTAGGTCTCCAGCTATGAAGAACCCGAGGGGAGAGAAGCAGCAGGCTAGGTCTCCAGCTATGAAGAACCCAAAGAGAGAGAAGCAGCAGGCTAGGTCTCCAGCTATGAAGAACCCAAGGGGAGAGAAGCAGCAGACTAGGTCTCCAGCTAGGAAGTACCCGAGGGGAGAGAAGAAGCAGGCTAGGTCTCTAGCTATGAAGAACCCGAGGGGAGAGAAGCAGTGGGCTAGGTCTCCAGCTATGATGGACCCGAACTGAGAGAAGCAGCAGGCGAGGTCTCCAGCTATGAAGAACCCGAGGGAAGAGAAGCAGCGGGCTAGGTCTCCTGCTATGAAGAACCCGAGGAGAGAGAAGCAGCAGGCTGGGTCTCCAGCTATGAAGAACCCAAGGGGAGAGAAGCAGCAGGCTAGGTCTCCAGCTATGAAGAATCAGAGGGGAGAGAAGCAGCGGGCTAGGTCTCCAGCTATGAAGAACCCGAGGGGAGAGAAGCAGCAGGCTAGGTCTCCCCCTATGAAGAACCCGAGGGGAGAGAAGCAGCAGGCTAGGTCTCCAGCTATGAAGAACCCGAGGGGAGAGAAGCAGAAGGCTAGGTCTCCAGCTATGAAGAACCAGAGGGGAGAGAAGCCTCAGGCTAGGTCTCCAGCTATGAAGAACCCAAAGAGAGAGAAGCAGCAGGCTATTTCTCCAGTTATGAAGAAGCCGAGGGGAGAGAAGCAGCGTGCTAGGTCTCCAGCTATGAAGAATCTGATGAGAGAGAAGCAGCAGGCTAGGTCTCCAGCTATGAAGAACCCAAAGAGAGAGAAGCAGCAGGCTAGGTCTCCAGCTATGATGAACCCGAAGGGAGAGAAGCAGCAGGCTAGGTCTCCAGCTATGAAGAACCCGAGGGGAGAGAAGCAGTAGGCTAGGTCTCCAGCTATGAAGAACCCGAGGGGAGAGAAGCAGCAGGCTAGGTCTCCAGCTATGAAGAACCCGAGGTGAGAGAAGCAGCAGGCTAGGTCTCCAGCTATGAAAAACCAGAGGAGAGAGAAGCAGCAGGCTAGGTCTCCAGCTATAAAGAAATCGAGGAGAGAGAAGCAGCAGGCTAGGTCTCCAGCTATGAAGAAACCGAGCGGAGAGAAGCAGCAGTCTAGGTCTCCAGCTATGAAGAACCCGAGGGGAGAGAAGCAGCAGGCTAGGTCTCCAGCTATGAAGAAACCGAGGTGAGAGAAGCAGCAGGCTAGGTCTCCAGCTAGGAAGAATCTGATGAGAGAGAAGCAGCAGGCTAGGTCTCCAGCTATGTGGAACCCGAGGTGAGAGAAGCAGCGGGCTAGGTCTCCAGCTATGAAGAACCCGAGGGGAGAGAAGCAGCAGGCTAGGTCTCCAGCTATGAAGAACCCGAGGTGAGAGAAGCAGCAGGCTAGGTCTCCAGCTATGAAGAACCCGAGGGGAGAGAAGCAGCAGGCTAGGTCTCCAGCTATGAAGAACCCCAGGGGAGAGAAGCAGCAGGCTAGGTCTCCAGCTATGAAGAACCCGAGGGGAGAGAAGCAGAAGGCTAGGTCTCCAGCTATGAAGAACCCGAGGGGAGAGAAGCAGCAGGCTAGGTCTCCAGCTATGAAGAACCCAAAGAGAGAGAAGCAGCAGGCTAGGTCTCCAGTTATGAAGAACCCGAGGGGAGAGAAGCAGCGTGCTAGGTCTCCAGCTATGAAGAATCTGATGAGAGAGAAGCAGCAGGCTAGGTCTCCAGCTATGAAGAACCCGAGGGGAGAGAAGCAGCAGTCTAGGTCTCCAGCTATGAAGAACCCGAGGGGAGAGAAGCAGCAGGCTAGGTCTCCAGCTATGAAGAACCCGATGAGAGAGAAGCAGCAGGCTAGGTCTCCAGCTATGAGGAACCCGAGGTGAGAGAAGCAGCAGGCTAGGTCTCCAGCTATGAAGAACCCGAGGGGAGAGAAGCAGCGGGCTAGGTCTTCAGCTATGAAGAACCCGAGGGGAGAGACGCAGAAGGCTAGGTCTCCAGCTATGAAGAACTCGAGGAGAGAGAAGCAGCAGGCTAGGTCTCCAGCTATGAAGAACCCGAGGGGAGAGAAGCAGCAGGCTTGGTCTCCAGCTAGGAAGAACCCGAGGGGAGAGAAGCAGCAGGCTAGGTCTCCAGCTATGAAGACCCCGAGGGGAGAGAAGCAGCGGGCTAGGTCTCCAGCTATGAAGAACCCAAGGGGAGAAAAGCAGAGGGCTAGGTCTCCAGCTATGAAGAACCCGAGGAGAGAAAAGCAGCAGGCTAGTTCTCCAGCTATGAAGAACCCGAGGGGAGAGAAGCAGCAGGCTAGGTCTCCAGCTATGAAGAACCCGAGGGGAGAGAAGCAGCAGGATAGGTCTCCAGCTATGAAGAACCCGAGGGGAGAGAAGCAGCGGGCTAGGTCTCCAGCCATGAAGGACCCGAGCTGAGAGAAGCAGCGGGCTAGGTCTCCAGCTATGAAGGACCTGAGCTGAGAGAAGCAGCAGGCTAGGTCTCCAGCTATGACGAACTCGAGGGGAGAGAAGCAGCGCGCTAGGTCTCCAGCTATGATGAACTCGAGGGGAGAGAAGCAGCGGGCTAGGTCTCCAGCTATGAAGTACACGAGGGGAGAGAAGCAGCAGGCTAGGTCTCCAGCTATGAAGAAACCGAGGGGAGAGAAGCACCGTGCTAGGTCTCCAGTTATGAAGAATCTGATGAGAGAGAAGCAGCAGGCTAGGTCTCCAGCTATGATGAACCCATGGAGAGAGAAGCCGCAGGCTAGGTCTCCAGCTATGAAGAACCCGAGGTGAGAGAAGCAGCAGGCTGTGTCACCAGCTATGAAAAACCAGAGGAGAGAGAAGCAGCAGGCTAGGTCTCCAGCTATGACGAACACGAGGGGAGAGAAGCAGCGGGCTAGGTCTCCAGCTATGAAGACCCAGAGGGGAGAGAAGCAGCAGGCTATGTCTCCAGCTATGAAGAACCTGAGGGGAGAGAAGCAGCATGCTAGGTCTCCAGCTATGAAGAACCCGAGGGGAGAGAAGCAGCAGGCTAGGTCTCCAGCTATGAAGAACCCCAGGGGAGAGAAGCAGCAGGATAGGTTTCCAGCTATGAAGAACCCGAGGGGAGAGAAGCAGCAGGCTAGGTCTCCAGCTATGAAGAACCCAAGGTGAGAGAAGCAGCAGGCTAGGTCTCCAGCTATGAAGAACCCGAGGGGAGAGAAGCAGCGGGCTAGGTCTCCAGCTATGAAGAACCTGACGGGAGAGAAGCAGCAGGCTAGGTCTCCAGCTATGAATGACCCGAGCTGAGAGAAGCAGCAGGCTAGGTCTCCACCTATGAAGAACCCGAGGGGAGAGAAGCAGCGGGCTAGGTCTCCAGCTATGAAGAACCCGAGGTGAGAGAAGCAGCAGGCTACGTCTCCAGCTATGAAGAATCCGAAATGAGAGAAGCAGCAGGCTAGGTCTCTAGCTATGAAGAACCCGAGGGGAGAGAAGCAGCGGGCTAGGTCTCCAGCTAGGAAGAATCCGAGGGGAGAGAAGCAGCGGGCTAGGTCTCCATCTATGAAGAACCCGAGGGTAGAGAAGCAGCAGCCTAGGTCTCCAGCTATGAAGAACCCGAGGAGAGAGAAGCAGCAGGCTAGGTCTCCAGCTATGAAGAACCCAAGGGAGAGAAGCAGCAGGCTAGGTCTCCAGCTATGAAGAACCCGAGGAGAGAGAAGCAGCAGATTAGGTCTCCAGCTATGAAGAACCCGAGTGGAGAGAAGCAGCAGACTAGGTCTCAGCTATGATGAACCCGAGGGGAGAGAAGCAGCAGGCTAGGTCTCCAGCTATGAAGAACCCAAGGCGAGAAAAGCAGCGGGCTAGGTCTCCAGCTATGAAGAACCCGAGGGGAGAGAAGCAGCAGGCTAGGTCTCCAGCTATGAAGAACCCGAGGGGAGAGAAGCAGAAGGCGAGGTCTCCAGATATGAAGAACCCGAGGGGAGAGAAGCAGCGGGCTAGGTCTCCAGCTATAAAGAACCCGAGGAGAGAGAAGCAGCAGGCTAGGTCACCAGCTATGTAGAACCCGAGGGGAGAGAAGCAGAAGGCTAGGTCTCCAGCTATGAAGAACCCGAGGGGAGAGAAGCAGCGGGCTAGGTCTCCAGCTATGAAGGACCCGAGCTGAGAGAAGCAGCGGGCTAGGTCTCCAGCTATGAAGGACCCGAGCTGAGAGAAGCAGCAGGCTAGGTCTCCAGCTTTGACGAACTCGAGGGGAGAGAAGCAGCGGGCTAGGTCTCCAGCTATGACGAACTCGAGGGGAGAGAAGCAGCGGGCTAGGTCTCCAGCTATGAAGTACACGAGGGGAGAGAAGCAGCAGGCTAGGTCTCCAGCTATGAAGAAACCGAGGGGAGAGAAGCACCGTGCTAGGTCTCCAGTTATGAAGAATCTGATGAGAGAGAAGCAGCAGGCTAGGTCTCCAGCTATGATGAACCCATGGAGAGAGAAGCCGCAGGCTAGGTCTCCAGCTATGAAGAACCCGAGGTGAGAGAAGCAGCAGGCTAGGTCACCAGCTATGAAAAACCAGAGGAGAGAGAAGCAGCAGGCTAGGTCTCCAGCTATGAAGAACCCGAGGGGAGAGAAGCAGCGGGCTAGGTCTCCAGCTATGAAGGACCCAAGCTGAGAGAAGCAGCAGGCTAGGTCTCCAGCTATGAAGACCCTGAGGGGAGAGAAGCAGCAGGCTATGTCTCCAGCTATGAAGAACCTGAGGGGAGAGAAGCAGCATGCTAGGTCTCCAGCTATGAAGAACCCGAGGGGAGAGAAGCAGCAGGCTAGGTCTCCAGCTATGAAGAACCCCAGGGGAGAGAAGCAGCAGGTTAGGTCTCCAGCTATGAAGAACCCGAGGGGAGAGAAGCAGCAGGCTAGGTCTCCAGCTATGAAGAACCCAAGGTGAGAGAAGCAGCAGGCTAGGTCTCCAGCTATGAAGAACCCGAGGGGAGAGAAGCAGCGGGCTAGGTCTCCAGCTATGAAGAACCCGACGGGAGAGAAGCAGCAGGCTAGGTCTCCAGCTATAAATGACCCGAGCTGAGAGAAGCAGCAGGCTAGGTCTCCACCTATGAAGAACCCGAGGGGAGAGAAGCAGCGGGCTAGGTCTCCAGCTATGAACAACCCGAGGTGAGAGAAGCAGCAGGCTACGTCTCCAGCTATGAAGAATCCGAAATGAGAGAAGCAGCAGGCTAGGTCTCTAGCTATGAAGAACCCGAGGGGAGAGAAGCAGCCGGCTAGGTCTCCAGCTATGAAGAATCCGAGGGGAGAGAAGCAGCGGGCTAGGTCTCCATCTATGAAGAACCCGAGGGCAGAGAAGCAGCAGCCTAGCTCTCCAGCTATGAAGAACCCGAGGAGAGAGAAGCAGCAGGCTAGGTCTCCAGCTATGAAGAACCCAAGGGAGAGAAGCAGCAGGCTAGGTCTCCAGCTATGAAGAACCCGAGGAGAGAGAAGCAGCAGATTAGGTCTCCAGCTATGAAGAACCCGAGTGGAGAGAAGCAGCAGACTAGGTCTCCAGCTATGATGAACCCGAGGGGAGAGAAGCAGCAGGCTAGGTCTCCAGCTATGAAGAACCCGAGGAGAGAGAAGCAGCAGGCTAGGTCTCCAGCTATGAAGAACCCGAGGCGAGAAAAGCAGCGGGCTAGGTCTCCAGCTATGAATAACCCGAATGGAGAGAAGCAGCAGGCTAGGTCTCCAGCTATGAAGAACCCGAGGGGAGAGAAGCAGAAGGCGAGGTCTCCAGATATGAAGAACCCGAGGGGAGAGAAGCAGCGGGCTAGGTCTCCAGCTATAAAGAACCCGAGGAGAGAGAAGCAGCAGGCTAGGTCACCAGCTATGTAGAACCCGAGGGGAGAGAAGCAGAAGGCTAGGTCTCCAGCTATGAAGAACCCGAGGGGAGAGAAGCAGCAGGCTAGGTCTCCAGCTATGAAGAACCCAAAGAGAGAGAAGCAGCAGGCTAGGTCTCCAGCTATGAAGAACCCAAAGAGAGAGAAGCAGCAGGCTAGGTCTCCAGCTATGAAGAACCCGAGGGGAGAGAAGCAGAAGGCGAGGTCTCCAGATATGAAGAACCCGAGGGGAGAGAAGCAGCGGGCTAGGTCTCCAGCTATAAAGAACCCGAGGAGAGAGAAGCAGCAGGCTAGGTCACCAGCTATGTAGAACCCGAGGGGAGAGAAGCAGCGGGCTAGGTCTCCAGCTATGAAGAACCCGAGGTGAGAGAAGCAGCAAGCTAGGTCTCCAGCTATGAAGAATCCGAAATGAGAGAAGCAGCAGGCTAGGTCTCTAGCTATGAAGAACCCGAGGGGAGCGAAGCAGCGGGCTAGGTCTTGAGCTATGAAGAATCCGAGGGGAGAGAAGCAGCAAGCTAGGTCTCCAGCTATGAAGAATCCGAGCGGAGAGAAGCAGCGGGCTAGGTCTCCAGCTATGAAGAACCCGAGGGGAGAGAAGCAGCAGGCTAGGTCTCCAGCTATGAAGAACCCGAGGAGAGAGAAGCAGCAGGCTAGGTCTCCAGCTATGAAGAACCCGAGGGGAGAGAAGCAGCAGGCTAGGTCTCCAGCTATGAAGAACCTGAGAAGAGAGAAGCAGCAGGTTAGGTCTCCAGCTATGAAGAACCCGAGGGGAGAGAAGAAGCAGGCTAGGTCTCCAGCTATGAAGAACCCGAGGTGAGAGAAGCAGCAGGCTAGGTCTCCAGCTATGAAGAACCTGAGCTGAAAGAAGCAGCATGCTAGGTCTCCAGCTATGAAGAACCCGAGGGGAGAGAAGCAGCAGGCTAGGTCTCCAGCTATGAAAAACCAGAGGAGAGAGAAGCAGCAGGCTAGGTCTCCAGCTATGATGAACCCATGGAGAGAGAAGCCGCAGGCTAGGTCTCCAGCTATGAAGAACCCGAGGTGAGAGAAGCAGCAGGCTAGGTCACCAGCTATGAAAAACCAGGGGCGAGAGAAGCAGCAGGCTAGGTCTCCAGCTATGAAGAACCCGAGGGGAGAGAAGCAGCGGGCTAGGTCTCCAGCTATGAAGGACCCAAGCTGAGAGAAGCAGCAGGCTAGGTCTCCAGCTATGAAGACCCAGAGGGGAGAGAAGCAGCAGGCTATGTCTCCAGCTATGAAGAACCTGAGGGGAGAGAAGCAGCATGCTAGGTCTCCAGCTATGAAGAACCCGAGGGGAGAGAAGCAGCAGGCTAGGTCTCCAGCTATGAAAAACCCCAGGGGAGAGAAGCAGCAGGCTAGGTCTCCAGCTATGAAGAACCCGAGGGGAGAGAAGCAGCAGGCTAGGTCTCCAGCTATGAAGAACCCAAGGTGAGAGAAGCAGCAGGCTAGGTCTCCAGCTATGAAGAACCTGAGGGGAGAGAAGCAGCGGGCTAGGTCTCCAGCTATGAAGAACCCGACGGGAGAGAAGCAGCAGGCTAGGTCTCCAGCTATGAATGACCCGAGCTGAGAGAAGCAGCAGGCTAGGTCTCCACCTATGAAGAACCCGAGGGGAGAGAAGCAGCGGGCTAGGTCTCCAGCTATGAAGAACCCGAGGTGAGAGAAGCAGCAGGCTACGTCTCCAGCTATGAAGAATCCGAAATGAGAGAAGCAGCAGGCTAGGTCTCTAGCTATGAAGAACCCGAGGGGAGAGAAGCAGCGGGCTAGGTCTCCAGCTATGAAGAATTCGAGGGGAGAGAAGCAGCGGGCTAGGTCTCCATCTATGAAGAACCCGAGGGCAGAGAAGCAGCAGCCTAGGTCTCCAGCTATGAAGAACCTGAGGAGAGAGAAGCAGCAGGCTAGGTCTCCAGCTATGAAGAACCCAAGGGAGAGAAGCAGCAGGCTAGGTCTCCAGCTATGAAGAACCCGAGGAGAGAGAAGCAGCAGATTAGGTCTCCAGCTATGAAGAACCCGAGTGGAGAGAAGCAGCAGACTAGGTCTCCAGCTATGATGAACCCGAGGGGAGAGAAGCAGCAGGCTAGGTCTCCAGCTATGAAGAACCCGAGGAGAGAGAAGCAGCAGGCTAGGTCTCCAGCTATGAAGAACCCGAGGGGAGAAAAGCAGCGGGCTAGGTCTCCAGCTATGAAGAACCCGAGGGGAGAGAAGCAGCAGGCTAGGTCTCCAGCTATGAAGAACCCCAGGAGTGAGAAGCAGAAGGCGAGGTCTCCAGATATGAAGAACCCGAGGGGAGAGAAGCAGCGGGCTAGGTCTCCAGCTATAAAGAACCCGAGGAGAGAGAAGCAGCAGGCTAGGTCACCAGCTATGTAGAACCCGAGGGGAGAGAAGCAGAAGGCTAGGTCTCCAGCTATGAAGAACCCGAGGGGAGAGAAGCAGCAGGCTAGGTCTCCAGCTATGAAGAACCCAAAGAGAGAGAAGCAGCAGGCTAGGTCTCCAGCTATAAAGAACCCAAAGAGAGAGAAGCAGCAGGCTAGGTCTCCAGCTATGAAGAACCCGAGGGGAGAGAAGCAGAAGGCGAGGTCTCCAGATATGAAGAACCCGAGGGGAGAGAAGCAGCGGGCTAGGTCTCCAGCTATAAAGAACCCGAGGAGAGAGAAGCAGCAGGCTAGGTCACCAGCTATGTATAACCCGAGGGGAGAGAAGCAGAAGGCTAGGTCTCCAGCTATGAAGAACCCGAGGGGAGAGAAGCAGCAGGCTAGGTCTCCAGCTATGAAGAACCCAAAGAGAGAGAAGCAGCAGGCTAGGTCTCCAGCTATGAAGAACCCGAGGGGAGAGAAGCAGCAGACTAGGTCTCCAGCTAGGAAGTACCCGAGGGGAGAGAAGAAGCAGGCTAGGTCTCTAGCTATGAAGAACCCGAGGGGAGAGAAGCAGTGGGCTAGGTCTCCAGCTATGATGGACCCGAACTGAGAGAAGCAGCAGGCGAGGTCTCCAGCTATGAAGAACCCGAGGGAAGAGAAGCAGCGGGCTAGGTCTCCTGCTATGAAGAACCCGAGGAGAGAGAAGCAGCAGGCTAGGTCTCCCCCTATGAAGAACCCGAGGGGAGAGAAGCAGCAGGCTAGGTCTCCAGCTATGAAGAAACCGAGGGGAGAGAAGCAGAAGGCTAGGTCTCCAGCTATGACGAACCAGAGGGGAGAGAAGCAGCAGGCTAGGTCTCCAGCTATGAAGAACCCAAAGAGAGAGAAGCAGCAGGCTATTTCTCCAGTTATGAAGAAGCCGAGGGGAGAGAAGCAGCGTGCTAGGTCTCCAGCTATGAAGAATCTGATGAGAGAGAAGCAGCAGGCTAGGTCTCCAGCTATGAAGAACCCAAAGAGAGAGAAGCAGCAGGCTAGGTCTCCAGCTATGATGAACCCGAAGGGAGAGAAGCAGCAGGCTAGGTGTCCAGCTATGAAGAACCCGAGGGGAGAGAAGCAGTAGGCTAGGTCTCCAGCTATGAAGAACCCGAGGGGAGAGAAGCAGCAGGCTAGGTCTCCAGCTATGAAGAACCCGAGGTGAGAGAAGCAGCAGGCTAGGTCTCCAGCTATGAAAAACCAGAGTAGAGAGATGCAGCAGGCTAGGTCTCCAGCTATGAAGAAATCGAGGAGAGAGAAGCAGCAGGCTAGGTCTCCAGCTATGAAGAAACCAAGGGGAGAGAAGCAGCAGTCTAGGTCTCCAGCTATGAAGAACCCGAGGGGAGAGAAGCAGCAGGCTAGGTCTCCAGCTATGAAGAAACCGAGGTGAGAGAAGCAGCAGGCTAGGTCTCCAGCTAGGAAGAATCTGATGAGAGAGAAGCAGCAGGCTAGGTCTCCAGCTATGTGGAACCCGAGGTGAGAGAAGCAGCGGGCTAGGTCTCCAGCTATGAAGAACCCGAGGGGAGAGAAGCAGCAGGCTAGGTCTCCAGCTATGAAGAACCCGAGGTGAGAGAAGCAGCAGGCTAGGTCTCCAGCTATGAAGAACCCGAGGGGAGAGAAGCAGCGGGCTAGGTCTCCAGCTATGAAGAACCCCAGGGGAGAGAAGCAGCAGGCTAGGTCTCCAGCTATGAAGAACCCGAGGGGAGAGAAGCAGAAGGCTAGGTCTCCAGCTATGAAGAACCCGAGGGGAGAGAAGCAGCAGGCTAGGTCTCCAGCTATGAAGAACCCAAAGAGAGAGAAGCAGCAGGCTAGGTCTCCAGTTATGAAGAACCCGAGGGGAGAGAAGCAGCGTGCTAGGTCTCCAGCTATGAAGAATCTGATAAGAGAGAAGCAGCAGGCTAGGTCTCCAGCAATGAAGAACCCGAGGGGAGAGAAGCAGCAGTCTAGGTCTCCAGCTATGAAGAACCCGAGGGGAGAGAAGCAGCAGGCTAGGTCTCCAGCTATGAAGAACCCGATGAGAGAGAAGCAGCAGGCTAGGTCTCCAGCTATGAGGAACCCGAGGTGAGAGAAGCAGCAGGCTAGGTCTCCAGCTATGAAGAACCCGAGGGGAGAGAAGCAGCGGGCTAGGTCTCCAGCTATGAAGAACCCGAGGGGAGAGACGCAGAAGGCTAGGTCTCCAGCTATTAAGAACCCGAGGAGAGAGAAGCAGCAGGCTAGGTCTCCAGCTATGAAGAACCCGAGGGGAGAGAAGCAGCAGGCTTGGTCTCCAGCTAGGAAGAACCCGAGGGGAGAGAAGCAGCAGGCTAGGTCTCCAGCTATGAAGACCCCGAGGGGAGAGAAGCAGCGGGCTAGGTCTCCAGCTATGAAGAACCCAAGGGGCGAAAAGCAGAGGGCTAGGTCTCCAGCTATGAAGAACCCGAGGAGAGAGAAGCAGCAGGCTAGTTCTCCAGCTATGAAGAACCCGAGGGGAGAGAAGCAGCGGGCTAGGTCTCCAGCTATGAAGGACCTGAGCTGAGAGAAGCAGCAGGCTAGGTCTCCAGCTATGACGACCTCGAGGGGAGAGAAGCAGCGGGCTAGGTCTCCAGCTATGATGAACTCGAGGGGAGAGAAGCAGCGGGCTAGGTCTCCAGCTATGAAGTACACGAGGGGAGAGAAGCAGCAGGCTAGGTCTCCAGCTATGAAGAAACCGAGGGGAGAGAAGCACCGTGCTAGGTCTCCAGTTATGAAGAATCTGATGAGAGAGAAGCAGCAGGCTAGGTCTCCAGCTATGATGAACCCATGGAGAGAGAAGCCGCAGGCTAGGTCTCCAGCTATGAAGAACCCGAGGTGAGAGAAACAGCAGGCTATGTCACCAGCTATGACGACCTCGAGGGGAGAGAAGCAGCGGGCTAGGTCTCCAGCTATGAAGGACCCAAGCTGAGAGAAGCAGCAGGCTAGGTCTCCAGCTATGAAGACCCCGAGGGGAGAGAAGCAGCAGGCTATGTCTCCAGCTATGAAGAACCTGAGGGGAGAGAAGCAGCATGCTAGGTCTCCAGCTATGAAGAACCCGAGGGGAGAGAAGCAGCAGGCTAGGTCTCCAGCTATGAAGAACCCCAGGGGAGAGAAGCAGCAGGATAGGTTTCCAGCTATGAAGAACCCGAGGGGAGAGAAGCAGCAGGCTAGGTCTCCAGCTATGAAGAACCCAAGGTGAGAGAAGCAGCAGGCTAGGTCTCCAGCTATGAAGAACCCGAGGGGAGAGAAGCAGCGGGCTAGGTCTCCAGCTATGAAGAACCCGACGGGAGAGAAGCAGCAGGCTAGGTCTCCAGCTATGAATGACCCGAGCTGAGAGAAGCAGCAGGCTAGGTCTCCACCTATGAAGAACCCGAGGGGAGAGAAGCAGCGGGCTAGGTCTCCAGCTATGAAGAACCCGAGGTGAGAGAAGCAGCAGGCTACGTCTCCAGCTATGAAGAATCCGAAATGAGAGAAGCAGCAGGCTAGGTCTCTAGCTATGAAGAACCCGAGGGGAGAGAAGCAGCGGGCTAGGTCTCCAGCTAGGAAGAATCCGAGGGGAGAGAAGCAGCGGGCTAGGTCTCCATCTATGAAGAACCCGAGGGCAGAGAAGCAGCAGCCTAGGTCTCCAGCTATGAAGAACCCGAGGAGAGAGAAGCAGCAGGCTAGGTCTCCAGCTATGAAGAACCCAAGGGAGAGAAGCAGCAGGCTAGGTCTCCAGCTATGAAGAACCCGAGGAGAGAGAAGCAGCAGATTAGGTCTCCAGCTATGAAGAACCCGAGTGGAGAGAAGCAGCAGACTAGGTCTCATCTATGATGAACCCGAGGGGAGAGAAGCAGCAGGCTAGGTCTCCAGCTATGAAGAACCCGAGGAGAGAGAAGCAGCAGGCTAGGTCTCCAGCTATGAAGAACCCAAGGCGAGAAAAGCAGCGGGCTAGGTCTCCAGCTATGAAGAACCCGAGGGGAGAGAAGCAGCAGGCTAGGTCTCCATCTATGAAGAACCCGAGGGGAGAGAAGCAGAAGGCGAGGTCTCCAGATATGAAGAACCCGAGGGGAGAGAAGCAGCGGGCTAGGTCTCCAGCTATAAAGAACCCGAGGAGAGAGAAGCAGCAGGCTAGGTCACCAGCTATGTAGAACCCGAGGGGAGAGAAGCAGAAGGCTAGGTCTCCAGCTATGAAGAACCCGAGGGGAGAGAAGCAGCGGGCTAGGTCTCCAGCTATGAAGGACCCGAGCTGAGAGAAGCAGCGGGCTAGGTCTCCAGCTATGAAGGACCCGAGCTGAGAGAAGCAGCAGGCTAGGTCTCCAGCTATGACGAACTCGAGGGGAGAGAAGCAGCGGGCTAGGTCTCCAGCTATGACGAACTCGAGGGGAGAGAAGCAGCGGGCTAGGTCTCCAGCTATGAAGTACACGAGGGGAGAGAAGCAGCAGGCTAGGTCTCCAGCTATGAAGAAACCGAGGGGAGAGAAGCACCGTGCTAGGTCTCCAGCTATGAAGAATCTGATGAGAGAGAGAAGCCGCAGGCTAGGTCTCCAGCTATGAAGAACCCGAGGTGAGAGAAGCAGCAGGCTAGGTCACCAGCTATGAAAAACCAGAGGAGAGAGAAGCAGCAGGCTAGGTCTCCAGCTATGAAGAACCCGAGGGGAGAGAAGCAGCGGGCTAGGTCTCCAGCTATGAAGGACCCAAGCTGAGAGAAGCAGCAGGCTAGGTCTCCAGCTATGAAGACCCCGAGGGGAGAGAAGCAGCAGGCTATGTCTCCAGCTATGAAGAACCTGAGGGGAGAGAAGCAGCATGCTAGGTCTCCAGCTATGAAGAACCCGAGGGGAGAGAAGCAGCAGGCTAGGTCTCCAGCTATGAAGAACCCCAGGGGAGAGAAGCAGCAGGTTAGGTCTCCAGCTATGAAGAACCCGAGGGGAGAGAAGCAGCAGGCTAGGTCTCCAGCTATGAAGAACCCAAGGTGAGAGAAGCAGCAGGCTAGGTCTCCAGCTAGGAAGAACCCGAGGGGAGAGAAGCAGCGGGCTAGGTCTCCAGCTATGAAGAACCCGACGGGAGAGAAGCAGCAGGCTAGGTCTCCAGCTATGAATGACCCGAGCTGAGAGAAGCAGCAGGCTAGGTCTCCACCTGTGAAGAACCCGAGGGGAGAGAAGCAGCGGGCTAGGTCTCCAGCTATGAACAACCCGAGGTGAGAGAAGCAGCAGGCTACGTCTCCAGCTATGAAGAATCCGAAATGAGAGAAGCAGCAGGCTAGGTCTCTAGCTATGAAGAACCCGAGGGGAGAGAAGCAGCGGGCTAGGTCTCCAGCTATGAAGAATCCGAGGGGAGAGAAGCAGCGGGCTTGGTCTCCATCTATGAAGAACCCGAGGGCAGAGAAGCAGCAGCCTAGGTCTCCAGCTATGAAGAACCCGAGGAGAGAGAAGCAGCAGGCTAGGTCTCCAGCTATGAAGAACCCAAGGGAGAGAAGCAGCAGGCTAGGTCTCCAGCTATGAAGAACCCGAGGAGAGAGAAGCAGCAGATTAGGTCTCCAGCTATGAAGAACCCAAAGAGAGAGAAGCAGCAGGCTAGGTCTCCAGTTATAAAGAACCCGAGGGGAGAGAAGCAGCGTGCTAGGTCTCCAGCTATGAAGAATCTGATGAGAGAGAAGCAGCAGGCTAGGTCTCCAGCTATGAAGAACCCAAGGTGAGAGAAGCAGCAGGCTAGGTCTCCAGCTATGAAGAACCCGAGGGGAGAGAAGCAGCGGGCTAGGTCTCCAGCTATGAAGAACCCGACGGGAGAGAAGCAGCAGGCTAGGTCTCCAGCTATGAATGACCCGAGCTGAGAGAAGCAGCAGGCTAGGTCTCCACCTGTGAAGAACCCGAGGGGAGAGAAGCAGCGGGCTAGGTCTCCAGCTATGAACAACCCGAGGTGAGAGAAGCAGCAGGCTACGTCTCCAGCTATGAAGAATCCGAAATGAGAGAAGCAGCAGGCTAGGTCTCTAGCTATGAAGAACCCGAGGGGAGAGAAGCAGCGGGCTAGGTCTCCAGCTATGAAGAATCCGAGGGGAGAGAAGCAGCGGGCTTGGTCTCCATCTATGAAGAACCCGAGGGCAGAGAAGCAGCAGCCTAGGTCTCCAGCTATGAAGAACCCGAGGAGAGAGAAGCAGCAGGCTAGGTCTCCAGCTATGAAGAACCCAAGGGAGAGAAGCAGCAGGCTAGGTCTCCAGCTATGAAGAACCCGAGGAGAGAGAAGCAGCAGATTAGGTCTCCAGCTATGAAGAACCCGAGTGGAGAGAAGCAGCAGACTAGGTCTCCAGCTATGATGAACCCGAGGGGAGAGAAGCAGCAGGCTAGGTCTCCAGCTATGAAGAACCCGAGGAGAGAGAAGCAGCAGGCTAGGTCTCCAGCTATGAAGAACCCGAGGCGAGAAAAGCAGCGGGCTAGGTCTCCAGCTATGAAGAACCCGAGGGGAGAGAAGCAGCAGGCTAGGTCTCCAGCTATGAAGAACCCGAGGGGAGAGAAGCAGAAGGCGAGGTCTCCAGATATGAAGAACCCGAGGGGAGAGAAGCAGAGGGCTAGGTCTCCAGCTATAAAGAACCAGAGGAGAGAGAAGCAGCAGGCTAGGTCACCAGCTATGTACAACCCGAGGGGAGAGAAGCAGAAGGCTAGGTCTCCAGCTATGAAGAACCCGAGGGGAGAGAAGCAGCAGGCTAGGTCTCCAGCTATGAAGAACCCAAAGAGAGAGAAGCAGCAGGCTAGGTCTCCAGCTATGAAGAACCCAAAGAGAGAGAAGCAGCAGGCTAGGTCTCCAGCTATGAAGAACCCGAGGGGAGAGAAGCAGAAGGCGAGGTCTCCAGATATGAAGAACCCGAGGGGAGAGAAGCAGCGGGCTAGGTCTACAGCTATAAAGAACCCGAGGAGAGAGAAGCAGCAGGCTAGGTCACCAGCTATGTAGAACCCGAGGGGAGAGAAGCAGAAGGCTAGGTCTCCAGCTATGAAGAACCCGAGGGGAGAGAAGCAGCAGGCTAGGTCTCCAGCTATGAAGAACCCAAAGAGAGAGAAGCAGCAGGCTAGGTCTCCAGCTATGAAGAACCCGTGGGGAGAGAAGCAGCAGACTAGGTCTCCAGCTAGGAAGTACCCGAGGGGAGAGAAGAAGCAGGCTTGGTCTCTAGCTATGAAGAAGCCGAGGGGAGAGAAGCAGCGGGCTAGGTCTCCAGCTATGAAGGACCCGAACTGAGAGAAGCAGCAGGCGAGGTCTCCAGCTATGAAGAACCCGAGGGAAGAGAAGCAGCGGGCTAGGTCTCCTGCTATGAAGAACCCGAGGAGAGAGAAGCAGCAGGCTGGGTCTCCAGCTATGAAGAACCCAAGGGGAGAGAAGCAGCAGGCTAGGTCTCCAGCTATGAAGAATCAGAGGGGAGAGAAGCAGCGGGCTAGGTCTCCAGCTATGAAGAACCCGAGGGGAGAGAAGCAGCAGGCTAGGTCTCCCCCTATGAAGAACCCGAGGGGAGAGAAGCAGCAGGCTAGGTCTCCAGCTATGAAGAACCCGAGGGGAGAGAAGCAGAAGGCTAGGTCTCCAGCTATGAAGAACCAGAGGGGAGAGAAGCAGCAGGCTAGGTCTCCAGCTATGAAGAACCCAAAGAGAGAGAAGCAGCAGGCTATTTCTCCAGTTATGAAGAAGCCGAGGGGAGAGAAGCAGCGTGCTAGGTCTCCAGCTATGAAGAATCTGATGAGAGAGAAGCAGCAGGCTAGGTCTCCAGCTATGAAGAACCCAAAGAGAGAGAAGCAGCAGGCTAGGTCTCCAGCTATGATGAACCCGAAGGGAGAGAAGCAGCAGGCTAGGTCTCCAGCTATGAAGAACTCGAAGGGGAGAGAAGCAGTAGGCTAGGTCTCCAGCTATGAAGAACCCGAGGGGAGAGAAGCAGCAGGTTAGGTCTCCAGCTATGAAGAACCCGAGGTGAGAGAAGCAGCAGGCTAGGTCTCCAGCTATGAAAAACCAGAGGAGAGAGAAGCAGCAGGCTAGGTCTCCAGCTATGAAGAAATCGAGGGGAGAGAAGCAGCAGGCTAGGTCTCCAGCTATGAAGAAACCAAGGGGAGAGAAGCAGCAGTCTAGGTCTCCAGCTATGAAGAACCCGAGGGGAGAGAAGCAGCAGGCTAGGTCTCCAGCTATGAAGAAACCGAGGTGAGAGAAGCAGCAGGCTAGGTCTCCAGCTAGGAAGAATCTGATGAGAGAGAAGCAGCAGGCTAGGTCTCCAGCTATGAGAAACCCGAGGTGACAGCAGCAGCGGGCTAGGTCTCCAGCTATGAAGAACCCGAGGGGAGAGAAGCAGCAGGCTAGGTCTCCAGCTCTGAAGAACCCGAGGTGAGAGAAGCAGCAGGCTAGGTCTCCAGCTATGAAGAACCCAAGGGGAGAGAAGCAGCGGGCTAGGTCTCCAGCTATGAAGAACCCGAGGGGAGAGAAGCAGCAGGCTAGGTCTCCAGCTATGAAGAACCCGAGGGGAGAGAAACAGAAGGCTAGGTCTCCAGCTATGAAGAACCCGAGGGGAGAGAAGCAGCAGGCTAGGTCTCCAGCTATGAACAACCCAAAGAGAGAGAAGCAGCAGGCTAGGTCTCCAGTTATGAAGAACCCGAGGGGAGAGAAGCAGCGTGCTAGGTCTCCAGCTATGAAGAATCTGATGAGAGAGAAGCAGCAGGCTAGGTCTCCAGCTATGAAGAACCCGAGGGGAGAGAAGCAGCAGTCTAGGTCTCCAGCTATGAAGAACCCGAGGGGAGAGAAGCAGCAGGCTAGGTCTCCAGCTATGAAGAACCCGATGAGAGAGAAGCAGCAGGCTAGGTCTCCAGCTATGAGGAACCCGAGGTGAGAGAAGCAGCAGGCTAGGTCTCCAGCTATGAAGAACCCGAGGGGAGAGAAGCAGCGGGCTAGGTCTCCAGCTATGAAGAACCCGAGGGGAGAGAAGCAGAAGGCTAGGTCTCCAGCTATGAAGAACCCGAGGAGAGAGAAGCAGCAGGCTAGGTCTCCAGCTATGAAGAACCCGACGGGAGAGAAGCAGCAGGCTTGCTCTCCAGCTAGGAAGAACCCGAGGGGAGAGAAGCAGCAGGCTAGGTCTCCAGCTATGAAGAACCCGAGGGGAGAGAAGCAGCGGGCTAGGTCTCCAGCTATGAAGAACCCAAGAGGCGAAAAGCAGAGGGCTAGGTCTCCAGCTATGAAGAACCCGAGGAGAGAGAAGCAGCAGGCTAGTTCTCCAGCTATGAAGAACCCGAGGGGAGAGAAGCAGCAGGCTAGGTCTCCAGCTATGAAGAACCCGAGGGGAGAGAAGCAGCAGGATAGGTCTCCAGCTATGAAGGAACCGAGGGGAGAGAAGCAGCGGGCTAGGTCTCCAGCCATGAAGGACCCGAGCTGAGAGAAGCAGCGGGCTAGGTCTCCAGCTATGAAGGACCTGAGCTGAGAGAAGCAGCAGGCTAGGTCTCCAGCTATGACGAACTCGAGGGGAGAGAAGCAGCGGGCTAGGTCTCCAACTATGACGAACTCGAGGGGAGAGAAGCAGCGGGCTAGGTCTCCAGCTATGAAGTACACGAGGGGAGAGAAGCAGCAGGCTAGGTCTCCAGCTATGAAGAAACCGAGGGGAGAGAAGCACCGTGCTAGGTCTCCAGTTATGAAGAACCTGAGAAGAGAGAAGCAGCAGGCTAGGTCTCCAGCTATGAAGAACCCGAGGGGAGAGAAGCAGCAGGCTAGGTCTCCAGCTATGAAGAACCCAAGGGGAGAGAAGCAGCAGTCTAGGTCTCCAGCTATGAAGAACCCGAGGGGAGAGAAGCAGCAGGCTAGGTCTCCAGCTATGAAGAACCCAAGGTGAGAGAAGCAGCAGGCTAGGTCTCTAGCTATGAAGAACCCGATGAGAGAGAAGCAGCAGGCTAGGTCTCCAGCTATGAGGAACCCGAGGTGAGACAAGCAGCAGGCTAGGTCTCCAGCTATGAAGAACCTGAGGGGAGAGAAGCAGCGAGCTAGGTCTCCAGCTATGAAGAACCCAAGGGGAGAGAAGCAGAAGGCTAGGTCTCCAGCTATGAAGAACCCGAGGAGAGAGAAGCAGCAGGCTAGGTCTCCAGCTATGAAGAACCCGAGGGGAGAGAAGCAGAAGGCTAGGTCTCCAGCTAGGAAGAACCCGAGGGGAGAGAAGCAGCAGGCTAGGTCTCCAGCTATGAAGAACACAAGGGGAGAGAAGCAGCGGGCTAGGTCTCCAGCTATGAAGAACCCGAGGGGAGAGAAGCAGAGGGCTAGATCTCCAGCTATGAAGAACCCGAGGAGAGAGAAGCAGAAGGCTAGTTCTCCAGCTATGAAGAACCCGAGGGGAGAGAAGCAGCAGGCTAGGTCTCCAACTATGAAGAACCCGAGGGGAGAGAAGCAGCAGGCTAGGTCTCCAGCTATGAAGAACCCGAGGGGAGAGAAGCAGCGGGCTAGGTCTCCAGCTATGAAGGACCCGAGCTGAGAGAAGCAGCGGGCTAGGTCTCCAGCTATGAAGGACCCGAGCTGAGAGAAGCAGCGGGCTAGGTCTCCAGATATGAAGAACCCGAGGGGAGAGAAGCAGCGGGCTAGGTCTCCAGCTATGAAGAACACGAGGGGAGAGAAGCAGCAGGCGAGGTCTCCAGCTATGAAGAACCCGAGGGGAGAGAAGCAGCAGGCTAGGTCTCCAGCTATGAAGAACCCGAGGGGAGAGAAGCAGCAGGCTAGGTCTCCAGCTATGAAGAACCCGAGGTGTGAGAAGCAGCAGGCTAGGTCTCCAGCTATGAAGAACCCAAAGAGAGAGAAGCAGCAGGCTAGGTCTCCAGCTATGAAGAACCCGAGGGGAGAGGAGCAGCAGGTTAGGTCTCCAGCTATGAAGAACTTGAGGGGAGAGAAGCAGAAGGCTAGGTCTCCAGCTATGAAAAACCAGAGGAGAGAGAAGCAGCAGGCTAGGTCTCCAGCTAGGAAGAACCCGAGGGGAGAGAAGCAGCGGGCTAGGTCTCCAGTTATGAAGAACCCGAGGGGAGAGAAGCAGCATGCTAGGTCTCCAGCTATGAAGAACCCGAGGGGAGAGAAGCAGCAGGCTAGGTCTCCAGCTATGAAGAACCCGAGGTGAGAGAAGCAGCGGGCTAGGTCTCCAGCTATGAAGAACCCAAGCTGAGAGAAGCAGCAGGCTAGGTCCCCAGCTATGAAGAACCCGAGCTGAGAGAAGCAGCAGGCTAGGTCTCCAGCTATAAAAAACCCGAGGGGAGAGAAGCAGCAGGCTAGGCTCCAGCTATGAAGAACCCGAGGTGAGAAAAACAGCAGGCTAGGTCTCCAGCTATGAAGAACCCGAGGGGAGAGAAGCAGCAGACTAGGTCTCCAACTGTGAAAAACCAGAGTAGAGAGAAGCAGCAGGCTAGGTCTCCAGCTATGAAGAACCCGAGGGGAGAGAAGCAGCAGGATAGGTCTCTAGCTATGAAGAACCCAAGGGGAGAGAAGCAGCAGGCTAGGTCTCTAGCTATGAAGAACCCGAGGGGAGAGAAGCAGCAGGCTAGGTCTGTAGCTATGAAGAACCCGAGGGGAGAGAAGCAGCAGGCTAGGTCTCCAGCTGTGAAGAATCTGAGGACAGAGAAGCGGCAGGTTAGGTCTCCAGCTATGAAGAACTTGAGGAGAGAGAAGCAGCAGGCTAGGTCTCCAGCTATGAAGAACCCATGGAGAGAGAAGCCGCAGGCTAGGTCTCCAGCTATGAAGAACCCGAGGTGAGAGAAGCAGCAGGCTAGGTCTCCAGCTGTGAAAAACCAGAGGAGAGAGAAGCAGCAGTCTAGGTCTCCAGCTATGAAGAACCCGAGGGGAGAGAAGCAGAAGGCTAGGTCTCCAGCTATGAAGAACCCGAGGGGAGAGAAGCAGCGGGCTAGGTCTCCAGCTATGAAGAACTCGAGGTGAGAGAAGCAGCAGGCTAGGTCTCCAGCTATGAAAAACCAGAGGAGAGAGAAGCAGCAGGCTAGGTCTCCAGCTATGAAGAACCCGAGCTGAGAGAAGTAGCAGGCTAGGTCTCCAGCTATGAATAACCCAAGGGGAGAGAAGCAGCAGGTTAGGTCTCCAGCTATGAAGAACTTGAGGAGAGAGAAGCAGCAGGCTAGGTCTCCAGCTATGAAGAACTTGAGGAGAGAGAAGCAACAGGCTAGGTCTCCAGCTATGAAGAACCCGTGGTGAGAGAAACAGCAGGCTAGGTCTCCAGCTATGAAGAACCCGAGGGGAGAGGAGCAGCAGGTTAGGTCTCCAGCTATGAAGAACTTGAAGGGAGAGAAGCAGAAGGCTAGGTCTCCGGCTATGAAAAACCAGAGGCGAGAGAAGCATCAGGCTAGGTCTCCAGCTAGGAAGAACCCGAGGGGAGAGAAGCAGCAGGCTAGGTCTCCAGTTAGGAAGAACCCGAGGGGAGAGAAGCAGCAGGCTAGGTCTCCAGCTATGAAGAACCCGAGGGGAGAGAAGCAGCAGGCTAGGTCTCCAGCTATGAAGAACCCGAGGTGAGAGAAGCAGCAGGCTAGGTCTCCAGCTATGAAGAACCCGATGAGAGAGAAGCAGCAGGCTAGGTCTCCAGCTATGAGGAACCCGAGGTGAGAGAAGCAGCAGGCTAGGTCTCCAGCTATGAAGAACCTGAGGGGAGAGAAGCAGCGGGCTAGGTCTCCAGCTATGAAGAACCCGAGGGGAGAGAAGCAGAAGGCTAGGTCTCCAGCTATGAAGAACCCGAGGAGAGAGAAGCAGCGGGCTAGGTCTCCAGCTATGAAGAACCCGAGGGGAGAGAAGCAGCGGGCTAGGTCTCCAGCTAGGAAGAACCCGAGGGGAGAGAAGCAGCAGGCTAGGTCTCAAGCTGTGAAGAACACGAGGGGAGACAAGCAGCGGGCTACGTCTCCAGCTATGAAGGACCCGAGCTGAGAGAAGCAGCGGGCTAGGTCTCCAGCTATGAAGGACCCGAGCTGAGAGAAGCAGCGGGCTAGGTCTCCAGCTATGAAGAACCCGAGGGGAGAGAAGCAGCGGGCTAGGTCTCCAGCTATGAAGAACAAGAGGGGAGAGAAGCAGCAGGCTTGGTCTCCAGCTATGAAGAACCAGAGGGGAGAGAAGCAGCAGGCTAGGTCTCCAGCTATGAAGAACCCGTGGGGAGAGAAGCAACAGGCTAGGTCTCCAGCTTTGAAGAACCCGAGGTGTGAGAAACAGCAGGCTAGATCTCCAGCTATGAAGAACCCAAAGAGAGAGAAGCAGCAGGCTAGGTCTCCAGCTATGAAGAACACGAGGAGAGAGAAGCAGCAGTCTAGGTCTCCAGCTATGAAGAACCCGAGGGGAGAGAAGCAGCAGGCTAGGTCTCCAGCTATGAAGAACCCGAGGGGAGAGGAGCAGCAGGTTAGGTTTCCAGCTATGAAGATCTTGAGGGGAGAGAAGCAGAAGGCTAGGTCTCCAGCTATGAAAAACCAGAGGAGAGAGAAGCAGCAGGCTAGGTCTCCAGCTAGGAAGAACCCGAGGGGAGAGAAGCAGCGGGCTATGGCCTCCAGTTATGAAGAACCCGAGGGGAGAGAAGCAGCAGGCTAGGTCTCCAGCTATGAAGAACCCGAGGGGAGAGAAGAAGCAGGCTAGGTCTCCAGCTATGAAGAACCCGAGGTGAGAGAAACAGCAGGCTCGGTCTCCAGCTTGAAGAACCCGAGGGGAGAGAAGCAGCGGGCTAGGTCTCCAGCTATGAAGAACCCGAGGGGAGAGAAGCAGAGGGCTAGATCTCCAGCTATGAAGAACCCGAGGAGAGAGAAGCAGAAGGCTAGTTCTCCAGCTATGAAGAACCCGAGGGGAGAGAAGCAGCTGGCTAGGTCTCCAGCTATGAAGAACCCGAGGGGAGAGAAGCAGCAGGCTAGGTCTCCAGCTATGAAGAACCCGAGGGGAGAGAAGCAGCGGGCTAGGTTTCCAGCTATGAAGGACCCGAGCTGAGAGAAGCAGCGGGCTAGGTCTCCAGCTATGAAGGACCCAAGCTGAGAGGAGCAGCAGGCTAGGTCTCCAGCTATGAAGAACCCGAGGGGAGAGAAGCAGCGGGCTAGGTCTCCAGCTATGAAGAACACGAGGGGAGAGAAGCAGCAGGCTAGGTCTCCAGCTATGAAGAACCCGAGGGGAGAGAAGCAGCGGGCTAGGTCTCCAGCTATGAAGAACCCGAGGGGAGAGAAGCAGAAGGCTATGTCTCCAGCTATGAAGAACCCGAGGAGAGAGAAGCAGCAGGCTAGGTCTCCAGCTATGAAGAACCCGAGGGGAGAGAAGCAGCAGGCTTGGTCTCCAGCTAGGAAGAACCCGAGGGGAGAGAAGCAGCAGGCTAGGTCTCCAGCTATGAAGAACCCTAGTGGAGAGAAGCAGCGGGCTAGGTCTCCAGCTATGAAGAACCCAAGGGGCGAAAAGCAGAGGGCTAGGTCTCCAGCTATGAAGAACCTGAGGAGAGAGAAGCAGCAGGCTAGTTCTCCAGCTATGAAGAACCCGAGGGGAGAGAAGCAGCAGGCTAGGTCTCCAGCTATGAAGAACCCGAGGGGAGAGAAGCAGCAGGCTAGGTCTCCAGCTATGAAGAACCCGAGGGGAGAGAAGCAGCGGGCTAGGTCTCCAGCTATGAAGGACCCAAGCTGAGAGAAGCAGCGGGCTAGGTCTCCAGCTATGTAGGACCTGAGCTGAGAGAAGCAGCAGGCTAGGTCTCCAGCTATGACGAACTCGAGGGGAGAGAAGCAGCGGGCTAGGTCTCCAGCTATGAAGAACCCAAGCTGAGAGAAGCAGCAGGCTAGGTCCCCAGCTATGAAGAACCCGAGCTGAGAGAAGCAGCAGGCTAGGTCTCCAGCTATGAAGAACCCGAGGGGAGAGAAGCAGCAGGCTAGGCTCCAGCTATAAAGAACCCGAGGTGAGAGAAACAGCAGGCTAGGTCTCCAGCTATGAAGAACCCGAGGGGAGAGAAGCAGCAGACTAGGTCTCCAACTGTGAAAAACCAGAGGAGAGAGAAGCAGCAGGCTAGGTCTCCAGCTATGAAGAACCCGAGGGGAGAGAAGCAGCAGGCTAGGTCTCTAGCTATGAAGAACCCAAGGGGAGAGAAGCAGCAGGCTAGGTCTCTAGCTATGAAGAACCCGAGGGGAGAGAAGCAGCAGGCTAGGTCTGTAGCTACGAAGAACCCGAGGGGAGAGAAGCAGCAGGCTAGGTCTCCAGCTGTGAAGAATCTGACGACAGAGAAGCGGCAGGTTAGGTCTCCAGCTATGAAGAACTTGAGGAGAGAGAAGCAGCAGGCTAGGTCTCTAGCTATGAAGAACCCATGGAGAGAGAAGCCGCAGGCTAGGTCTCCAGCTATGAAGAACCCGAGGTGAGAGAAGCAGCAGGCTAGGTCTCCAGCTGTGAAAAACCAGAGGAGAGAGAAGCAGCAGTCTAGGTCTCCAGCTATGAAGAACCCGAGGGGAGAGAAGCAGCAGGCTAGGTCACCAGCTATGAAAAACCAGAGGAGAAAGAAGCAGCAGGCTAGGTCTCCAGCTATGAAGAACCCGAGGGGAGAGAAGCAGCAGGCTAGGTCTCCAGCTATGAAGAACCCGAGGGGAGAGAAGCAGCAGGCTAGGTCTCCAGCTATGAAGAACCCGAGGTGAGAGAAGCAGCAGGCTAGGTCTCCAGCTATGAAGAACCCGATGAGAGAGAAGCAGCAGGCTAGGTCTCCAGCTATGAGGAACCCGAGGTGAGAGAAGCAGCGGGCTAGGTCTCCAGCTATGAAGAACCCGAGGGGAGAGAAGCAGCGGGCTAGGTCTTCAGCTATGAAGAACCCGAGGGGAGAGAAGCAGAAGGCTAGGTCTCCAGCTATGAAGAACCCGAGGAGAGAGAAGCAGCAGGCTAGGTCTCCAGCTATGAAGAACCCGAGGGGAGAGAAGCAGCGGGCTATGTCTCCAGCTAGGAAGAACCCGAGGGGAGAGAAGCAGCGGGCTAGGTCTCCAGCTATGAAGAACACGAGGGGAGAGAAGCAGCGGGCTAGGTCTCCAGCTATGAAGAACCCGAGGGGAGAGAAGCAGAGGGCTAGATCTCCAGCTATGAAGAACCCGAGGAGAGAGAAGCAGAAGGCTAGTTCTCCAGCTATGAAGAACCCGAGGGGAGAGAAGCAGCAGGCTAGGTCTCCAGCTATGAAGAACCCGAGGGGAGAGAAGCAGCAGGCTAGGTCTCCAGCTATGAAGAACCCGAGGGGAGAGAAGCAGCATGCTAGGTTTCCAGCTATGAAGGACCCGAGCTGAGAGAAGCAGCTGGCTAGGTCTCCAGCTATGAAGGACCCGAGCTGAGAGGAGCAGCAGGCTAGGTCTCCAGCTATGACGAACCCGAGGGGAGAGAAGCAGCGGGCTAGGTCTCCAGCTATGAAGAACACGAGGGGAGAGAAGCAGCAGGCTAGGTCTCCAGCTATGAAGAACCTGAGGGGAGAGAAGCAGCAGGCTAGGTCTCCAGCTATGAAGAACCCGAGGGGAGAGAAGCAGCAGGCTAGGTCTCCAGCTATGAAGAACCCAAAGAGAGAGAAGCAGCAGGCTAGGTCTCCAGCTATGAAGAACCCGAGGGGAGAGGAGCAGCAGGTTAGATCTCCAGCTATGAAGAACTTGAGGGGAGAGAAGCAGAAGGCTAGGTCTCCAGCTATGAAAAACCAGAGGAGAGAGAAGCAGCAGGCTAGGTCTCCAGCTAGGAAGAACCCGAGGGGAGAGAAGCAGAGGGCTAGATCTCCAGTTATGAAGAACCCGAGGGGAGAGAAGCAGCAGGCTAGGTCTCCAGCTATGAAGAACCCGAGGGGAGAGAAGCAGCAGGTTAGGTCTCCAGCTATGAAGAACCCGAGGGGTGAGAAGCAGCAGGCTAGGTCTCCAGCTATGAAGAACCCGAGGGGAGAGAAGCAGCAGGTTAGGTCTCCAGCTATGAAGAACCCGAGGGGAGAGAAGCAGAAGGCTAGGTCTCCAGCTATGAAGAACCCGAGGTGAGAGAAAGAGCAGGCTAGGTCTCCAGCTATGAAGAACCCGAGGGGAGAGAAGCAGCAGACTAGGTCTCCAACTGTGAAAAACCAGAGGAGAGAGAAGCAGCAGGCTAGGTCTCCAGCTATGAAGAACCCAAGGGGAGAGAAGCAGCTGGCTAGGTCTCTAGCTATGAAGAACCCGAGGGGAGAGAAGCAGCAGGCTAGGTCTCTAGCTATGAAGAACCCGAGGGGAGAGAAGCAGCAGGCTAGGTCTGTAGCTATGAAGAACCCGAGGGGAGAGAAGCAGCAGGCTAGGTCTCCAGCTATGAAGAATCTGACGACAGAGAAGTGGCAGGTTAGGTCTCCAGCTATGAAGAACTTGAGGAGAGAGAAGCAGCAGGCTAGGTCTCCAGCTATGAAGAACCCATGGAGAGAGAAGCCGCAGGCTAGGTCTCCAGCTATGAAGAACCCGAGGGGAGAGAAGCAGCGGGCTAGGTCTCCAGCTATGAAGGACCCGAGCTGAGAGAAGCAGCGGGCTAGGTCTCCAGCTATGAAGGACCCGAGCTGAGAGAAGCAGCAGGCTAGGTCTCCAGCTATGAAGAACCCGAGGGGAGAGAAGCAGCAGGCTAGGTCTCCAGCTGTGAAAAACCAGAGGAGAGAGAAGCAGCAGTCTAGGTCTCCAGCTATGAAGAACCCGAGGGGAGAGAAGCAGAAGGCTAGGTCTCCAGCTATGAAGAACCCGAGGAGAGAGAAGCAGCGGGCTAGGTCTCCAGCTATGAAGAACTCGAGGTGAGAGAAGCTGCAGGCTAGGTCTCCAGCTATGAAAAACCAGAGGAGAGGGAAGCAGCAGGCTAGGTCTCCAGCTATGAAGAACCCGAGGGGAGAGAAGCAGCAGGCTAGGTCTTCAGCTATGAAGAACCCGAGGTGAGAGAAGCAGCAGGCTAGGTCTCCAGGTATGAAGAATCCGATGAGAGAGAAGCAGCGGGCTAGGTCTCCAGCTATGAGGAACCCGAGGTGAGAGAAGCAGCGGGCTAGGTCTCCAGCTATGAAGAACCCGAGGGGAGAGAAGCAGCAGGCTAGGTCTCCAGCTATGAAGAACCCGAGGGGAGAGAAGCAGAAGGCTAGGTCTCCAGCTATGAAGAACCCGAGGAGAGAGAAGCAGCGGGCTAGGTCTCCAGCTATGAAGAACCTGAGGGGAGAGAAGCAGCATGCTAGGTCTCCAGCTATGAAGAACCCGAGGGGAGAGAAGCAGCAGGCTAGGTCTCCAGCTATGAAGAACCCGAGGGGAGAGAAGCAGTAGGCTAGGTCTCCAGCTATGAAGAACCTGAGCTGAGAGAAGCAGCAGGCTAGGTCTCCAGCTATGAAGAACCCGAGGGGAGAGAAGCAGCAGGCTTGGTCTCCAGCTATGAAGAACCCGAGGGGAGAGAAGCAGCGGGCTAGGTCTCCAGCTATGAAAAACCCGAGGGGAGAGAAGCAGAAGGCTAGGTCTCCAGCTATAAAGAACCCGAGGAGAGAGAAGCAGCAGGCTAGGTCTCCAGCTATGAAGAACCCGAGGGGAGAGGAGCAGCAGGCTAGGTCTCCAGCTATGAAGAACCCGAGGGGAGAGAAGCAAAAGTCTAGGTCTGCAGCTATGAAGAACCCGAGGGGAGAGAAGCAGCGAGCTAGGTCTCCAGCTATGAAGGACCCGAACTGAGAAAAGCAGCAGGCTAGGTCTCCAGCTATGAAGGACCCGAGCTAAGAGAAGCAGCAGGCTAGGTCTCCAGCTATGAAGAACCCGAGGGGAGAGAAACAGCGGGCTAGGTCTCCAGCTATGAAGAACCCGAGGGGAGAGAAGCAGCATGCTAGGTCTCCAGCTATGAAAAACCAGAGGAGAGAGAAGCAGCAGGCTAGGTCACCAGCATGAAGAACCCGAGGGGAGAGAAGCAGCAGGCTAGGTCTCCAGCTATGAAGAACCCGAGGTGTGAGAAGCAGCAGGCTAGGTCTCCAGCTATGAAGAACCCGAGGTGAGAGAAGCAGCAGGCTAGGTCTCCAGCTATGAAAAACCAGAGGAAAGAGAAGCAGCAGGCTAGGTCTCCAGCTATGAAGAACCCGAGGGGAGAGAAGCAGCGGGCTAGGTCTCCAGCTATGAAGAACCTGAGCTAAGAGAAGCAGCAGGCTAGGTCCCCAGCATGAAGAACCCGAGGGGAGAGAAGCAGCAGGCTAGGTCTCCAGCTATGAAGAACCCAAGGTGTGAGAAGCAGCAGGCTATGTCTCCAGCTATGAAGAACCCGAGGTGAGAGAAGCAGCAGGCTAGGTCTCCAGCTATGAAGAACCCGAGGGGAGAGAAGCGGCAAGCTAGGTCTCCAGCTATGAAGAACCCATGGAGAGAGAAGCCGCAGGCTAGGTCTCCAGCTATGAAGAACCCGAGGGGAGAGAAGCAGCAGGCTAGGTCTCCAGCTATGAAGAATCCCAGCGGAGAGAAGCAGCGGGCTAGGTCTCCAGCTATGAAGAACCCGAGGGGAGAGAAGCAGCAGGCTAGGTCTCCAGATATGAAGAACCCGAGGAGAGAGAAGCAGCAGGCTAGGTCTCCAGCTATGAAGAACCCGAGGGGAGAGAAGCAGCAGGCTAGGTCTCCAGCTATGAAGAACCTGAGGAGAGAGAAGCAGCAGGTTAGGTCTCCAGCTATGAAGAACCCGAGGGGAGAAAAGCAGCAGGCTAGGTCTTCAGCTATGAAGAACCCGAGGGGAGAGAAGCAGCAGGCTAGGTCTCCAGCTATGAAGAACCTGAGCTGAAAGAAGCAGCAGGCTAGGTCTCCAGCTATGAAGAACCCGAGGGGAGAGAAGGAGCAGGCTAGGTCTCCAGCTATGAAAAACCAGAGGAGAGAGAAGCAGCAGGCTAGGTCTCCAGCTATGATGAACCCATGGAGAGAGAAGCCGCAGGCTAGGTCTCCAGCTATGAAGAACCCGAGGTGAGAGAAGCAGCAGGCTAGGTCTCCAGCTATGAAAAACCAGAGGAGAGAGAAGCAGCAGGCTAGGTCTCCAGCTATGAAGAACCCGAGGGGAGAGAAGCAGCGGGCTAGGTCTCCAGCTATGAAGAACCCAAGCTGAGAGAAGCAGCAGGCTAGGTCTCCAGCTATGAAGACCCCGAGGGGAGAGAAGCAGCATGCTAGGTCTCCAGCTATTAAGAACCCGAGGGGAGAGAAGCAGCAGGCTAGGTCTCCAGCTATGAAGAACCTGAGGGGAGAGAAGCTGCAGGCTAGGTCTCCAGCTATGAAGAACCCGAGGTGAGAGAAGCAGCAGGCTAGGTCTCCAGCTATGAAGAACCCGAGGGTTGAGAAGCAGCGGGCTAGGTCTCCAGCTATGAAGAACCCGACGGGAAAGAAGCAGCAGGCGAGGTCTCCAGCTATGAATGACCCGAGCTGAGAGAAGCAGCAGGCTAGGTCTCCAGCTATGAAGAACCCGAGGGGAGAGAAGCAGCGGGCTAGGTCTCCAGCTATGAAGAACCCGAGGTGAGAGAAGCAGCAGGCTAGGTCTCCAGCTATGAAGAATCCGAAATGAGAGAAGCAGCAGGCTAGGTCTCTAGCTATGAAGAACCCGAGGGGAGAGAAGCAGCTGGCTAGGTCTCCAGCTATGAAGAATCCGAGGGGAGAGAAGCAGCGGGCTAGGTCTCCATCTATGAAGAACCCGAGGGGAGAGAAGCAGCAGGCTAGGTCTCCAGCTATGAAGAACCCGAGGAGAGAGAAGCAGCAGGCTAGGTCTCCAGCTATGAAGAACCCAAGGGAGAGTAGCAGCAGGCTGGGTCTCCAGCTATGAAGAACCCGAGGAGAGAGAAGTAGCAGATTAGGTCTCCAGCTATGAAGAACCCGAGGGGAGAGAAGCAGCAGACTAGGTCTCCAGCTATGATGAACCCGAGGGGAGGGAAGCAGCAGCCTAGGTCTCCAGCTATGAAGAACCTGAGCTGAGAGAAGCAGCAGGCTAGGTCTCCAGCTATGAAGAACCCGAGGGGAGAGAAGCAGCAGGCTAGGTCTCCAGCTATGAAAAACCAGAGGAGAGAGAAGCAGCAGGTTATGTCTCCAGCTATGATGAACCCATGCAGAGAGAAGCTGCAGGCTAGGTCTCCAGCTATGAAAAACCAGAGGAGAGAGAAGCAGCGGGCAAGGTCTCCAGCTATGAAGAACCCGAGGGGAGTGAAGAAGCGGGCTAGGTCTCCAGCTATGAAGGACCCGAGCTGAGAGAAGCAGCAGGCTAGGTCTCCAGCTATGAAGAACCCGAGGTGAGAGAAGCAGCAGGCTATGTCTCCAGCTATGAAGAACCTGAGGGGAGAGAAGCAGCATGCTAGGTCTCCAGCTATGAAGAACCTGAGGGGAGAGAAGCAGCAGGCTAGGTCTCCAGCTATGAAGAACCTGAGGGGAGAGAAGCTGCAGGCTAGGTCTCCAGCTATGAAGAACCCGAGGTGAGAGAAGCAGCAGGCTAGGTCTCCAGCTATGAAGAACCCGAGGGTTGAGAAGCAGCGGGCTAGGTCTCCAGCTATGAAGAACCCGACGGGAGAGAAGCAGCAGGCTAGGTCTCCAGCTATGAATGACCCGAGCTGAGAGAAGCAGCAGGCTAGGTCTCCAGCTATGAAGAACCCGAGGGGAGAGAAGCAGCGGGCTAGGTCTCCAGCTATGAAGAACCCGAGGTGAGAGAAGCAGCAGGCTAGGTCTCCAGCTATGAAGAATCCGAAATGAGAGAAGCAGCAGGCTAGGTCTCTAGCTATGAAGAACCCGAGGGGAGAGAAGCAGCGGGCTAGGTCTCCAGCTATGAAGAATCCGAGGGGAGAGAAGCAGCGGGCTAGGTCTCCATCTATGAAGAACCCGAGGGGAGAGAAGCAGCAGGCTAGGTCTCCAGCTATGAAGAACCCGAGGAGAGAGAAGCAGCAGGCTAGGTCTCCAGCTATGAAGAACCCAAGGGAGAGAAGCAGCAGGCTGGGTCTCCAGCTATGAAGAACCAGAGGAGAGAGAAGTAGCAGATTACGTCTCCAGCTATGAAGAACCCGAGGGGAGAGAAGCAGCAGACTAGGTCTCCAGCTATGATGAACCCGAGGGGAGAGAAGCAGCAGCCTAGGTCTCCAGCTATGAAGAACCTGAGCTGAGAGAAGCAGCAGGCTAGGTCTCCAGCTATGAAGAACCCGAAGGGGAGAGAAGCAGCAGGCTAGGTCTCCAGCTATGAAAAACCAGAGGAGAGAGAAGCAGCAGGTTAGGTCTCCAGCTATGATGAACCCATGAAGAGAGAAGCTGCAGGCTAGGTCTCCAGCTATGAAAAACCAGAGGAGAGAGAAGCAGCGGGCAAGGTCTCCAGCTATGAAGAACCCGAGGGGAGTGAAGAAGCGGGCTAGGTCTCCAGCTATGAAGGACCCGAGCTGAGAGAAGCAGCAGGCTAGGTCTCCAGCTATGAAGAACCCGAGGTGAGAGAAGCAGCAGGCTATGTCTCCAGCTATGAAGAACCTGAGGGGAGAGAAGCAGCATGCTAGGTCTCCAGCTATGAAGAACCTGAGGGGAGAGAAGCAGCAGGCTAGGTCTCCAGCTATGAAGAACTTGAGGGGAGAGAAGCAGCATGCTAGGTCTCCAGCTATGAAGATCCCGGGGGGAGAGAAGCAGCAGGCTAGGTCTCCAGCTATGAAGAACCCGAGGTGAAAGAAGCAGCAGGCTAGGTCTCCAGCTATGAAGAACCCGAGGGGAGAGAAGCAGCGGGCTAGGTCTCCAGCTATGAAGAACCCGACGGGAAAGAAGCAGCAGGCTAGGTCTCCAGCTATGAATGACCCGAGCTGAGAGAAGCAGCAGGCTAGGTCTCCAGCTATGAAGAACCCGAGGGGAGAGAAGCAGCGGGCTAGGTCTCCAGCTATGAAAAACCAGAGGAGAGAGAAGCAGCAGGCTAGTTCTCCAGCTATGAAGAACCCGAGGGGAGAGAAGCAGCGGGCTAGGTCTCCAGCTATGAAGAACCCAAGCTGAGAGAAGCAGCAGGCTAGGTCTCCAGCTATGATGAACCCATGGAGAGAGAAGCAGCAGGCTAGGTCTCCAGCTATGAAAAACCAGAGGAGAGAGAAGCAGCAGGCTAGGTCTCCAGCTATGAAGAACCCGAGGGGAGAGAAGCAGCGGGCTAGGTCTCCAGCTATGAAGAACCCAAGCTGAGAGAAGCAGCAGGCTAGGTCTCCAGCTATGAAGACCCCGAGCGGAGAGAAGCAGCAGGCTATGTCTCCAGCTAGTAAGAACCTGAGGGGAGAGAAGCAGCATGCTAGGTCTCCAGCTATGAAGAACCCGAGGGGAGAGAAGCAGCAGGCTAGGTCTCCAGCTATGAAGAACCCGAGGGGAGAGAAGCAGCAGGCTAGGTCTCCAGCTATGAAGAACCTGAGGGGAGAGAAGCTGCAGGCTAGGTCTCCAGCTATGAAGAACCCGAGGTGAGAGAAGCAGCAGGCTAGGTCTCCAGCTATGAAGAACCCGAGGGTTGAGAAGCAGTGGGCTAGGTCTCCAGCTATAAAGAACCCAACGGGAGAGAAGCAGCAGGCTAGGTCTCCAGCTATGAATGACCCGAGCTGAGAGAAGCAGCAGGCTAGGTCTCCAGCTATGAAGAACCCGAGGGGAGAGAAGCAGCGGGCTAGGTCTCCAGCTATGAAGAACCCGAGGAGAGAGAACAGCAGGCTAGGTCTCCAGCTATGAAGAACCCGAGGTGAGAGAAGCAGCGGGCTAGGTCTCCAGCTATGAAGAACCCGAGGGGAGAGAAGCAGCGGGCTAGGTCTCCAGCTATGAAGGACCCGAGCTGAGAGAAGCTGCAGGCTAGGTCTCCAGCTATGAAGACCCCGAGGGGAGAGAAGCAGCAGGCTATGTCTCCAGCTATGAAGAACCCGAGGGGAGAGAAGCAGCATGCTAGGTCTCCAGCTATGAAGAACCCGAGGGGAGAGAAGCAGCAGGCTAGGTCTGCAGCTATGAAGAACCTGAGGGGAGAGAAGCAGCAGGCTAGGTCTCCAGCTATGAAGAACCCGAGGGGAGAGAAGCAGCAGGCTAGGTCTCCAGCTATGAAGAACCCGAGGGGAGAGAAGCAGCGGGCTAGGTCACCAGCTATGAAGAACCCGAGGTGAGAGAAGCAGCGGGCTAGGTCTCCAGCTATGAAGAACCCGAGGGGAGAGAAGCTGCTGTCTAGGTCTCCAGCTATGAAGAACCCGAGGGGAGAGAAGCAGCAGGCTAGGTCTCCAGCTATGAAGAACCCGAGGGGAAAGAAGCAGCAGGCTAGGTCTCCAGCTATGAAGAACCCGAGGTGAGAGAAGCAGCAGGCTAGGTCTCCAGCTATGAAGAACCCGAGGAGAGAGAAGCAGCAGGCTAGGTCACCAGCCATGAAGAACCCGAGGGGAGAGAAGCAGCAGGCTAGGTCTCCAGCTATGAAGAACCCGAGGGGAGAGAAGCAGCAGACTAGGTCTCCAGCTATGAAGAACCCGAGGGGAAAGAAGCAGCAGGCTAGGTCTCCAGCTATGAAAAACCAGAGGAGAGAGAAGCAGCAGGTTAGGTCTCCAGCTATGAAGAACCCGAGGGGATAGAAGCAGCAGGCTAGGTCTCCAGCTATGAAGAACCCGAGGGGAGAGAAGCAGCAGGCTAGGTCCCCAGCTATGAAGAACCCGAGGGGAGAGAAGCAGAAGCAGCAGGCTAGGTCTCCAGCTATGAAGAATCTGATGAGAGAGAAGCAGCGGGCTAGGTCTCCAGCTATGAAGAACCCGAAGGGAGAGAAGCAGCAGGCTAGGTCTACAGCTATGAAGAACCTGAGGGGAGAGAAGCAGCGGGCTAGGTCTCCAGCTATGAAGAATCCGAGGGGAGAGAAGCAGCGGGCTAGGTCTCCAGCTATGAAGAACCTGAGGAGAGAGAACAGCAGGCTAGGTCTCCAGCTATGAAGAACCCGAGGTGAGAGAAGCAGCGGGCTAGGTCTCCAGCTATGAAGAACCCGAGGGGAGAGAAGCAGCAGGTTAGGTCTCCAGCTATGAAGAATCTGATGAGAGAGAAGCAGCGGGCTAGGTCTCCAGCTATGAAGAACCCAAAGGGAGAGAAGCAGCGGGCTAGGTCTCTAGCTATGAAGAACCCAAGGGGAGAGAAGCAGCAGGCTAGGTCTCCAGCTATGAAGAACCCGAGGGGAGAGAAGCAGCAGGCTAGGTCTCCAGCTATGAAGAACCTGAGGGGAGAGAAGCAGCAGGCTAGGTCTCCAGCTATGAAGAACCCGAGGGGAGATAAGCAGCGGGCTAGGTCTCCAGCTATGAAGAACCCGAGGGGAGAGAAGCAGCAGGCTAGGTCTCCAGCTATGAAGAACCCGAGGGGATAGAAGCAGCAGGCTAGGTCTCCAGCTATGAAGAACCCGAGGTGAGAGAAGCAGCAGGCTAGGTCTCCAGCTATGAAAAACCAGAGGAGAGAAAAGCAGCAGGCTAGGTCTCCAGCTATGAGGAACCCAAGGGGAGAGGAGCAGCAGGCTAGGTCTCCAGCTCTGAAGAACCCGAGGGGAGAGAAGCAGCAGGCTGGGTCTCCAGCTATGAAGAACCCGAAGGGAGAGAAGCAGCAGGCTAGGTCTCCAGCTATGAAGAACCCGAGGGGAGAGAAGCAGCGGGCTAGGTCTCCAGCTATGAAGAACCCGAGGGGAGAGAAGCAGCAGGCTAGGTCTCCAGCTATGAAGAACCGAGGGGAGAGAAGCAGGAGGCTAGGTCTCCAACTATGAAGAACCAGATCGGAGAGAAGCAGCAGGCTAGGTCTCCAGCTATGAAGAACCCGAGGGGAGAGGAGCAGCAGGCTAGGTCTCCAGCTATGAAGAACCCGAGGGGAGAGGAGCAGCAGGCTAGGTCTCCAACTATGAAGAAACCGAGGGGATATAAGCAGCGGGCTAGGTCTCCAGCTATGAAGAACCCGAGGGGAGAGAAGCAGCAGGCTAGGTCTCCAGCTATGAAGAACCCGAGGAGAGAGAAGCAGCAGGCTAGGTCTCCAGCTATGAAGAACCCGAGGGGAGAGAAGCAGCAGGCTAGGTCTCCAGCTATGAAGAACCCGAGGGGAGAGAAGCAGCGGGCTAGGTCTCCAGCTATGATGAACCCGAGGGGAGAGAAGCAGCAGGCTAGGTCTCCAGCTATGAAGAACCGAGGGGAGAGAAGCAGGAGGCTAGGTCTCCAACCATGAAGAACCAGATCGGAGAGAAGCAGCAGGCTAGGTCTCCAGCTATGAAGAACCCGAGGGGAGAGGAGCAGCAGGCTAGGTCTCCAGCTATGAAGAACCCGAGGGGAGAGGAGCAGCAGGCTAGGTCTCCAACTATGAAGAAACCGAGGGGATATAAGCAGCGGGCTAGGTCTCCAGCTATGAAGAATCCGAGGGGAGAGAAGCAGCAGGCTAGGTCTCCAGCTATGAAGAACCCGAGGAGAGAGAAGCAGCAGGCTAGGTCTCCAGCTATGAAGAACCCGAGGGGAGAGAAGCAGCAGGCTTGGTCTCCAGCTAGGAAGAACCCGAGGGGAGAGAAGCAGCAGGCTAGGTGTCCAGCTATGAAGAACCCGAGGGGAGAGAAGCAGCGGGCTAGGTCTCCAGCTATGAAGAACCCAAGGGGAGAAAAGCAGAGGGCTAGGTCTCCAGCTATGAAGAACCCGAGGAGAGAGCAGCAGCAGGCTAGTTCTCCAGCTATGAAGAATCCGAGGGGAGAGAAGCAGCAGGCTAGGTCTCCAGCTATGAAGAACCCGAGGGGAGAGAAGCAGCAGGCTTGGTCTCCAGCTAGGAAGAACCCGAGGGGAGAGAAGCAGCAGGCTAGGTCTCCAGCTATGAAGAACCCGAGGGGAGAGAAGCAGCGGGCTAGGTCTCCAGCTATGAAGAACCCAAGGGGGGAAAAGCAGAGGGCTAGGTCTCCAGCTATGAAGAACCCGAGGAGAGAGAAGCAGCAGGCTAGTTCTCCAGCTATGAAGAACCCGAGGGGATAGAAGCAGCAGGCTAGGTCTCCAGCTATGAAGAACCCGAGGGGAGAGAAGCAGCAGGCTAGGTCTCCAGCTATGAAGAACCCGAGGGGAGAGAAGCAGCGGGCTAGGTCTCCAGCTATGAAGGACCCGAGCTGAGAGAAGCAGCGGGCTAGGTCTCCAGCAATGAAGAACCCGAGCTGAGAGAAGCAGCAGGCTAGGTCTCCAGCTATGACGAACTCGAGGGGAGAGAAGCAGCGGGCTAGGTCTCCAGCTATGACGAACTCGAGGGGAGAGAAGCAGCGGGCTAGGTCTCCAGCTATGAAGTACACGAGGGGAGAGAAGCAGCAGGCTAGGTCTCCAGCTATGAAGAACCCGAGGGGAGAGAAGCAGCAGGCTAGGTCTCCAGCTATGAAGAACCCGAGGGGAGAGAAGCAGCAGGCTAGGTCTCCAGCTATGAAGAACCCGAGGTGTGAGAAGCAGCAGGCTAGGTCTCCAGCTATGAAGAACCCAAAGAGAGAGAAGCAGCAGGCTAGGTCTCCAGCTATGAAGAACCCGAGGGGAGAGAAACAGCAGGCTAGGTCTCCAGCTATGAAGAACCCGAGGGGAGAGAAGCAGCAGACTAGGTCTCCAGCTAGGAAGAACCCGAGGGGAGAGAAGAAGCAGGCTAGGTCTCTAGCTATGAAGAACCCGAGGGGAGAGAAGCAGCAGACTAGGTCTCCAGCTAGGAAGAACCCGAGGGGAGCGAAGAAGCAGGCTAGGTCTCCAGCTCTGAACAACCCGAGGGGAGAGAAGCAGCGGGCTAGGTCTCCAGCTATGAAGAACCCGAGGGGAGAGAAGCAGCAGGCTAGGTCTCCACCTATGAAGAACCCGAGGGGAGAGAAGCAGCAGGCTAGGTCTCCAGCTATGAAGAACCCGAGGGGAGAGAAGCAGAAGGCTAGGTCTCCAGCTATGAAGAACCAGAGGGGGGAGAAGCAGCAGGCTAGGTCTCCAGCTATGAAGAACCCAAAGAGAGAGAAGCAGCAGGCTAGTTCTCCAGTTATGAAGAACCCGAGGGGAGAGAAGCAGCGTGCTAGGTCTCCAGCTATGAAGAATCTGATGAGAGAGAAGCAGCAGGCTAGGTCTCCAGCTATGAAGAACCCAAAGAGAGAGAAGCAGCAGGCTAGGTCTCCAGCTATGAAGAACCCGAAGGGAGAGAAGCAGCAGGCTAGGTCTCCAGCTATGAAGAACCCTAGGGGAGAGAAGCAGTAGGCTAGGTCTCCAGCTATGAAGAACCCGAGGGGAGAGAAGCAGCGGGCTAGGTCTCCAGCTATGAAGAACCCGAGGTGAGAGAAGCAGCGGGCTAGGTCTCCAGCTATGAAGAACCTGAGGGGAGAGAACCAGCGGGCTAGGTCTCCAGCTATGAAGAACCCGAGGGGAGAGAAGCAGAAGGCTAGGTCTCCAGCTATGAAGAATCCGAGGAGAGAGAAGCAGCGGGCTAGGTCTCCAGCTATGAAGAACCTGAGCTGAGAGAAGCAGCAGGCTAGGTCTCCAGCTATGAAGAACTCGAGGGGAGAGAAGTAGCGGGCTAGGTCTCCAGCTATGAAGAACCCGAGGGGAGAGAAGCAGCAGGCTAGGTCTCCAGCTATGAAGAACCCGGGGGAGAGAAGCAGCAGGCTTGGTCTCCAGCTATGAAGAATCTGATGAGAGAGAAGCAGCAGGCTAGGTCTCCAGCTATGAAGAACCCGAGGGGAGAGAAGCAGTATGCTAGGTCTCCAGCTATGAAGAACCCGAGGGGAGAGAAGCAGCAGGCTAGGTCGCCAGCCATGAAGAACCCAAGGTGATAGAAGCAGCTGGCTAGGTCTCCAGCTATGAAGAATCCGAGGGGAGAGAAGCAGCGGGCTAGGTCTCCAGCTATGAAGAACCCGAGGGGAGAGAAGCAGCAGACTAGGTCTCCAGCTATGATGAACCCGAGGGGAGGGAAGCAGCAGCCTAGGTCTCCAGCTATGAAGAACCTGAGCTGAGAGAAGCAGCAGGCTAGGTCTCCAGCTATGAAGAACCCGAGGGGAGAGAAGCAGCAGGCTAGGTCTCCAGCTATGAAAAACCAGAGGAGAGAGAAGCAGCAGGTTAGGTCTCCAGCTATGATGAACCCATGCAGAGAGAAGCTGCAGGCTAGGTCTCCAGCTATGAAAAACCAGAGGAGAGAGAAGCAGCGGGCAAGGTCTCCAGCTATGAAGAACCCGAGGGGAGTGAAGAAGCGGGCTAGGTCTCCAGCTATGAAGGACCCGAGCTGAGAGAAGCAGCAGGCTAGGTCTCCAGCTATGAAGAACCCGAGGTGAGAGAAGCAGCAGGCTATGTCTCCAGCTATGAAGAACCTGAGGGGAGAGAAGCAGCATGCTAGGTCTCCAGCTATGAAGAACCTGAGGGGAGAGAAGCAGCAGGCTAGGTCTCCAGCTATGAAGAACCCGAGGTGAGAGAAGCAGCAGGCTAGGTCTCCAGCTAAGAAGAACCTGAGGGTTGAGAAGCAGCGGGCTAGGTCTCCAGCTATGAAGAACCCGACGGGAGAGAAGCAGCAGGCTAGGTCTCCAGCTATGAATGACCCGAGCTGAGAGAAGCAGCAGGCTAGGTCTCCAGCTATGAAGAACCCGAGGGGAGAGAAGCAGCGGGCTAGGTCTCCAGCTATGAAGAACCCGAGGTGAGAGAAGCAGCAGGCTAGGTCTCCAGCTATGAAGAATCCGAAATGAGAGAAGCAGCAGGCTAGGTCTCTAGCTATGAAGAACCCGAGGGGAGAGAAGCAGCGGGCTAGGTCTCCAGCTATGAAGAATCCGAGGGGAGAGAAGCAGCGGGCTAGGTCTCCATCTATGAAGAACCCGAGGGGAGAGAAGCAGCAGGCTAGGTCTCCAGCTATGAAGAACCCGAGGAGAGAGAAGCAGCAGGCTAGGTCTCCAGCTATGAAGAACCCAAGGGAGAGAAGCAGCAGGCTGGGTCTCCAGCTATGAAGAACCAGAGGAGAGAGAAGTAGCAGATTAGGTCTCCAGCTATGAAGAACCCGAGGGGAGAGAAGCAGCAGACTAGGTCTCCAGCTATGATGAACCCGAGGGGAGAGAAGCAGCAGCCTAGGTCTCCAGCTATGAAGAACCTGAGCTGAGAGAAGCAGCAGGCTAGGTCTCCAGCTATGAAGAACCCGAAGGGGAGAGAAGCAGCAGGCTAGGTCTCCAGCTATGAAAAACCAGAGGGGAGAGAACCAGCGGGCTAGGTCTCCAGCTATGAAGAACCCGAGGGGAGAGAAGCAGAAGGCTAGGTCTCCAGCTATGAAGAATCCGAGGAGAGAGAAGCAGCGGGCTAGGTCTCCAGCTATGAAGAACCCGAGGGGAGAGAAGCAGCAGGCTAGGTCTCCAGCTATGAAGAACCCGAGGGGAGAGAAGTAGCGGGCTAGGTCTCCAGCTATGAAGAACCCGAGGGGAGAGAAGCAGAAAGCTAGGTCTCCAGCTATGAAGAACCCGAGGAGATAGAAGCAGCAGGCTAGGTCTCCAGCTATGAAGAACCCGAGGGGAGAGAAGCAGCCGGCTAGGTCTCCAGCTATGAAGAACCCGAGGGGAGAGAAGCAGCAGGCTAGGTCTCCAGCTAGGAAGAACATGAGGGGAGAGAAGCAGCAGGCTAGGTCTCCAACTATGAAGAACCCGAGGGGAGAGAAGCAGCGGGCTAGGTCTCCAGCTATGAAGAACCCGAGGGGAGAGAAGCAGAAGGCTAGGTCTCCAGCTATGAAGAACCCGAGGAGAGAGAAGCCGCAGGATAGGTCTCCAGCTATGAAGAACCCGAGGGGAGAGAAGCAGCAGGCTACGTCTCCAGCGATGAAGAACCAGAGGGGAGAGAACCAGCGGGCTAGGTCTCCAGCTATGAAGGACCCGAGCTGAGAGAAGCAGCAGGCAAGGTCTCCAGCTATGAAGAACCTGAGGGGAGAGAAGCAGCGGGCTAGGTCTCCAGCTATGAAGAATCTGATGAGAGAGAAGCAGCAGGCTAGGTCTCCAGCTATGAAGAACCCGAGGGGAGAGAAGCAGCATGCTAGGTCTCCAGCTATGAAGAACCCAAGGGGAGAGAAGCAGCAGGCAAGGTCTCCAGCCATGAAGAACCCGAGGTGAGAAAAGCAGCAGGCTAGGTCTCCAGCTATGAAGAACCCGAGGTGAGAGAAGCAGCAGGTTAGGTTTCCAGCTATGAAGAACCAGAGGGAAGAGAAGCAGCGGGCTAGGTCTCCAGCTATGAAGAACCTGAGCTGAGAGAAGCAGCAGGCTAGGTCTCCAGCTATGAAGAACCCGAGGGGAGAGAAGCAGCAGGCTAGGTCTCCAGCTATGAAGAACCCGAGGGGAGTGAAGCAGCAGGCTAGGTCTCCAGCTATGAAGAACCCGGGGGAGAGAAGCAGCAGGCTTGGTCTCCAGCTATGAAGAATCTGATGAGAGAGAAGCAGCAGGCTAGGTCTCCAGCTATGAAGAACCCGAGGGGAGAGAAGCAGCATGCTAGGTCTCCAGCTATGAAGAACCCGAGGGGAGAGAAGCAGCAGGCTAGGTCTCCAGCCATGAAGAACCCAAGGTGATAGAAGCAGCAGGCTAGGTCTCCAGCTATGAAGAATCCGAGGGGAGAGAAGCAGCGGGCTAGGTCTCCAGCTATGAAGAACCCGAGGGGAGAGAAGCAGCAGACTAGGTCTCCAGCTATGATGAACCCGAGGGGAGGGAAGCAGCAGCCTAGGTCTCCAGCTATGAAGAACCTGAGCTGAGAGAAGCAGCAGGCTAGGTCTCCAGCTATGAAGAACCCGAGGGGAGAGAAGCAGCAGGCTAGGTCTCCAGCTATGAAAAACCAGAGGAGAGAGAAGCAGCAGGTTAGGTCTCCAGCTATGATGAACCCATGCAGAGAGAAGCTGCAGGCTAGGTCTCCAGCTATGAAAAACCAGAGGAGAGAGAAGCAGCGGGCAAGGTCTCCAGCTATGAAGAACCCGAGGGGAGTGAAGAAGCGGGCTAGGTCTCCAGCTATGAAGGACCCGAGCTGAGAGAAGCAGCAGGCTAGGTCTCCAGCTATGAAGAACCCGAGGTGAGAGAAGCAGCAGGCTATGTCTCCAGCTATGAAGAACCTGAGGGGAGAGAAGCAGCATGCTAGGTCTCCAGCTATGAAGAACCTGAGGGGAGAGAAGCAGCAGGCTAGGTCTCCAGCTATGAAGAACCTGAGGGGAGAGAAGCTGCAGGCTAGGTCTCCAGCTATGAAGAACCCGAGGTGAGAGAAGCAGCAGGCTAGGTCTCCAGCTATGAAGAACCCGAGGGTTGAGAAGCAGCGGGCTAGGTCTCCAGCTATGAAGAACCCGACGGGAGAGAAGCAGCAGGCAGGAAGAATAGGCTGCCACCCATTTTTGCCGATGTTATGGGCACAGAAGGACACTGCCTAAAACCACCATTGGACTACCCGCACAGTAGTCTGAAACCATTGGGAATGGCAATGCTGATTGCCAAATGCAACCTAGAATTGTGGGGAATTCATTTTCTTAAATCCCAAAAATGGGTGCAGTACCAGTACTCTGTAAGAGGATTCAATTCAACACTACAGCTAAGTCAACGCCTAGTCTATAATACTGAATGAAAACCCTTATTGATATATCTTTAGGTCCAGTTCATGCGTTCTGGATGACTACCCCTATATAACACCCCTCTCTTGGAATCCCCCTGACCCCACTGAGCCAAGAAGTAGTTCTGTTTTGCAAGTTTAAAAGGTTTATTTGATAATTTAAACAATAGATATATATCACCCTTTATAGTAAATTAATAATTGAATATCACACTTAATCTGATATGATAAATATTAACAATGGAGAATCTGGCACTAGCACGCTTCTTTATAATCACTAATGAGTTGAGATGAAATGGATAAGATAGCACACAGGTGAATAGGAACAAAAGAAGAAGGTGGTACAGAATGCTTTATGTAAGCTCAGGTGGATGCAATATTCAATGAATGCAGTACAGAAAATACTCAATATGATTTCAACCAAACAATGTAATCACTTTTCTCTGGCAATCCCCTCCCCCCCCTTGATGCAAGGCAAGGAAATGGAAGGAAAACACACAGTTCTCAGAAATGCAATCAAATGTGATTCAGTTCACCCCAGCAAGCTTAGACTACAGAAGTTTGAAAACACAGGCCCAAATTGCTTTGATATGTGCTGGCAATGAATTAAAAAATGTGCTAAAATGCTTTTAATTCCCTTTTCAGAGGTTCAGGGTGAGTGGTATCTAGTTAATATTAGTCCAGGCTCACACTAGCAATGATGCAGGGATAGTTAGCAGGTTAAACGAATTTCTGGCAAATGGAAGGCAAGCAGCAGCTGTTTTTACACGAGGAGAAATTTGCAAATCGCGGTAAAATTCGCGGATGCGTCGAGCGCTATTACAGAGGAACCACAAGGACTATCTCTATCGTTTTGGGGTCCTAGGAAAGCCTAGGATCTCAGCTTCAAAATGAAAGTTACTGCAAGTCTCTAGCACAAACGGTTGCGGAGATACGAGCGATTAAATAAAGGTCGTTTTTCAGATTTGAAATTTTAAACGCACACTTTTTCAGCTTTAAAAATGATGGCAGGATAACACAATTGCTAAGCTGCAGTTCTACTTAGGTTAAAAATGGATTGAATTATATTATTTTAACTAGGAGATTGGTTCTGCACAGTTTTCTAGGTACTCACACTATATTCTTGAGTGAAATGGGCCTCGCCATGGATCTGGTCAGGGTTTTAAATTCGCCTCTGGTCTCTCTCTTCACAGTGATCTGGGTCAGCTCTCTCTGGTTCTCTGGTCTGGGTCTCTAGTTCTGGATAGATTGAAGTCTCTAGTTTGGCTCTCTGGAGGTTTGATGGAGGTAAAGCATGGATTTTTCCGGCAGAGCGTCCCGCTGCAGATGGAATTGAAGAGACCCTATCTGTCCTGTCTGTCTGCTTTTATGTGTTTAGAATGTGGGTGTGTTCTAGCATCACTGACCCTACCTCTCTCTCAGCTTCTAATTGGTCAAACTTCCATTTATCATTTGATTGGGGGAGCTAGGTTGGGTCAGAGTGATGTCATTTTACAGCCCGCAGAAAGTCCACTCCTCCTGTCAACTTACACACAAATCTAGATTTGTAACAAATACATATTTGCAGAGGTACATATTGTTTTAAAATCATATGCACCCATCATGCATTACAGGAGGTATACCCTGTTCAAACTCTGCTCTTCCTGGGAGCTTGCATTCAGAAATGGCACATATTTCACTTTTTAACTGATTTTGCAATTTCTGACATTGACCCAACTTTACATACATGTGCGCAGGGAGTACGGACATTAACTGATGAAGTTTCAGATTTTTAACATGCATACATTTAGAGTTATCCCCACTTTTCCGCTGACACCCCCCTGAACATACCACCGGTTCTAAAAACCTCTTAAACTGTGGGCAGAAAAATCACAAGAATTATGGTATCATTCATAAAATTTTCACATGTCCGCTCTATGAGTTATTCATCTTTTTAAAGTTATGTTCTGGCTCCAAAGGGGTGTGGTTTACCCTCAGCACAAGGTTGAATTTCTGGTTCTTCCAGTTCTGCCAAGCCAGCTTGCTCTCACAGGCAGTGCCCCTCCCCTTTCCTCAGGAGGAAGCCACTTTTTACGACCATTTACGACTCCTGCCAATAAAACCTTTGCCTGAGCCAGGACAGGGCTTTGTTCACTTTCCTGCAGAGCACAGGTAATTCAATTATCAGATAGATGGCATATCCTTAGTGTGAGCAGCAAAAGGGCAGCTAGGCCTGGGAACACAGCTGTGACTCAAGTTTCACTCCTGATGGGGGTAGTTGCCAGGCAGAATTCAGTTCCTTAAGCCAGGTTTCAGATAAAATGTCACTTTTTGTTCCCCAGTTCCTGCATTCAAATAAAACTAAACATTTTTACATATGCAGCTAGAATGCTGATTCTAAGTGCAAAACTATGACATTTCAACAGTTACAAAGGCATGTGACACCAAACATAGGTCACTCATTTAATCTAAACATTTTCGATTTTAGTGTCTTTAAATCCAGTGCAACTTAAACTGCTGACTCCATAGCTCAGCCAGTTTTGTTATAAGCATTGTTCTGGGCTCTTCATTTCCCAGATTTTGTAGGCACACAAAACTCCATTCTACCAAATGTCTGCTGGTGTTCAGTGAATATTTTGCACATATTGCAATGTTTGAAATAGGCACTTTGGCTTGCCTTCAGAGAAACACAGGGTGGTTTTAAACTGCCGGCTTTTGGATAGTGGTGAGTACTGGTACTACACCCATTTTTGGGATTTAAGAAAATGAATTCCCCACAATTCTAGGTTGCATTTGGCGATCAGCATTGCCATTCCCAATGGTTTCAGACTACTGTGTGGGTAGTCCAATGGTGGTTTTAGGCAGTGTCCTTCTGTGCCCATAACATCGGCAAAAATGGGTGGCAGCCTATTCTTCCTGCATTTCCCTGTGCATTTTCTGGGAAGCTCTGGCCATCATGATGTTTTCATGTCAGTACTGCACAGTTTTGAGGTAGGGCTCGGATGCATGGGTAAATACATCCCACAAGCCCCCCTCTTGCGATGGCCATTCGGTTTCACTGATGGGACTCGCAAGATCTGGGATGTTTCCTCATCTTCTTCCAATAGATGGCACAGTTCAGCATCTTTTCCTCCATCCGGTCGGATCGATCGGTTCTCCTCGCCGGTCCTGATGGGAATATTGGGCGGTACCCCGAGCCCGTTGCGTCTCAGCTCCCGGTCTCCGGATCGTCCTCCTTGGCCCGTCTCAAGGTTTTCTTTCTCCTAGGACGACAAAGGAAGAGCGGCAATACCTATTCATAGACGTTTTTCCACCACCGTTGAGATAGTGGGGCACCATATGCATTTCATCATCACGAAACATTACATTCTTATTTTGAAAAAAAAAAACAGTATAACTAAGAGACAGTTTCATGCAAATCACAATATTTTAGAGACTAGATGTGGTATGTTTTATGATTGGAACTGAATTAGTCTGAGACAGTACCCGCTAGGATTCCAGAGGATTCCTCCAGTTGTTGCAGAGTGTGCCTGGGATGGCAACATTTCAACTGGTTTATGTGGACCCACTTGTCTTCCCCCGCTGCCAAAGGACCTTTGGGGATGTGGATTTTATAGGCCACAGGGGAGATCTTGTCGACGATCTCAAATGGTCCCTTCCATGTAGGCAAAAATTTGCGCTGCTTGGCCTGGTTCCTTTGGAAGTTGTATAGATAGACCCGGTCTCCCACCTGATATTCCTTCCTGGAAGTTTTCAGGTCATAATGGGTCTTCATGCTATCAGCCGATCTTTCTAGATTCCGCTGAGCATAAGCAAAAGCATGTTGGAGGTGTTTCCTTAAATTCTCTACATACTCATGAGTAGTGGAGGCATTTATCAGTGTCTGCTCTTGGGTCCTGTAGAGCAAATGCTGAGGAAGCACCATCTTGCGCCCAGTCATCAACTCAAATGGTGACATTTTGGTTGCAGATGAAGGGGTAGATCTGATGGCCATTAGGACCAGAGGTAATCGGATATCCCAACTTGGCCCAGAATCTGCCACAAACTTTTTTAATATGCTCACAATTGTCCGGTTATATCTCTCTACTGCCCCAGAAGAAGCTGGTCTATAAGCAATATGCAGCTTTCTCTTGACCCCCAATATCTCCCACATCTTTGTCATTACTTCACTGGTGAAGTGGCTACCTCTGTCTGACTCAATCCTTTGAGGTAGACCAAAACGGGAAAAGATGTGGTTAATCATCAAGGCAGCTGCAGTTTCTGCCTTGCAATTTGGGGCTGGGAGACATTCCACCCACTTGGTAAACAAGCATGTCACAGTCAACATGTACTTATTCCCCCTAGCCGAGCGAATCACAGGGCCTACAAAGTCGATTTGTAAATCTGACCATGGCAGTGTCATCCCCCGCTTTTGTAAAGGCGCCCGGTGCGTGAGGGATGTCGGCTGAAATTGTGCACACACAAGACACCCCTTCAAGTATTGGTCGAGGTCCTGCCCCATGTGTGGCCAGTATGCAACCTCTCTTAATATTTCCAATGTTGTGTGAAACCCCCTATGACCGGCGGTGGCCGCATCATGGGCGTGACTTAACATCAGGCTTCGGAATGAGGTAGGAACCACCCACTGATCGTGGCCAGCTTTGGATTTCCTTACCAACAAACCGTCTTGGATCCGGAACATTTTTGGACATTTCATCAACACTCTTAGGTCCTCTTTCCCAATGTAATCGGTATCCGTCAGGGGAAAGTTCTCAGGGTCCTCAAGGTGCTGGTAAAATTTACCAATTATTGGATCCCCCTTATGAGCGGTAATCAAATCAGCATCAGGGGTCTCCTTACTCCATTGTGCAATTGAAAGGTCGTTGTGAGCATTTGTCTGGGACCTAGTGATGGCAGTGACCTGGATTTCCCCCAATAGGGACTCAATCTCAATTAGATCCCCTTGGATGGCCCCGGTTTGGCCAGCTGATCAGCTAAGTCATTTCCAGTTTTGTCTGGTCCCTCTACTTTGGAATGACCCTTAATCTTTTTCCAGTAGATGGTCATCCCATTCGATGTGACCAGATCATCAATGTTTTGGATCAACTTCCCATGTTTCAAGGGTTTGTTGTTAGCACATAACATGCCTCTGGTTTTCCAATTAACCAGGTGCTCCACGAACCCGTTCCGTACATATTCCGAATCTGTGATTATGACCAGTTTGTGGAGTTGATGCTGGACAGCAGTGAGGATGGCCTGATGCACAGCCATCAATTCTGCCACCTGACTACTTCGGGGACCAATTTTGTATCCAGCGGAGGGTTCTGGGGACTCATTCACCCATGCATTCCCTACGCCGGCCACCAGTTCTTTCTCCCCGTCGTTGTCAACATGGTAAGAGCATCCATCCACATAGACAGTGGGCATTCCCTCACACTTGTCCTCTTCAAAGACTTTGTGGGGGGAATTAAGGTATGCCTCCATGTTGTCCTTTATTTTTAGACTTTCGTCCTCGAGACAGTTTTCTCTGGCACAATCATGCAAGTCAGCCAGACCTTGCGCGAGGGGACTCTTCTTGTTTTGGCCATATCGGACCTCCACAGGAAAGCCTTGCATTGACAGAATCCAGGAAGTAATTCGGGAATTACTCACATTTCCGGCCCGGATTCTGTCACTTTGGAGATATTGCAGAGGCTGGTGCGGAGTCTCCACTATGATGTGTTCCCCCTGGATAAACGGGCGGTAATTCTTCAATGCCCACACCGTTGCCAGGAGTGCCTTCTCACAATCGTTGAATTTCTCCTCCACAGAGGATAAAGTTTTGCTCGCATAGGAGATTACTTTATTGACCTTGTCATGCTTTTGGTATAATACTGCCGTCAAGCACGTATTAGAGAACCCTGTCTCCAGGAAGAACTCCTTGTTTCTGACAGGGTAAGCTAGGCAAGGCGCTTGTGAGAGGCTTCTCTTGAGTTGTTTTACTGCCTCGGCTTGTTCTGGACCCCATTCCCACTTGACCCCCCCCTTCAGGAGATGAATCAGGGGTCTGGTGATCTCTGCGTAGCCCTCAATGAACTTCCTGCTGTAATTAGTCAGTCCAAGGAGGCTCCTTAGTTCTCGCAGAGTTGTGGGGTCTTTCAGTTTCTGAAGTGCTTCCACTTTCTTTTCCTGGGGACAGAGACCCTGAGGAGTAATATCATGCCCCAAGAAGTTAACACGGGTTTTACACCACTGTGCTTTCTGAAAAGAAAGTTTTGCTCCGGCGGCCCTCAACTGTGTCAGAACATAACGGATCTCCGCTATGTGTTCCTCAACAGTTGAGCTTTTGATGAGGACATCATCTACATAAGCCAGGTTACCCCTTGCACCCAAGTCGGGCATGGCCTTGTGTAGAAAAATGTTGAATTCATTGCCGGAGTTGAGGTATCCGAAGGGAGTCCGGGTCCATGTGTACTGCTGGCCCCCAAAGGTAAAAGCCAGCTTGTATTGGTCCTCCCTACTGACAGGCACGGTCCAGTATCCATTGGTCAGGTCTATTGCAGTGAATACCTGTGACCCCTGGATCTGGGCCAGCCCTTGGTCAATGTAGGGCAGAGGCCATCGGGAAGTATGGACCCGTTTGTTGAGCTCCCTGAGGTCGGCGCAGAGTCTCCACTGGCCGTTCGGCTTCAATATTCCCAGCACCGGATTATTGAAGGTGCTGTGGACTGGACGGATTATTCCCCGGGACTCAAGGTTCTTAATTATTTCAGTAAGGGACTCCATTGATGCGAGAGGCAAGGGATATTGCTTCACAAACACAGGAGTCATGCCAGGGTCCGTGGGGATTGTTGTTGTGTGGATGTCAGTGCGACCACAGTCATATGAGTCTACCGCAAAGAGATCTTGGAAATCCAAGAAAACTTGTTTCAACTTTTGCTTTTGTTCCAGAGTCACACAGGCATCAGCTAGGTTGACTCTCTCTTCCACCATCTGCCTGAAGCCTGGAAAGACTTCTGGTTTGGCTATTTCCGCGGCCTCCTCCAGCTGGGTGGAGAAGTCCCTGGTCAGAGTGCTGATTTGGACCGGAGGCTTCAGGTGGGAAAGGCAGCCCTCATGTACCTGGAAAATCACCTCATCCCTCCTGAAGTCACAAGTCACATCTTCCTTACCATAGGGGCAGGAAGTGTACACCAGGAAGTTCCCCCCATGCCGGGTGAAAATCCTGTCTGGTGTTGTATTGTCCTCACTGTCACTGTCAAAACAGTCCTTGGGGATTGGTCCTAACAGTTCATTTACAAGATCAATGGAGAAATGTCGGTCATCAACCGCCATTCCAATAATGGTGCCTGCGGCTAGAGTAATACTCTTTAAGTCGCTGTTATCCACCTCTATTAGAATGGTGTCATGTTCTATGTTGACTAATGGAGTTGGGTTTACCCCCAACCCTTGCTGTTGGAAAGAAGCATTTAGATGTATGTAAGCATCAGGGTTTTTCAACTCTTGTCCCCTTTTAACTTTCACTTCCAGGGAGAATTGTCAGGTCCTTTCTGGGATGGTGACTTCCTCTTTAACCTGAATTTCAACTGCATAAGGTAGCAATTGAGCTGACCTAAATGCTTTTTCTGGATCATCAAAGCCCATGGGATTATCCGCTAATCAGGACCAAGCTTTGAAGTTTATTAGGTCCAAACTAATGGCAAAGCGATTGAGAATGTCACTGCCTAAGTAAAAGGCGGCAGGGACGTCTCGCACGACCCAACAATTGTGGACTATGCTCTTGTTGCCAATGGAGATTTTGAGCATACACCTGCTTGGCAGGAGATGTTTGGAATTAGGCGCTTCCAGGTCCACTTCCCATTTGTCTATCAGTTTGAAGGTGGGAATGGCTGGATCTTTTGGGAGTTGGCGGAACATGGCTTCGCTGATGAAGCTCTTACCGTTGTTCACACACACTCGAGCGAGAACAGAGTCCTTCCCATCATTTAACTGAACAGGGATGAACAACTGCTCTCCAATTTGCTGAATATCAGCCAGGCTCTGAGCTGATTTCACATCTTTCTGGACTATAGGAGTGGGAGTTTCTGATTGTGGATTAGTATAGAATCTCAGAGTGTTTCCTTCCAGCGTGGAGTACCACTTTAGACTGGAAGGAAGGTTGATTTTCAGAAATAGAGAGGACCCCCCATCACCAGTCTGTTGTCCTACTGCTATCACTGTCACGTCTGGAATTTGGCTATTCTGGAAGTGAAATTCTACTTGGTCAGATTTTTGTTCAACCATGTGGCAGGTGCCGTTTAAACTAACATGGTTGACACTCTGTTTTAATTTTATTGGTCGGCTAGTCTGGGTCCAGAGGACCTTGTTTACGCAATCTATTAAGGGTGACAACCTCCTCAGGAGGTCATTCCCTAGTAAACAAGGGGTGCCCTCTGGGGTCACAACTATGACCGGGTGTTTCAACTTATGTCGCCCAATTTTAATGTCCAAGTCTGCAGTCCCCTCGACAGGAATTTCCTTCCCGTCAAAGTTCTGGAGTTGCCCAGGAAGAGAGGTGAGAGGAATTTGGTAATTCCCTCCCCTTCCTGCATTCAGTTCGTCAAAGGCCCTTCTTGACAGAAGGGTAGCTTGAGATCCAGTGTCCACCAGTGCCGAGATTGTACCCTGCCCCTGTACTTGTACCGGGGCATAATATCTTCCCTCCTTCTCCTCAAGGGGGCACAGGTAATGTACATTTTTGGACAACTGGTGGGCTAACTTTCTGGTTTTGGACATTGCTAGCGAAGAGATTTGGGCAGAATTCTGTGGAGAGCCTTGGGAATCTGAAAGAAAAATTTGGCAACTGGAGATCAGAGCCATTGTGGGTTCCCCTGGCTCCGGTTCTGGGCCGCCCCCCCCTTTTTGGAGGCAGTCACCAGGATGGGTTTGAACCAGGGGATTTTCTTGCTGTTGGTTCTGGGATGAGATGGTGGGCGGCGGTAGCTCAGTGGAGACTGAGCTACCGCCGCCCACCACATCTCCCCAGTCTGGATTTGCATCCCTAGGGACCCATTTTTCTTTGGGAGGAGTTCCCCCCTCTCAGAAGGAGAAGATCCTTTTCCCAGGATCCTCTGAGGATCCCTCTCCCTCAAATTGGAAGATCTGTACCTCCTCCTCAAACTGAGTCTGTTTGGGTCTTTTGTTTCTCCTACCCCCCCCTCTGCTCCTTAGGAGGCAGACTTTCAGGGGCAAGAGATTTTGTTTCCGGTTCCTGGGTTTCCAGGGGCTGTTTACAAGTGAGGAAGGAAGCTTCCTCCAAGGCTTTACACCCCCCTTCCCTTTGTGCCTCCTCCCTGGGAACCGGTGAGTTATCGGGGTGCTGCCCCCGTCATTGTTCTGGAGCACCAGGTCCAGAGTTGGGTGCGTTCTGCGCCGGCACGCCCATCTGAGGGTTCTGCTGAGCCCTCAGTATGTGACCCAGATCCCGCGCCATGTTTTGAACCTGGCGCTCTAACTGGGAAACCCGCTCAGGCTGATACGGGGCCCTGTTTTCTCCCCTGGGCTGATCCCGGGAAGGGTAGCTGTCCCTCCTCTGGTAATACCCCGGGTTGGGAAGATTTGGGTACCCCTCCACCCTTGGCCTCCCCTCTCCCGGATTCAGTGGTCTGGGCTCAGGGAATTGGGGAAAGAAGGATGGATGGTTTTGGGGCTGAAAGTCGGGTGGATATCTGGGGAAAAAGTTCTGCCCAGGGTTTGGTAAATTTCTGCCCTCCTGTGGGAAGCTTGGAGGGAAGTTCCCTGGGTTAGGTGCTTGGCTGGATCCCCCCCCTTGGGCTGGAGGAGTCCACACATAACCCAGGATGGGTCGATTTCCCTTGTAACGGGGACTTACATAATCAGGAGAGCGAGGGACCCCATTTGTGGGGCTGCCTCCTTGGCTCCCTGTCTGTGACTGACCCGAGGACCTTCTGGGCCTAGCATTATTAGGTGCAGGTAGGTTTTTAGGCCCCCCCATCTCCAAATCTAAAACGGGGGTGACCTTTACCTCTGCCACCTTGGCAGCAGCAGGGGTGGTGTTGGCTTTGGGGTTTTTCTGGGCATTACTTTTGCTATCTACCGGTTTCTGCACCTCATAGATCCGGGTAGCCTGTTCAATGACCCAGTCTAAAGATCTTTTCTCGTGAAAATCCCTCACGAGCTGGGTCATGATATATTTGGGCAAGGCATGGAAAAACGTATTAATAAATTCCCTGCTATCCGTGCGCACCCTTCTTGTGGTCTGTGCAAAAGTACGCTTTAACTCCTGCACAAATTCTTGTGGGGCCTGATCCTCCCCACATTGCAAATTGTAGGCTGCCTTGCGAGCCTCTTGAGGATTTCTGTGAACAGAAAAATGTTTCAAGATGGCCGCCTTATAGGTGGACCATCTTAAATGATTTTGGTCCTCCAGCCCCGCAAAGAAACTGGAGTATTCCGGGGAGAAGGTCCACTTTACATATTGAATACAGCTTTGGCTGTCCTTCAAATGGAAAGTCTCCATCATTTGTTCAAACAACTCTAAGTGCTCCCAAACAGAATACTTAGCGTTCTTATGGTAAGGCGTGATGACGCTCCTGATCGCCTTAATCTGCTTTAAGGGGTCCTTAAGCAAGGCCCTTTTTGCCTTATTGGCCTTTTTGGTTCGGGTAACCCTTGTCCATTCTTCCTCGGACTCAGAGGCACTGCTCCCAGAGGTTCCCGCCTGTTCTTCCAGGTTTTCCTGGATTCCGCGAGCCTGGGAATGGCTGGCAGAATGTGGGGACCTGGTCTCCTGTGTCCTGCGCAGTTCAGAGGAGTCTTCAGATTCCTCCTTGCTGCCAGGATTTGATGGGTACCCCCTCCACTGACCTAACTGGGCAGAGGTTTTCAGGATGCCCTTAATGGGCCTACTCTCCTGGGGTTCCCCATTGAACTGTACTGTACTTGGGTGCCCATACCCGGATGCCCACCCCTCCATTCCTGAGTGGTACTGGCCTATGAGCCCCATACTCTTAGCTGGATAGTAATCTGCCATCCCTGTGGCCCTGTGCTCATGTGCGCCAGGGGACATGGGGGTGGTAGAGTCCAGGGACTGGGGGAGATGAAGGCCCCTGATGTTAGGGCTCCTGCGGTTATGGTCAGGAGTCTCTCTTTCCCAGCGGACCTCATCTCTATCCGCCCCTGCTCCCTGTTGCAATGCAAGAGCCTGCATTTGTGCTTTCAGTTCCTCAGTCAAGGCCTTACTAGACTCTATCAGTCTCTCCTGCATCGCTACCTGTTGTTGGAGCCCATCATTGTGTTGACAGAGGGCCTCATTTTCCCTCTGTGCTTCCTGGTTGGTCCTGGAGAACTGGGCCAGTCTTTGCTGCAGGAGGTTTACCTCCTGAGCTGTGTCCCTATTGGCCTGCTCCTTTCTTGCCAGAGCCTCTTCCACCCTCCTGGTGTGCTCTAACAAGTTCTGGTTTTCTTTTTGGAGGTCACCCAGTCCCTGGAGGGCCAGGTGATTTTCTTCCATTTTTCTTTTTAAATGGCAGACTTCCTGGCCTAAGGTATCCCTTTCCTGACTGAGAGCCTGCATCTGTGCTGCCAGGTCGTCCCTTTGCCTTTGGAAGGCACCAGCATTCTGGCGCTCCTGATCAAACTCTGCCTGGGTATCCAGGTCTTTCAGAATTAGTTTGTTGCTCTCCGCCTTCACTCTATCCAGGTGGCCTTGCAGGGTGACTACCTGCTCAGCACATACCCTGTTGAAGTCCAGTTGTTGCTCCAGCTTTTTCTGGTTTTGCAGTAGGGAGTCCAAACCTTCTTGGTATTCCTTCTGCAAGGCCAGAAATCTGGTATTCTGTTCTACCTTTTCCTGTTGCAGCACATCCATATCCTTCTTTATTTTAATGATGTGCTGCCTACTATCATCTTCTGACTCCTGGCTCCTCTGCAGCCTCTGCTCAGAAGAGTCCAGATCAGATTGGGCCTTCTGTAATGCCACCTGTTGCCTATTTGCCAGGTTTTGGCTTTCAGCACATCTATCCTGCATGTCTCCCATATATAGGTACAGGTATGCTGCTATCCTGGCAATCTTATTGTGTTCCTCTTTGGCTTTAGGAGCCATATATAGTTCACTCAGGGCCACATGTAAGGGACCCTGATCTCTATATATATCTGACCCTGTTTCAGTGACCTGTTGTGTGATGGCCTGCAACCACACATCCTGGCCCTGTTCGGTCCATTCACCTCTCACAAATAGCTTATGCAAGAGGTGCTCTCTGGCTATTTTCATGTCTACTAAGGTCGTCATTCTAGAGATTGGTCTCTGTCCTGACTTACAGAAGTTTGTATTTTATTTTTGCAGAACAGAACTTTTCTTAGAGTGTCCCTTTTGAGGAATGCTTCACAGCATAATGCAGCGTGGTGATCCGACCGGATGTATGTATCCCGTCAGTTAGCACACTGTATTAAGCTGCACAAGTGGTAACTCTAACCCAACATCCCGGACGAGCCCCCAATTTGTAAGAGGATTCAATTCAACACTACAGCTAAGTCAACGCCTAGTCTATAATACTGAATGAAAACCCTTATTGATATATCTTTAGGTCCAGTTCATGCGTTCTGGATGACTACCCCTATATAACACCCCTCTCTTGGAATCCCCCTGACCCCACTGAGCCAAGAAGTAGTTCTGTTTTGCAAGTTTAAAAGGTTTATTTGATAATTTAAACAATAGATATATATCACCCTTTATAGTAAATTAATAATTGAATATCACACTTAATCTGATATGATAAATATTAACAACGGAGAATCTGGCACTAGCACGCTTCTTTATAATCACTAATGAGTTGAGATGAAATGGATAAGATAGCACACAGGTGAATAGGAACAAAAGAAGAAGGTGGTACAGAATGCTTTATGTAAGCTCAGGTGGATGCAATATTCAATGAATGCAGTACAGAAAATACTCAATATGATTTCAACCAAACAATGTAATCACTTTTCTCTGGCAATCCCCTCCCCCCCTTGATGCAAGGCAAGGAAATGGAAGGAAAACACACAGTTCTCAGAAATGCAATCAAATGTGATTCAGTTCACCCCAGCAAGCTTAGACTACAGAAGTTTGAAAACACAGGCCCAAATTGCTTTGATATGTGCTGGCAATGAATTAAAAAATGTGCTAAAATGCTTTTAATTCCCTTTTCAGAGGTTCAGGGTGAGTGGTATCTAGTTAATATTAGTCCAGGCTCACACTAGCAATGATGCAGGGATAGTTAGCAGGTTAAACGAATTTCTGGCAAATGGAAGGCAAGCAGCAGCTGTTTTTACACGAGGAGAAATTTGCAAATCACGGTAAAATTCGCGGATGCGTCGAGCGCTATTACAGAGGAACCACAAGGACTATCTCTATCGTTTTGGGGTCCTAGGAAAGCCTAGGATCTCAGCTTCAAAATGAAAGTTACTGCAAGTCTCTAGCACAAACGGTTGCGGAGATACGAGCGATTAAATAAAGGTCGTTTTTCAGATTTGAAATTTTAAACGCACACTTTTTCAGCTTTAAAAATGATGGCAGGATAACACAATTGCTAAGCTGCAGTTCTACTTAGGTTAAAAATGGATTGAATTATATTATTTTAACTAGGAGATTGGTTCTGCACAGTTTTCTAGGTACTCACACTATATTCTTGAGTGAAATGGGCCTCGCCATGGATCTGGTCAGGGTTTTAAATTCGCCTCTGGTCTCTCTCTTCACAGTGATCTGGGTCAGCTCTCTCTGGTTCTCTGGTCTGGGTCTCTAGTTCTGGATAGATTGAAGTCTCTAGTTTGGCTCTCTGGAGGTTTGATGGAGGTAAAGCATGGATTTTTCCGGCAGAGCGTCCCGCTGCAGATGGAATTGAAGAGACCCTATCTGTCCTGTCTGTCTGCTTTTATGTGTTTAGAATGTGGGTGTGTTCTAGCATCACTGACCCTACCTCTCTCTCAGCTTCTAATTGGTCAAACTTCCATTTATCATTTGATTGGGGGAGCTAGGTTGGGTCAGAGTGATGTCATTTTACAGCCTGCAGAAAGTCCACTCCTCCTGTCAACTTACACACAAATCTAGATTTGAAACAAATACATATTTGCAGAGGTACATATTGTTTTAAAATCATATGCACCCATCATGCATTACAGGAGGTATACCCTGTTCAAACTCTGCTCTTCCTGGGAGCTTGCATTCAGAAATGGCACATATTTCACTTTTTAACTGATTTTGCAATTTCTGACATTGACCCAACTTTACATACATGTGCGCAGGGAGTACGGACATTAACTGATGAAGTTTCAGATTTTTAACATGCATACATTTAGAGTTATCCCCACTTTTCCGCTGACACCCCCCTGAACATACCACCGGTTCTAAAAACCTCTTAAACTGTGGGCAGAAAAATCACAAGAATTATGGTATCATTTATAAAATTTTCACATGTCCGCTCTATGAGTTATTCATCTTTTTAAAGTTATGTTCTGGCTCCAAAGGGGTGTGGTTTACCCTCAGCACAAGGTTGAATTTCTGGTTCTTCCAGTTCTGCCAAGCCAGCTTGCTCTCACAGGCAGTGCCCCTCCCCTTTCCTCAGGAGGAAGCCACTTTTTACGACCATTTACGACTCCTGCCAATAAAACCTTTGCCTGAGCCAGGACAGGGCTTTGTTCACTTTCCTGCAGAGCACAGGTAATTCAATTATCAGATAGATGGCATATCCTTAGTGTGAGCAGCAAAAGGGCAGCTAGGCCTGGGAACACAGCTGTGACTCAAGTTTCACTCCTGATGGGGGTAGTTGCCAGGCAGAATTCAGTTCCTTAAGCCAGGTTTCAGATAAAATGTCACTTTTTGTTCCCCAGTTCCTGCATTCAAATAAAACTAAACATTTTTACATATGCAGCTAGAATGCTGATTCTAAGTGCAAAACTATGACATTTCAACAGTTACAAAGGCATGTGACACCAAACATAGGTCACTCATTTAATCTAAACATTTTCGATTTTAGTGTCTTTAAATCCAGTGCAACTTAAACTGCTGACTCCATAGCTCAGCCAGTTTTGTTATAAGCATTGTTCTGGGCTCTTCATTTCCCAGATTTTGTAGGCACACAAAACTCCATTCTACCAAATGTCTGCTGGTGTTCAGTGAATATTTTGCACATATTGCAATGTTTGAAATAGGCACTTTGGCTTGCCTTCAGAGAAACACAGGGTGGTTTTAAACTGCCGGCTTTTGGATAGTGGTGAGTACTGGTACTACACCCATTTTTGGGATTTAAGAAAATGAATTCCCCACAATTCTAGGTTGCATTTGGCGATCAGCATTGCCATTCCCAATGGTTTCAGACTACTGTGTGGGTAGTCCAATGGTGGTTTTAGGCAGTGTCCTTCTGTGCCCATAACATCGGCAAAAATGGGTGGCAGCCTATTCTTCCTGCATTTCCCTGTGCATTTTCTGGGAAGCTCTGGCCATCATGATGTTTTCATGTCAGTACTGCACAGTTTTGAGGTAGGGCTCGGATGCATGGGTAAATACATCCCACAACTCACCACTATCCAAAAGCCGGCAGTTTAAAACCACCCTGTGTTTCTCTGAAGGCAAGCCAAAGTGCCTATTTCAAACATTGCAATATGTGCAAAATATTCACTGAACACCAGCAGACATTTGGTAGAATGGAGTTTTGTGTGCCTACAAAATCTGGGAAATGAAGAGCCCAGAACAATGCTTATAACAAAACTGGCTGAGCTATGGAGTCAGCAGTTTAAGTTGCACTGGATTTAAAGACACTAAAATCGAAAATGTTTAGATTAAATAAGTGACCTATGTTTGGTGTCACATGCCTTTGTAACTGTTGAAATGTCATAGTTTTGCACTTAGAATCAGCCTTCTAGCTGCATCTGTGAAAATGTTGAGTTTTATTTGAAGGCAGAAACTGGGGAACAAAAAGTTACATTTTATCTGAAACCCGGCTTAAGGAACTGAATTCTGCCTGGCAACTACCCCCATCAGGAGTGAAACTTGAGTCACAGCTGTGTTCCCAGGCCTAGCTGCCCTTTTGCTGCTCACACTAAGTATATGCCATCTATCTGATAATTGAATTACCTGTGCTCTGCAGGAAAGTGAACAAAGCCCTGTCCTGGCTCAGGCAAAGGTTTTATTGGCAGGAGTCGTAAATGGTTGTAAAAAGTGGCTTCCTCCTGAGGAAAGGGGAGGGGCACTGCCTGTGAGAGCAAGCTGGCTTGGCAGAACTGGAAAAACCAGAAATTCAACCTTGTGCTGAGGGTAAACCACACCCCTTTGGAGCCAGAACATAACTTTAAAAAGATGAATAACTCATAGAGCGGACATGTGAACATTTTATAAATGATACCATAATTCTTGTGATTTTTCTGCCCACATTTTAAGAGGTTTTTCGACCCGGTGGCATGTTCAGGGGGGTTTTAGCGGAAAAGTGGGGATAACTCTAAATGTATGCATGTTAAAAATCTGAAACTTCATCAGTTAATGTCCGTACTCCCTGCGCACATGTATGTAAAGTTGGGTCAATGTCAGAAATTGCAAAATCAGTTAAAAAGTGAAATATGTGCCATTTCTGAATGCAAGCTCCCAGGAAGAGCAGAGTTTGAACAGGGGATACCTCCTGTAATGCATGATGGGTGCATATGATTTTAAAACAATATGTACCTCTGCAAATATGTATTTGTTTCAAATCTAGATTTGTGTGTAAGTTGACAGGAGGAGTGGACTTTCTGCAGGCTGTAAAATGACATCACTCTGACTCACAGTTCATTCCCCAATCAAATGATAAATGGAAGTTTGACCAATTAGAAGCTGAGAGAGAGGTAGGGTCAGTGATGCTAGAACACACCCACATTCTAAACACATAAAAGCAGACAGACAGGACAGAACTGGGACTTCTTCAATCCCATCTGCAGCGGGACGCTCTGCCGGAAAAATCCATACTTTACCTCCATCAAACCTCCAGAGAGCCAAACTAGAGACTTCAATCTATCCAGAACTAGAGACCCAGACCAGAGAACCAGAGAGAGCTGACCCAGATCACTGTGAAGTGCAGAGACCAGAGGCCAGTTTAAAACCTGACCAGATCCATGGCGAGGCCCATTTCACTCAAGAATATAGTGTGAGTACCTAGAAAACTGTGCAGATCCAATCTCCTAGTTAAAATAATATAATTCAATCTATTTAATCTAAGTAGAACTGCCTCCTAACTGTCACCTGTCATTTGTAAAGCTGTCACTTGTCATTTCCTAATTGCAAGCTGCACTTGTCATTTTGAACTTTAAAATTTCAAATCTGAAAAACGACCTTTATTTAATCGCTCATATCTCCGCGACCGTTTGTGCTAGAGACTTGCAGTAACTTTCATTTGGAAGATGAGATCCTAGGCTTTCCTAGCACCCCAAAACGATAGAGATAGTCCTTGTGGTTCCTCTGTAATAGCGCTCGGCGCATCCGCGAATTTTACCGCGATTTGCAAATTTCTTCACATGTAAAAACTGCTGCTGCTTGCCTTCCATTTGCCAGAAATTCGTTTAACCTGCTAACTATCCCTGCATCATTGCTAGTGTGAGCCTGGACTAATATTAACTAGATACCACTCACCCTGAACCTCTGAAAAGGGAATTAAAAGCATTTTAGCATATTTTTTAATTCATTGCCAGCACATATCAAAGCAATTTGGGCCTGTGTTTTCAAACTTCTGTAGTCTAAGCTTGCTGGGGTGAACTGAATCACATTTGATTGCATTTCTGAGAACTGTGTGTTTTCCTTCCATTTCCTTGCCTTGCATCAAGGGGGGGAGGGGATTGCCAGAGAAAAGTGATTACATTGTTTGGTTGAAATCATATTGAGTATTTTCTGTACTGCATTCATTGAATATTGCATCCACCTGAGCTTACATAAAGCATCCTCTACCACCTTATACTTTTGTTCCTATTTACCAGTGTGCTACCTTATCCATTTCATGTCAACTCATTAGTGATTATAAGAAGTGTGCTAGTGCCAGATTCTCCGTTGTTGATCTTTATCATATCAGATTAAGTGTGCTATTCAATTATTAATTTATTATAAAGTGTGATATCCATATTGTTTAAAGTTTCAAATAAACCTTTTTAACTTGCAAAACAGAACTACTTCTTGGCTCAGTGTGGTCAGGGGGATTCCAAGAGAGGGGTGTTATATAGGGGTAGTCATCCAGAACGCATGAACTGGACCTAAAGATATATCAATAAGGGTTTTCATTCAGTATTATAGACTAGGCGTTGACTTAGCTGTAGTGTTGAATTGAATCCTCTTACAAATTGGGGGCTCGAGCCGAGACGTTGGGTTAGATTTACCACTTGTGCAGCTTAATACAGTGTGCTAACTGACGGGATACATACATCCAGTCGGATCACCACGCTGCATTACGCTGTGAAGCATTCCTCAAAAGGGACACTCCAAGAAAAGTTCTGTTCTGCAAAAATAAAATACAAACTTCTGTAAGTCAGGACAGAGACCAATCTCTAGAATGACGACCTTAGTAGACATGAAAATAGCCAGAGAGCACCTCTTGCATAAGCTATTTGTGAGAGGTGAATGGACTGAACAGGGCCAGGATGCGTGGTTGCAGGCCATTACACAACAGGTCACTGAAACAGGGTCAGATATATATAGAGATCAGGGTCCCTTACATGTGGCCCTGAGTGAACTATATATGGCTCCTAAAGCCAAAGAGGAACACAATAAGATTGCCAGGATAGCGGCATACCTGTACCTATATATGGGAGACATGCAGGATAGATGTGCTGAAAGCCAAAATCTGGCAAATAGGCAACAGATGGCGTTAGAGAAGGTCCAATCTGACCTGGTCTCTTCTGAGCAGAGGCTGCAGAGGAGCCAGGAGTCAGAAGATGATAGTAGGCAGCACATCATTAAAATAAAGAAGGATATAGATGTGCTGCAACAGGAAAAGGTAGAACAGGATACCAGATTTCTGGCCTTGCAGAAGGAATACCAAGAAGGTTTGGACTCCCTACTGCAAAACCAGAAAAAGCTGGAGCAACAACTGGACTTCAACAGGGTATGTGCTGAGCAGGTAGTCACCCTGCAAGGCCACCTGGATAGAGTGAAGGCGGAGAGCAACAAACTAATTCTGAAAGACCTGGATACCCAGGCAGAGTTTGATCAGGAGCGCCAGAATGCTGGTGCCTTCCAAAGGCAAAGGGACGACCTGGCGGCACAGATGCAGGCTCTCAGTCAGGAAAGGGATACCTTAGGCCAGGAAGTCTGCCATTTAAAAAGAAAAATGGAAGAAAATCACCTGACCCACCAGGGACTGGGTGACCTCCAAAAAGAACACCAGAACTTGCTAGAGCACACCAGGAGGGTGGAGGATGCTCTAGCAAGAAAGGAGCAGGCCAATAGGGACACAGCTCAGGAGGTAACCCTCCTGCAGCAAAGACTGGCCCAGTTCTCCAGGACCAATCAGGAAGCACAGAGAGAGAATGAGGCTCTCTGCCAACACAATGATAGGCTCCAACAACAGGTAGCGATGCAGGAGAGACTGATAGAGTCTAGTAAGGCCTTAACTGAGGAACTGAAGGCACAAATGCAGGCTCTTGCATTGCAACAGGGAGCAGGGGCGGATAGAGATGAGGTCCGCTGGGAAAGAGAGACTCCTGACCATAACCGCAGGAGCCCTAACACCAGGGGCCTTCATCTCCCCCAGTCCCTGGACTCTACCACCCCCATGTCCCCTGGCGCACATGAGCACAGGGCCGCAGGGATGGCAGATTACTATCCAGCTAAGAGTATGGGGCTCATAGGCCAGTACCACTCAGGAATGGAGGGGTGGGCATCCGGGTATGGGCACCCAAGTACAGTACAGTTCAATGGGGAACCCCAGGAGAGTAGGCCCATTAAGGGCATCCTGAAAACCTCTGCCCAGTTAGGTCAGTGGAGGGGGTACCCATCAAATCCTGGCAGCAAGGAGGAATCTGAAGACTCCTCTGAACTGTGCAGGACACAGGAGACCAGGTCCCCACATTCTGCCAGCCATTCCCAGGCTCGCAGAATCCGGGAAAACCTGGAAGAACAGACGGGAACCTCTGGGAGCAGTGCCTCTGAGTCCGAGGAAGAATGGACAAGGGTTACCCGGACCAAAAGGGCCAATAAGACAAAAAGGGCCTTGCTTAAGGACCCTTTAAAGCAGATTAAGGCGATCAGGAGCGTCATCACGCCTTACCATAAGAACGCTAAGTATTCTGTTTGGGAGCACTTAGAGTTGTTTGAACAAATGATGGAGACTTTCCATTTGAAGGACAGCCAAAGCTGTATTCAATATGTAAAGTGGACCTTCTCCCCGGAATACTCCAGTTTCTTTGCGGGGCTGGAGGACCAAAATCATTTAAGATGGTCCACCTATAAGGCGGCCATCTTGAAACATTTTTCTGTTCACAGAAATCCTCAAGAGGCTCGCAAGGCAGCCTACAATTTGCAATGTGGGGAGGATCAGGCCCCACAAGAATTTGTGCAGGAGTTAAAGCGTGCTTTTGCACAGACCACAAGAAGGGTGCGCACGGATAGCAGAGAATTTATAAATACGTTTTTCCATGCCTTGCCCAGATATATCATGACCCAGCTCGTGAGGGATTTTCACGAGAAAAGATCTTTAGACTGGGTCATTGAACAGGCTACCCGGATCTATGAGGTGCAGAAACCGGTAGATAGCAAAAGTAATGCCCAGAAAAACCCCAAAGCCAACAGCACCCCTGCTGCTGCCAAGGTGGCAGAGGTAAAGGTCACCCCCGTTTTGGATTTGGAGATGGGGGGGCCTAAAAACCTACCTGCACCTAATGATGCTAGGCCCAGAAGGTCCTCGGGCCAGTCACAGACAGGGAGCCAGGGAGGCAGCCCCACAAATGGGGTCCCTCGCTCTCCTGATTATGTAAGTCCCCGTTACAAGGGAAATCGACCCATCCTGGGTTATGTGTGGACTCCTCCAGCCCAAGGGGGGGGATCCAGCCAAGCACCTAACCCAGGGAACTTCCCTCCAAACTTCCCACAGGAGGGCAGAAATTTACCAAACCCTGGGCAGAACTTTTTCCCCAGATATCCACCCGACTTTCAGCCCCAAAACCATCCATCCTTCTTTCCCCAATTCCCTGAGCCCAGACCACTGAATCCGGGAGAGGGGAGGCCAAGGGTGGAGGGGTACCCAAATCTTCCCAACCCGGGGTATTACCAGCGGAGGGACAGCTACCCTTCCCGGGATCAGCCCAGGGGAGAAAACAGGGCCCCGTATCAGCCTGAGCGGGTTTCCCAGTTAGAGTGCCAGGTTCAAAACATGGCGCGGGATCTGGGTCACATACTGAGGGCTCAGCAGAACCCTCAGATGGGCGTGCCGGCGCAGAACGCACCCAACTCTGGACCTGGTGCTCCAGAACAATGACGGGGGCAGCACCCCGATAACTCACCGGTTCCCAGGGAGGAGGCACAAAGGGAAGGGGGGTGTAAAGCCTTGGAGGAAGCTTCCTTCCTCACTTGTAAACAGCCCCTGGAAACCCAGGAACCGGAAACGAAATCTCTGGCCCCTGAAAGTCTGCCTCCTAAGGAGCAGAGGGGGGGTAGGAGAAACAAAAGACCCAAACAGACTCAGTTTGAGGAGGAGGTACAGATCTTCCAATTTGAGGGAGAGGGATCCCCAGAGGATCCTGGGAAAAGGATCTTCTCCTTCAGAGAGGGGGGAACTCCTCCCAAAGAAAAATGGGTCCCTAGGGATGCAAATCCAGACTGGGGAGATGTGGAGACTGAGCTACCGCCGCCCACCATCTCATCCCAGAACCAACAGCAAGAAAATCCCCTGGTTCAAACCCATCCTGGTGACTGCCTCCAAAAAGGGGGGGGCGGCCCAGAACCAGAGCCAGGGGAACCCACAATGGCTCTGATCTCCAGTTGCCAAATTTTTCTTTCAGATTCCCAAGGCTCTCCACAGAATTCTGCCCAAAATTCTTCTCTCGCGATGTCCAAAACCAGAAAATTAGCCCACCAGTTGTCCAAAAATGTACATTATCTGTGCCCCCTTGAGGAGAAGGAGGGAAGATATTATGCCCCGGTACAAGTACAGGGGCAGGGTACAATCTCGGCACTGGTGGACACTGGATCTCAAGCTACCCTTCTGTCCAGAAGGGCCTTTGATGAACTGAATGCAGGAAGGGGAGAGAATTACCAAATTCCTCTCACCTCTCTTCCTGGACAACTGCAGAACTTTGACGGGAAGGAAATTCCCGTCGAGGGGACGGCAGACTTGGACATTAAAATTGGGCGACATAAGTTGAAACACCCGGTCATAGTTGTGACCCCAGAGGGCACCCCTTGTTTACTAGGGAATGACCTCCTGAGAAGGTTGTCACCCCTAATAGATTGTGTAAACAAGGTCCTCTGGACCCAGACTAGCCGACCAATAAAATTAAAACAGAGTGTCAACCATGTTAGTTTAAACGGCACCTGCCACATGGTTGAACAAAAATCTGACCAAGTAGAATTTCACTTCCAGAATAGCCAAATTCCAGACGTGACAGTAATAGCAGTAGGACAACAGACTGGTGATGGGGGGTCCTCTCTATTTCTGAAAATCAACCTTCCTTCCAGTCTAAAGTGGTATTCCACGCTGGAAGGAAACACTTTGAAATTCTATACCAATCCACAATCTGAAACTCCCACTCCTATAGTCCAGAAAGATGTGAAATCAGCTCAAAGCCTGGCTGATATTCAGCAAATTGGAGAGCAGTTGTTCATCCCTGTTCAGTTAAATGATGGGAAGGACTCTGTTCTCGCTCGAGTGTGTGTGAACAACGGTAAGAGCTTCATCAGCGAAGCCATGTTTCGCCAACTCCCAAAAGATCCAGCCATTCCCACCTTCAAACTGATAGACAAATGGGAAATGGACCTGGAAGCACCCAATTCAAAACATCTCCTGCCAAGCAGGTGTATGCTCAAAATCTCCATTGGCAACAAGAGCATAGTCCATAATTGTTGGGTCGTGCGAGACGTCACTGCCGCCTTTTACTTAGACAGTGACATTCTCAATCGCTTTGCCATTAGTTTGGACCTAATAAACTTCAAAGCTTGGTCCCGATTAGCGGATAATCCCATGGGCTTTGATGATCCAGAAAAAGCATTTAGGTCAGCTCAATTGCTACCTTATGCAGTTGAAATTCAGGTTAAAGAGGAAGTCACCATCCCAGAAAGGACCCGACAATTCTCCCTGGAAGTGAAAGTTAAAAGGGGACAAGAGTTGAAAAACCCTGATGCTTACATACATCTAAATGCTTCTCTCCAACAGCAAGGGTTAGGGGTAAACCCAACACCATTAGTCAACATAGAACATGACACCATTCTAATAGAGGTGGATAACAGCGACTTAAAGAGTATTACTCTGGCCGCAGGCACCATTATTGGAATGGCGGTTGATGACCAACATTTCTCCATTGATCTTGTAAATGAACTGTTAGGACCAATCCCCAAGGACTGTGTTGACAGTGACAGTGAGGACAATACAACACCAGACAGGATTTTCACCCGGCATGGGGGGAACTTCCTGGTGTACACTTCCTGCCCCTATGGTAAGGAAGATGTGACGTGTGACTTCAGGAGGGATGAGGTGATTTTCCAGGTACATGAGGGCTGCCTTGCCCACCTGAAGCCTCCGGTCCAAATCAGCACTCTGACCAGGGACTTCTCCACCCAGCTGGAGGAGGCCGCGGAGATAGCCAAACCAGAAGTCTTTCCAGGCTTCAGGCAGATGGTGGAAGAGAGAGTCAACCTAGCTGACGCCTGTGTGACTCTGGAACAAAAGCAAAAGTTGAAACAAGTTTTCTTGGATTTCCAAGATCTCTTTGCGGTAGACTCATATGACTGTGGTCGCACTGACATCCACACAACAACAATCCCCACGGACCCTGGCATGACTCCAGTGTTTGTGAAGCAATATCGCTTGCCTCTCGCATCAATGGAGTCCCTTACTGAAATAATTAAGAACCTTGAGTCCCGGGGAATAATCCGTCCAGTCCACAGCACCTTCAATAATCCGGTGCTGGGAATATTGAAGCCGAACGGCCAGTGGAGACTCTGCGCCGACCTCAGGGAGCTCAACAAACGGGTCCATACTTCCCGATGGCCTCTGCCCTACATTGACCAAGGGCTGGCCCAGATTCAGGGGTCACAGGTATTCACTGCAATAGACCTGACCAATGGATACTGGACCGTGCCTGTCAGCAGGGAGGACCAATACAAACTGGCTTTTACCTTTGGGGGCCAGCAGTACACATGGACCCGGACTCCCTTCGGATACCTCAACTCCGGCAATGAATTCAACATTTTTCTACACAAGGCCATGCCCGACTTGGGTGCAAGGGGTAACCTGGCTTATGTAGATGATGTCCTCATCAAAAGCTCAACTGTTGAGGAACACATAGCGGAGATCCGTTATGTTCTGACACAGTTGAGGGCCGCCGGAGCAAAACTTTCCTTCCAGAAAGCACAGTGGTGTAAAACCCGTGTTAACTTCTTGGGGCATGAGATTACTCCTCAGGGTCTTTGTCCCCAGGAAAAGAAAGTGGAAGCACTTCAGAAACTAAAAGACCCCACAACTCTGCGGGAACTAAGGAGCCTCTTTGGACTGACTAATTACAGCAGAAAGTTCATTGAGGGCTACGCAGAGATCACCAGACCCCTGATTCATCTCCTGACTGGGGGGGTCAAGTGGGAATGGGGTCCAGAACAAGCCGAGGCAGTAAGACAACTCAAGAGAAGCCTCTCACAAGCGCCTTGCCTAGCTTACCCTGTCAGAAACAAGGAGTTCTTCCTGGAGACAGGGTTCTCTAATACGTGCTTGACGGCAGTATTATACCAAAAGCATGACAGGGTCAATAAAGTAATCTCCTATGCGAGCAAAACTTTATCCTCTGTGGAGGAAAAATTCAACGATTGTGAGAAGGCACTCCTGGCGACGGTGTGGGCATTGAAGAATTACCGCCCGTTTATCCAGGGGGAACACATCATAGTGGAGACTCCACACCAGCCTCTGCAATATCTCCAAAGTGACAGAATCCGGGCCGGAAATGTGAGTAATTCCCGAATTACTTCCTGGATTCTGTCAATGCAAGGCTTTCCTGTGGAGGTCAGATATGGCCAAAACAAGAAGAGTCCACTCGCGCAAGGTCTGGCTGACTTGCATGATTGTGCCAGAGAAAACTGTCTCGAGGACGAAAGTCTAAAAATAAAGGACAACATGGAGGCATACCTTAATTCCCCACACAAAGTCTTTGAAGAAGACAAGTGTGAGGGAATGCCCACTGTCTATGTGGATGGATGCTCTTACCATGTTGACAACAACGGGGAGAAAGAACTGGTGGCTGGCGTAGGGAATGCATGGGGGAATGAGTCCCCAGAACCCTCCGCTGGATACAAAATTGGTCCCCGAAGTAGTCAGGTGGCAGAATTGATGGCTGTGCATCAGGCCATCCTCACTGCTGTCCAGCATCAACTCCACGAACTGGTCATAATCACAGATTCGGATTATGTACGGAACGGGTTCGTGGAGCACCTGGTTAATTGGAAAACCAGAGGCATGTTATGTGCTAACAACAAACCCTTGAAACATGGGAAGTTGATCCAAAACATTGATGATCTGGTCACATCGAATGGGATGACCATCTACTGGAAAAAGATTAAGGGTCATTCCAAAGTAGAGGGACCAGACAAAACTGGAAATGACTTAGCTGATCAGCTGGCCAAAACCGGGGCCATCCAAGGGGATCTAATTGAGATTGAGTCCCTATTGGGGGAAATCCAGGTCACTGCCATCACTAGGTCCCAGACAAATGCTCACAACGACCTTTCAATTGCACAATGGAGTAAGGAGACCCCTGATGCTGATTTGATTACCGCTCAGAAGGGGGATCCAATAATTGGTAAATTTTACCAGCACCTTGAGGACCCTGAGAACTTTCCCCTGACGGATACCGATTACATTGGGAAAGAGGACCTAAGAGTGTTGATGAAATGTCCAAAAATGTTCCGGATCCAAGACGGTTTGTTGGTAAGGAAATCCAAAGCTGGCCACGATCAGTGGGTGGTTCCTACCTCATTCCGAAGCCTGATGTTAAGTCACGCCCATGATGCGGCCACCGCCGGTCATAGGGGGTTTCACACAACATTGGAAATATTAAGAGAGGTTGCATACTGGCCACACATGGGGCAGGACCTCGACCAATACTTGAAGGGGTGTCTTGTGTGTGCACAATTTCAGCCGACATCCCTCACGCACCGGGCGCCTTTACAAAAGCGGGGGATGACACTGCCATGGTCAGATTTACAAATCGACTTTGTAGGCCCTGTGATTCGCTCGGCTAGGGGGAATAAGTACATGTTGACTGTGACATGCTTGTTTACCAAGTGGGTGGAATGTCTCCCAGCCCCAAATTGCAAGGCAGAAACTGCAGCTGCCTTGATGATTAACCACATCTTTTCCCGTTTTGGTCTACCTCAAAGGATTGAGTCAGACAGAGGTAGCCACTTCACCAGTGAAGTAATGACAAAGATGTGGGAGATATTGGGGGTCAAGAGAAAGCTGCATATTGCTTATAGACCAGCTTCTTCTGGGGCAGTAGAGAGATATAACCGGACAATTGTGAGCATATTAAAGAAGTTTGTGGCAGATTCTGGGCCAAGTTGGGATATCCGATTACCTCTGGTCCTAATGGCCATCAGATCTACCCCTTCATCTGCAACCAAAATGTCACCATTTGAGTTGATGACTGGGCGCAAGATGGTGCTTCCTCAGCATTTGCTCTATAGGACCCAAGAGCAGACACTGATAAATGCCTCCACTACTCATGAGTATGTGGAGAATTTAAGGAAACACCTCCAACATGCTTTTGCTTACGCTCAGCGGAATCTAGAAAGATCGGCTGATAGCATGAAGACCCACTATGACCTGAAAACTTCCAGGAAGGAATATCAGGTGGGAGACCGGGTCTATCTATACAACTTCCAAAGGAACCAGGCCAAGCAGCGCAAATTTTTGCCTACATGGAAGGGACCATTCGAGATCATAGACAAAATCTCCCCTGTGGCCTACAAAATCCACATCCCCAAAGGTCCTTTGGCAGCGGGGGAAGACAAGTGGGTCCACATAAACCAGTTGAAATGTTGCCATCCCAGGCACACTCTGCAACAACTGGAGGAATCCTCTGGAATCCTAGCGGGTACTGTATCAGACTAATTCAGTTCCAATCATAAAACATACCACATCTAGTTTCTAAAATATTGTGATTTGCATGAAACTGTCTCTTAGTTATACTGTTTTTTTTTCAAAATAAGAATGTAATGTTTCGTGATGATGAAATGCATATGCTGCCCCACTATCTCAACGGTGGTGGAAAAACGTCTATGAATAGGTATTGCCGCTCTTCCTTTGTCGTCCTAGGAGAAAGAAAACCTTGAGACGGGCCAAGGAGGACGATCCGGAGACCGGGAGCTGAGACGCAACGGGCTCGGGGTACCGCCCAATCTTCCCATCAGGACCGGCGAGGAGAACCGATCGATCAGTACCGGATGGAGAAGAAGATGCTGAACTGTGCCATCTATTGGAAGAAGATGAGGAAACATCCCAGATCTTGCGAGTCCCATCAGTGAAACCGAATGGCCATCGCAAGAGGGGGGCTTGTGGGATGTATTTACCCATGCATCCGAGCCCTACCTCAAAACTGTGCAGTACTGACATGAAAACATCATGATGGCCAGAGCTTCCCAGAAAATGCACAGGGAAATTCAGGAAGAATAGGCTGCCACCCATTTTGGCCGATGTTATGGGCACAGAAGGACACTGCCTAAAACCACCATTGGACTACCCGCACAGTAGTCTGAAACCATTGGGAATGGCAATGCTGATTGCCAAATGCAACCTAGAATTGTGGGGAATTCATTTTCTTAAATCCCAAAAATGGGTGCAGTACCAGTACTCACCACTATCCAAAAGCCGGCAGTTTAAAACCACCCTGTGTTTCTCTGAAGGCAAGCCAAAGTGCCTATTTCAAACATTGCAATATGTGCAAAATATTCACTGAACACCAGCAGACATTTGGTAGAATGGAGTTTTGTGTGCCTACAAAATCTGGGAAATGAAGAGCCCAGAACAATGCTTATAACAAAACTGGCTGAGCTATGGAGTCAGCAGTTTAAGTTGCACTGGATTTAAAGACACTAAAATCGAAAATGTTTAGATTAAATAAGTGACCTATGTTTGGTGTCACATGCCTTTGTAACTGTTGAAATGTCATAGTTTTGCACTTAGAATCAGCCTTCTAGCTGCATCTGTGAAAATGTTGAGTTTTATTTGAAGGCAGAAACTGGGGAACAAAAAGTGACATTTTATCTGAAACCCGGCTTAAGGAACTGAATTCTGCCTGGCAACTACCCCCATCAGGAGTGAAACTTGAGTCACAGCTGTGTTCCCAGGCCTAGCTGCCCTTTTGCTGCTCACACTAAGGATATGCCATCTATCTGATAATTGAATTACCTGTGCTCTGCAGGAAAGTGAACAAATCCCTGTCCTGGCTCAGGCAAAGGTTTTATTGGCAGGAGTCGTAAATGGTCGTAAAAAGTGGCTTCCTCCTGAGGAAAGGGGAGGGGCACTGCCTGTGAGAGCAAGCTGGCTTGACAGAACTGGAAAAACCAGAAATTCAACCATGTGCTGAGGGTAAACCACACCCCTTTGGAGCCAGAACATAACTTTAAAAAGATGAATAACTCATAGAGCGGACATGTGAAAATTTTATAAATGATACCATAATTCTTGTGATTTTTCTGCCCACATTTTAAGAGGTTTTTCGACCCGGTGGCGTGTTCAGGGGGGTTTTAGCGGAAAAGTGGGGATAACTCTAAATGTATGCATGTTAAAAATCTGAAACTTCATCAGTTAATGTCCGTACTCCCTGCGCACATGTATGTAAAGTTGGGTCAATGTCAGAAATTGCAAAATCAGTTAAAAAGTGAAATATGTGCCATTTCTGAATGCAAGCTCCCAGGAAGAGCAGAGTTTGAACAGGGGATACCTCCTGTAATGCATGATGGGTGCATATGATTTTAAAACAATATGTACCTCTGCAAATATGTATTTGTTTCAAATCTAGATGTGTGTGTAAGTTGACAGGAGGAGTGGACTTTCTGCAGGCTGTAAAATGACATCACTCTGACTCACAGTTCATTCCCCAATCAAATGATAAATGGAAGTTTGACCAATTAGAAGCTGAGAGAGAGGTAGGGTCAGTGATGCTAGAACACACCCACATTCTAAACACATAAAAGCAGACAGACAGGACAGATAGGGACTTCTTCAATCCCATCTGCAGCGGGACGCTCTGCCGGAAAAATCCATACTTTACCTCCATCAAACCTCCAGAGAGCCAAACTAGAGACTTCAATCTATCCAGAACTAGAGACCCAGACCAGAGAACCAGAGAGAGCTGACCCAGATCACTGTGAAGTGCAGAGACCAGAGGCCAGTTTAAAACCTGACCAGATCCATGGCGAGGCCCATTTCACTCAAGAATATAGTGTGAGTACCTAGAAAACTGTGCAGATCCAATCTCCTAGTTAAAATAATATAATTCAATCTATTTAATCTAAGTAGAACTGCCTCCTAACTGTCACCTGTCATTTGTAAAGCTGTCACTTGTCATTTCCTAATTGCAAGCTGCACTTGTCATTTTGAACTTTAAAATTTCAAATCTGAAAAACGACCTTTATTTAATCGCTCATATCTCCGCGACCGTTTGTGCTAGAGACTTGCAGTAACTTTCATTTGGAAGATGAGATCCTAGGCTTTCCTAGGACCCCAAAACGATAGAGATCGTCCTTGTGGTTCCTCTGTAATAGCGCTCGGCGCATCCGCGAATTTTACCGCGATTTGCAAATTTCTTCACATGCAAAAACTGCTGCTGCTTGCCTTCCATTTGCCAGAAATTCGTTTAACCTGCTAACTATCCCTGCATCATTGCTAGTGTGAGCCTGGACTAATATTAACTAGATACCACTCACCCTGAACCTCTGAAAAGGGAATTAAAAGCATTTTAGCATATTTTTTAATTCATTGCCAGCACATATCAAAGCAATTTGGGCCTGTGTTTTCAAACTTCTGTAGTCTAAGCTTGCTGGGGTGAACTGAATCACATTTGATTGCATTTCTGAGAACTGTGTGTTTTCCTTCCATTTCCTTGCCTTGCATCAAGGGGGGGAGGGGATTGCCAGAGAAAAGTGATTACATTGTTTGGTTGAAATCATATTGAGTATTTTCTGTACTGCATTCATTGAATATTGCATCCACCTGAGCTTACATAAAGCATCCTCTACCACCTTATACTTTTGTTCCTATTTACCAGTGTGCTACCTTATCCATTTCATGTCAACTCATTAGTGATTATAAGAAGTGTGCTAGTGCCAGATTCTCCGTTGTTGATCTTTATCATATCAGATTAAGTGTGCTATTCAATTATTAATTTATTATAAAGTGTGATATCCATATTGTTTAAAGTTTCAAATAAACCTTTTTAACTTGCAAAACAGAACTACTTCTTGGCTCAGTGGGGTCAGGGGGATTCCAAGAGAGGGGTGTTATATAGGGGTAGTCATCCAGAACGCATGAACTGGACCTAAAGATATATCAATAAGGGTTTTCATTCAGTATTATAGACTAGGCGTTGACTTAGCTGTAGTGTTGAATTGAATCCTCTTACAAATTGGGGGCTCGAGCCGAGACGTTGGGTTAGATTTACCACTTGTGCAGCTTAATACAGTGTGCTAACTGACGGGATACATACATCCAGTCGGATCACCACGCTGCATTACGCTGTGAAGCATTCCTCAAAAGGGACACTCCAAGAAAAGTTCTGTTCTGCAAAAATAAAATACAAACTTCTGTAAGTCAGGACAGAGACCAATCTCTAGAATGACGACCTTAGTAGACATGAAAATAGCCAGAGAGCACCTCTTGCATAAGCTATTTGTGAGAGGTGAATGGACTGAACAGGGCCAGGATGCGTGGTTGCAGGCCATTACACAACAGGTCACTGAAACAGGGTCAGATATATATAGAGATCAGGGTCCCTTACATGTGGCCCTGAGTGAACTATATATGGCTCCTAAAGCCAAAGAGGAACACAATAAGATTGCCAGGATAGCGGCATACCTGTACCTATATATGGGAGACATGCAGGATAGATGTGCTGAAAGCCAAAATCTGGCAAATAGGCAACAGATGGCGTTAGAGAAGGTCCAATCTGACCTGGTCTCTTCTGAGCAGAGGCTGCAGAGGAGCCAGGAGTCAGAAGATGATAGTAGGCAGCACATCATTAAAATAAAGAAGGATATAGATGTGCTGCAACAGGAAAAGGTAGAACAGGATACCAGATTTCTGGCCTTGCAGAAGGAATACCAAGAAGGTTTGGACTCCCTACTGCAAAACCAGAAAAAGCTGGAGCAACAACTGGACTTCAACAGGGTATGTGCTGAGCAGGTAGTCACCCTGCAAGGCCACCTGGATAGAGTGAAGGCGGAGAGCAACAAACTAATTCTGAAAGACCTGGATACCCAGGCAGAGTTTGATCAGGAGCGCCAGAATGCTGGTGCCTTCCAAAGGCAAAGGGACGACCTGGCGGCACAGATGCAGGCTCTCAGTCAGGAAAGGGATACCTTAGGCCAGGAAGTCTGCCATTTAAAAAGAAAAATGGAAGAAAATCACCTGACCCACCAGGGACTGGGTGACCTCCAAAAAGAACACCAGAACTTGCTAGAGCACACCAGGAGGGTGGAGGATGCTCTAGCAAGAAAGGAGCAGGCCAATAGGGACACAGCTCAGGAGGTAACCCTCCTGCAGCAAAGACTGGCCCAGTTCTCCAGGACCAATCAGGAAGCACAGAGAGAGAATGAGGCTCTCTGCCAACACAATGATAGGCTCCAACAACAGGTAGCGATGCAGGAGAGACTGATAGAGTCTAGTAAGGCCTTAACTGAGGAACTGAAGGCACAAATGCAGGCTCTTGCATTGCAACAGGGAGCAGGGGCGGATAGAGATGAGGTCCGCTGGGAAAGAGAGACTCCTGACCATAACCGCAGGAGCCCTAACACCAGGGGCCTTCATCTCCCCCAGTCCCTGGACTCTACCACCCCCATGTCCCCTGGCGCACATGAGCACAGGGCCGCAGGGATGGCAGATTACTATCCAGCTAAGAGTATGGGGCTCATAGGCCAGTACCACTCAGGAATGGAGGGGTGGGCATCCGGGTATGGGCACCCAAGTACAGTACAGTTCAATGGGGAACCCCAGGAGAGTAGGCCCATTAAGGGCATCCTGAAAACCTCTGCCCAGTTAGGTCAGTGGAGGGGGTACCCATCAAATCCTGGCAGCAAGGAGGAATCTGAAGACTCCTCTGAACTGTGCAGGACACAGGAGACCAGGTCCCCACATTCTGCCAGCCATTCCCAGGCTCGCAGAATCCGGGAAAACCTGGAAGAACAGACGGGAACCTCTGGGAGCAGTGCCTCTGAGTCCGAGGAAGAATGGACAAGGGTTACCCGGACCAAAAGGGCCAATAAGACAAAAAGGGCCTTGCTTAAGGACCCTTTAAAGCAGATTAAGGCGATCAGGAGCGTCATCACGCCTTACCATAAGAACGCTAAGTATTCTGTTTGGGAGCACTTAGAGTTGTTTGAACAAATGATGGAGACTTTCCATTTGAAGGACAGCCAAAGCTGTATTCAATATGTAAAGTGGACCTTCTCCCCGGAATACTCCAGTTTCTTTGCGGGGCTGGAGGACCAAAATCATTTAAGATGGTCCACCTATAAGGCGGCCATCTTGAAACATTTTTCTGTTCACAGAAATCCTCAAGAGGCTCGCAAGGCAGCCTACAATTTGCAATGTGGGGAGGATCAGGCCCCACAAGAATTTGTGCAGGAGTTAAAGCGTGCTTTTGCACAGACCACAAGAAGGGTGCGCACGGATAGCAGAGAATTTATAAATACGTTTTTCCATGCCTTGCCCAGATATATCATGACCCAGCTCGTGAGGGATTTTCACGAGAAAAGATCTTTAGACTGGGTCATTGAACAGGCTACCCGGATCTATGAGGTGCAGAAACCGGTAGATAGCAAAAGTAATGCCCAGAAAAACCCCAAAGCCAACAGCACCCCTGCTGCTGCCAAGGTGGCAGAGGTAAAGGTCACCCCCGTTTTGGATTTGGAGATGGGGGGGCCTAAAAACCTACCTGCACCTAATGATGCTAGGCCCAGAAGGTCCTCGGGCCAGTCACAGACAGGGAGCCAGGGAGGCAGCCCCACAAATGGGGTCCCTCGCTCTCCTGATTATGTAAGTCCCCGTTACAAGGGAAATCGACCCATCCTGGGTTATGTGTGGACTCCTCCAGCCCAAGGGGGGGGATCCAGCCAAGCACCTAACCCAGGGAACTTCCCTCCAAACTTCCCACAGGAGGGCAGAAATTTACCAAACCCTGGGCAGAACTTTTTCCCCAGATATCCACCCGACTTTCAGCCCCAAAACCATCCATCCTTCTTTCCCCAATTCCCTGAGCCCAGACCACTGAATCCGGGAGAGGGGAGGCCAAGGGTGGAGGGGTACCCAAATCTTCCCAACCCGGGGTATTACCAGCGGAGGGACAGCTACCCTTCCCGGGATCAGCCCAGGGGAGAAAACAGGGCCCCGTATCAGCCTGAGCGGGTTTCCCAGTTAGAGCGCCAGGTTCAAAACATGGCGCGGGATCTGGGTCACATACTGAGGGCTCAGCAGAACCCTCAGATGGGCGTGCCGGCGCAGAACGCACCCAACTCTGGACCTGGTGCTCCAGAACAATGACGGGGGCAGCACCCCGATAACTCACCGGTTCCCAGGGAGGAGGCACAAAGGGAAGGGGGGTGTAAAGCCTTGGAGGAAGCTTCCTTCCTCACTTGTAAACAGCCCCTGGAAACCCAGGAACCGGAAACGAAATCTCTGGCCCCTGAAAGTCTGCCTCCTAAGGAGCAGAGGGGGGGTAGGAGAAACAAAAGACCCAAACAGACTCAGTTTGAGGAGGAGGTACAGATCTTCCAATTTGAGGGAGAGGGATCCCCAGAGGATCCTGGGAAAAGGATCTTCTCCTTCAGAGAGGGGGGAACTCCTCCCAAAGAAAAATGGGTCCCTAGGGATGCAAATCCAGACTGGGGAGATGTGGAGACTGAGCTACCGCCGCCCACCATCTCATCCCAGAACCAACAGCAAGAAAATCCCCTGGTTCAAACCCATCCTGGTGACTGCCTCCAAAAAGGGGGGGGCGGCCCAGAACCAGAGCCAGGGGAACCCACAATGGCTCTGATCTCCAGTTGCCAAATTTTTCTTTCAGATTCCCAAGGCTCTCCACAGAATTCTGCCCAAAATTCTTCTCTCGCGATGTCCAAAACCAGAAAATTAGCCCACCAGTTGTCCAAAAATGTACATTATCTGTGCCCCCTTGAGGAGAAGGAGGGAAGATATTATGCCCCGGTACAAGTACAGGGGCAGGGTACAATCTCGGCACTGGTGGACACTGGATCTCAAGCTACCCTTCTGTCCAGAAGGGCCTTTGATGAACTGAATGCAGAAAGGGGAGAGAATTACCAAATTCCTCTCACCTCTCTTCCTGGACAACTGCAGAACTTTGACGGGAAGGAAATTCCCGTCGAGGGGACGGCAGACTTGGACATTAAAATTGGGCGACATAAGTTGAAACACCCGGTCATAGTTGTGACCCCAGAGGGCACCCCTTGTTTACTAGGGAATGACCTCCTGAGAAGGTTGTCACCCCTAATAGATTGTGTAAACAAGGTCCTCTGGACCCAGACTAGCCGACCAATAAAATTAAAACAGAGTGTCAACCATGTTAGTTTAAACGGCACCTGCCACATGGTTGAACAAAAATCTGACCAAGTAGAATTTCACTTCCAGAATAGCCAAATTCCAGACGTGACAGTAATAGCAGTAGGACAACAGACTGGTGATGGGGGGTCCTCTCTATTTCTGAAAATCAACCTTCCTTCCAGTCTAAAGTGGTATTCCACGCTGGAAGGAAACACTTTGAAATTCTATACCAATCCACAATCTGAAACTCCCACTCCTATAGTCCAGAAAGATGTGAAATCAGCTCAAAGCCTGGCTGATATTCAGCAAATTGGAGAGCAGTTGTTCATCCCTGTTCAGTTAAATGATGGGAAGGACTCTGTTCTCGCTCGAGTGTGTGTGAACAACGGTAAGAGCTTCATCAGCGAAGCCATGTTTCGCCAACTCCCAAAAGATCCAGCCATTCCCACCTTCAAACTGATAGACAAATGGGAAATGGACCTGGAAGCACCCAATTCAAAACATCTCCTGCCAAGCAGGTGTATGCTCAAAATCTCCATTGGCAACAAGAGCATAGTCCATAATTGTTGGGTCGTGCGAGACGTCACTGCCGCCTTTTACTTAGACAGTGACATTCTCAATCGCTTTGCCATTAGTTTGGACCTAATAAACTTCAAAGCTTGGTCCCGATTAGCGGATAATCCCATGGGCTTTGATGATCCAGAAAAAGCATTTAGGTCAGCTCAATTGCTACCTTATGCAGTTGAAATTCAGGTTAAAGAGGAAGTCACCATCCCAGAAAGGACCCGACAATTCTCCCTGGAAGTGAAAGTTAAAAGGGGACAAGAGTTGAAAAACCCTGATGCTTACATACATCTAAATGCTTCTCTCCAACAGCAAGGGTTAGGGGTAAACCCAACACCATTAGTCAACATAGAACATGACACCATTCTAATAGAGGTGGATAACAGCGACTTAAAGAGTATTACTCTGGCCGCAGGCACCATTATTGGAATGGCGGTTGATGACCAACATTTCTCCATTGATCTTGTAAATGAACTGTTAGGACCAATCCCCAAGGACTGTGTTGACAGTGACAGTGAGGACAATACAACACCAGACAGGATTTTCACCCGGCATGGGGGGAACTTCCTGGTGTACACTTCCTGCCCCTATGGTAAGGAAGATGTGACGTGTGACTTCAGGAGGGATGAGGTGATTTTCCAGGTACATGAGGGCTGCCTTGCCCACCTGAAGCCTCCGGTCCAAATCAGCACTCTGACCAGGGACTTCTCCACCCAGCTGGAGGAGGCCGCGGAGATAGCCAAACCAGAAGTCTTTCCAGGCTTCAGGCAGATGGTGGAAGAGAGAGTCAACCTAGCTGACGCCTGTGTGACTCTGGAACAAAAGCAAAAGTTGAAACAAGTTTTCTTGGATTTCCAAGATCTCTTTGCGGTAGACTCATATGACTGTGGTCGCACTGACATCCACACAACAACAATCCCCACGGACCCTGGCATGACTCCAGTGTTTGTGAAGCAATATCGCTTGCCTCTCGCATCAATGGAGTCCCTTACTGAAATAATTAAGAACCTTGAGTCCCGGGGAATAATCCGTCCAGTCCACAGCACCTTCAATAATCCGGTGCTGGGAATATTGAAGCCGAACGGCCAGTGGAGACTCTGCGCCGACCTCAGGGAGCTCAACAAACGGGTCCATACTTCCCGATGGCCTCTGCCCTACATTGACCAAGGGCTGGCCCAGATTCAGGGGTCACAGGTATTCACTGCAATAGACCTGACCAATGGATACTGGACCGTGCCTGTCAGCAGGGAGGACCAATACAAACTGGCTTTTACCTTTGGGGGCCAGCAGTACACATGGACCCGGACTCCCTTCGGATACCTCAACTCCGGCAATGAATTCAACATTTTTCTACACAAGGCCATGCCCGACTTGGGTGCAAGGGGTAACCTGGCTTATGTAGATGATGTCCTCATCAAAAGCTCAACTGTTGAGGAACACATAGCGGAGATCCGTTATGTTCTGACACAGTTGAGGGCCGCCGGAGCAAAACTTTCCTTCCAGAAAGCACAGTGGTGTAAAACCCGTGTTAACTTCTTGGGGCATGAGATTACTCCTCAGGGTCTTTGTCCCCAGGAAAAGAAAGTGGAAGCACTTCAGAAACTAAAAGACCCCACAACTCTGCGGGAACTAAGGAGCCTCTTTGGACTGACTAATTACAGCAGAAAGTTCATTGAGGGCTACGCAGAGATCACCAGACCCCTGATTCATCTCCTGACTGGGGGGGTCAAGTGGGAATGGGGTCCAGAACAAGCCGAGGCAGTAAGACAACTCAAGAGAAGCCTCTCACAAGCGCCTTGCCTAGCTTACCCTGTCAGAAACAAGGAGTTCTTCCTGGAGACAGGGTTCTCTAATACGTGCTTGACGGCAGTATTATACCAAAAGCATGACAGGGTCAATAAAGTAATCTCCTATGCGAGCAAAACTTTATCCTCTGTGGAGGAAAAATTCAACGATTGTGAGAAGGCACTCCTGGCGACGGTGTGGGCATTGAAGAATTACCGCCCGTTTATCCAGGGGGAACACATCATAGTGGAGACTCCACACCAGCCTCTGCAATATCTCCAAAGTGACAGAATCCGGGCCGGAAATGTGAGTAATTCCCGAATTACTTCCTGGATTCTGTCAATGCAAGGCTTTCCTGTGGAGGTCAGATATGGCCAAAACAAGAAGAGTCCACTCGCGCAAGGTCTGGCTGACTTGCATGATTGTGCCAGAGAAAACTGTCTCGAGGACGAAAGTCTAAAAATAAAGGACAACATGGAGGCATACCTTAATTCCCCACACAAAGTCTTTGAAGAAGACAAGTGTGAGGGAATGCCCACTGTCTATGTGGATGGATGCTCTTACCATGTTGACAACAACGGGGAGAAAGAACTGGTGGCTGGCGTAGGGAATGCATGGGGGAATGAGTCCCCAGAACCCTCCGCTGGATACAAAATTGGTCCCCGAAGTAGTCAGGTGGCAGAATTGATGGCTGTGCATCAGGCCATCCTCACTGCTGTCCAGCATCAACTCCACGAACTGGTCATAATCACAGATTCGGATTATGTACGGAACGGGTTCGTGGAGCACCTGGTTAATTGGAAAACCAGAGGCATGTTATGTGCTAACAACAAACCCTTGAAACATGGGAAGTTGATCCAAAACATTGATGATCTGGTCACATCGAATGGGATGACCATCTACTGGAAAAAGATTAAGGGTCATTCCAAAGTAGAGGGACCAGACAAAACTGGAAATGACTTAGCTGATCAGCTGGCCAAAACCGGGGCCATCCAAGGGGATCTAATTGAGATTGAGTCCCTATTGGGGGAAATCCAGGTCACTGCCATCACTAGGTCCCAGACAAATGCTCACAACGACCTTTCAATTGCACAATGGAGTAAGGAGACCCCTGATGCTGATTTGATTACCGCTCAGAAGGGGGATCCAATAATTGGTAAATTTTACCAGCACCTTGAGGACCCTGAGAACTTTCCCCTGACGGATACCGATTACATTGGGAAAGAGGACCTAAGAGTGTTGATGAAATGTCCAAAAATGTTCCGGATCCAAGACGGTTTGTTGGTAAGGAAATCCAAAGCTGGCCACGATCAGTGGGTGGTTCCTACCTCATTCCGAAGCCTGATGTTAAGTCACGCCCATGATGCGGCCACCGCCGGTCATAGGGGGTTTCACACAACATTGGAAATATTAAGAGAGGTTGCATACTGGCCACACATGGGGCAGGACCTCGACCAATACTTGAAGGGGTGTCTTGTGTGTGCACAATTTCAGCCGACATCCCTCACGCACCGGGCGCCTTTACAAAAGCGGGGGATGACACTGCCATGGTCAGATTTACAAATCGACTTTGTAGGCCCTGTGATTCGCTCGGCTAGGGGGAATAAGTACATGTTGACTGTGACATGCTTGTTTACCAAGTGGGTGGAATGTCTCCCAGCCCCAAATTGCAAGGCAGAAACTGCAGCTGCCTTGATGATTAACCACATCTTTTCCCGTTTTGGTCTACCTCAAAGGATTGAGTCAGACAGAGGTAGCCACTTCACCAGTGAAGTAATGACAAAGATGTGGGAGATATTGGGGGTCAAGAGAAAGCTGCATATTGCTTATAGACCAGCTTCTTCTGGGGCAGTAGAGAGATATAACCGGACAATTGTGAGCATATTAAAGAAGTTTGTGGCAGATTCTGGGCCAAGTTGGGATATCCGATTACCTCTGGTCCTAATGGCCATCAGATCTACCCCTTCATCTGCAACCAAAATGTCACCATTTGAGTTGATGACTGGGCGCAAGATGGTGCTTCCTCAGCATTTGCTCTATAGGACCCAAGAGCAGACACTGATAAATGCCTCCACTACTCATGAGTATGTGGAGAATTTAAGGAAACACCTCCAACATGCTTTTGCTTACGCTCAGCGGAATCTAGAAAGATCGGCTGATAGCATGAAGACCCACTATGACCTGAAAACTTCCAGGAAGGAATATCAGGTGGGAGACCGGGTCTATCTATACAACTTCCAAAGGAACCAGGCCAAGCAGCGCAAATTTTTGCCTACATGGAAGGGACCATTCGAGATCATAGACAAAATCTCCCCTGTGGCCTACAAAATCCACATCCCCAAAGGTCCTTTGGCAGCGGGGGAAGACAAGTGGGTCCACATAAACCAGTTGAAATGTTGCCATCCCAGGCACACTCTGCAACAACTGGAGGAATCCTCTGGAATCCTAGCGGGTACTGTATCAGACTAATTCAGTTCCAATCATAAAACATACCACATCTAGTTTCTAAAATATTGTGATTTGCATGAAACTGTCTCTTAGTTATACTGTTTTTTTTTTCAAAATAAGAATGTAATGTTTCGTGATGATGAAATGCATATGCTGCCCCACTATCTCAACGGTGGTGGAAAAACGTCTATGAATAGGTATTGCCGCTCTTCCTTTGTCGTCCTAGGAGAAAGAAAACCTTGAGACGGGCCAAGGAGGACGATCCGGAGACCGGGAGCTGAGACGCAACGGGCTCGGGGTACCGCCCAATCTTCCCATCAGGACCGGCGAGGAGAACCGATCGATCAGTACCGGATGGAGAAGAAGATGCTGAACTGTGCCATCTATTGGAAGAAGATGAGGAAACATCCCAGATCTTGCGAGTCCCATCAGTGAAACCGAATGGCCATCGCAAGAGGGGGGCTTGTGGGATGTATTTACCCATGCATCCGAGCCCTACCTCAAACCTGTGCAGTACTGACATGAAAACATCATGATGGCCAGAGCTTCCCAGAAAATGCACAGGGAAATTCAGGAAGAATAGGCTGCCACCCATTTTGGCCGATGTTATGGGCACAGAAGGACACTGCCTAAAACCACCATTGGACTACCCGCACAGTAGTCTGAAACCATTGGGAATGGCAATGCTGATTGCCAAATGCAACCTAGAATTGTGGGGAATTCATTTTCTTAAATCCCAAAAATGGGTGCAGTACCAGTACTCACCACTATCCAAAAGCCGGCAGTTTAAAACCACCCTGTGTTTCTCTGAAGGCAAGCCAAAGTGCCTATTTCAAACATTGCAATATGTGCAAAATATTCACTGAACACCAGCAGACATTTGGTAGAATGGAGTTTTGTGTGCCTACAAAATCTGGGAAATGAAGAGCCCAGAACAATGCTTATAACAAAACTGGCTGAGCTATGGAGTCAGCAGTTTAAGTTGCACTGGATTTAAAGACACTAAAATCGAAAATGTTTAGATTAAATAAGTGACCTATGTTTGGTGTCACATGCCTTTGTAACTGTTGAAATGTCATAGTTTTGCACTTAGAATCAGCCTTCTAGCTGCATCTGTGAAAATGTTGAGTTTTATTTGAAGGCAGAAACTGGGGAACAAAAAGTGACATTTTATCTGAAACCCGGCTTAAGGAACTGAATTCTGCCTGGCAACTACCCCCATCAGGAGTGAAACTTGAGTCACAGCTGTGTTCCCAGGCCTAGCTGCCCTTTTGCTGCTCACACTAAGGATATGCCATCTATCTGATAATTGAATTACCTGTGCTCTGCAGGAAAGTGAACAAATCCCTGTCCTGGCTCAGGCAAAGGTTTTATTGGCAGGAGTCGTAAATGGTCGTAAAAAGTGGCTTCCTCCTGAGGAAAGGGGAGGGGCACTGCCTGTGAGAGCAAGCTGGCTTGACAGAACTGGAAAAACCAGAAATTCAACCATGTGCTGAGGGTAAACCACACCCCTTTGGAGCCAGAACATAACTTTAAAAAGATGAATAACTCATAGAGCGGACATGTGAAAATTTTATAAATGATACCATAATTCTTGTGATTTTTCTGCCCACATTTTAAGAGGTTTTTCGACCCGGTGGCGTGTTCAGGGGGGTTTTAGCGGAAAAGTGGGGATAACTCTAAATGTATGCATGTTAAAAATCTGAAACTTCATCAGTTAATGTCCGTACTCCCTGCGCACATGTATGTAAAGTTGGGTCAATGTCAGAAATTGCAAAATCAGTTAAAAAGTGAAATATGTGCCATTTCTGAATGCAAGCTCCCAGGAAGAGCAGAGTTTGAACAGGGGATACCTCCTGTAATGCATGATGGGTGCATATGATTTTAAAACAATATGTACCTCTGCAAATATGTATTTGTTTCAAATCTAGATGTGTGTGTAAGTTGACAGGAGGAGTGGACTTTCTGCAGGCTGTAAAATGACATCACTCTGACTCACAGTTCATTCCCCAATCAAATGATAAATGGAAGTTTGACCAATTAGAAGCTGAGAGAGAGGTAGGGTCAGTGATGCTAGAACACACCCACATTCTAAACACATAAAAGCAGACAGACAGGACAGATAGGGACTTCTTCAATCCCATCTGCAGCGGGACGCTCTGCCGGAAAAATCCATACTTTACCTCCATCAAACCTCCAGAGAGCCAAACTAGAGACTTCAATCTATCCAGAACTAGAGACCCAGACCAGAGAACCAGAGAGAGCTGACCCAGATCACTGTGAAGTGCAGAGACCAGAGGCCAGTTTAAAACCTGACCAGATCCATGGCGAGGCCCATTTCACTCAAGAATATAGTGTGAGTGTTAGGGAGAATTCTCTGTTTAGGCTGAATTTCCCTACCTAGTGAGTCCCCCAGCAGCTTTGCTGGATTTCTGGGGTTTAATTTTTTTCTCCTGCCAAGAGTGAGACTCTTTTACCCTCACTCTTGGACATGTTGAAGTGTGTTTTCTTGGTTAAACCTTGTGTTGAATGGGCTATGGGGTCTTTTACTCCATAGGGCCTCATGTATTTTTGTGATGTGGGTCACACAGCACCCTCTGTGCCGTGACCCAGGGGTGTCCTAGGGACTCCCCAACATAGACTCCATACCCTGGGACTGACTACTGTCTCCCAGGGCATGTAAAGTCACCAAAGACTTTGCTAGTCTTGAATCCTGAACAGAACCAGTACAAACCATCATATTGTGGACGTACTGGCTGGGGCAATTCGATTGCCCCAGGGTCTGTTAGTCGAGGGGGCACGTCTCCGTCCCCCCTGATCGAGTTTTGGCTGGTGGCAGTGGAAACTACTTTTTATATTCGACCGCGAATATTTCCCTATGGGATTTCCCATTGTTTTAGGCTAACACATTTAATTATTTATTTACGGTAGCCTTAAACATACCACCGGTTTATATATTTATTTTTATAACTCCGGTTGGGACTTTTTGCCAAAACTTGATTCTAAAATGGCGTTGGTGTTCGCCTCTGTAACTCTGACCCAAAGTGGAGCCCTTTGTTCCACTTTTGGCGGGCTTCTCCACAGAAGCCCTCCAAAGTGGTGCCACTCTGTCTGGGGTACTTAGGAGGGGTGGAGGGGGATTTAGGCACCCTGGACTGAGTTACCTTGGTAACTCAAGTCGCACTCCGTCCTGATTGGCCCAAGTGGTGAGCCGCCCGGCTCACCACTTAGCATGGTTGAGTGACAGCTAGGCTGGGTGAATGGGGGTTTGCTGCATAAAAGCAGGGCTTTGGGGACTGGGACTTCAGAAGTCGCCACAGGACCAAGAATCCGACGAGGGAAGAGCTGAGCCGACCTGCTTCGACGACACCACCCGGTGGAGCCCTGCTGAACCGTCTCACCACTTTTTCCCGACGACCGAGGAGAACTCTTAACGGAGTGGCTCCTTCCCTTGACTGGTGGGGACAACCAGTTTTCGTCTTCTTTCCGTTCTTTGAGGTATCTCGTGGCCGCCTTGCCTGTGCCAAGCACCCCGGCAACCGGAATACCACACTTTACCCCCATACCGCGAAAGTCGGCACCAACCCTTTAACCGGAGGACTCCGCGGCTGGTTTCTTCCCGGGCAGTGCAACGACCCTCTTCTTCTGCTCTTCAGCGAGAACTTCTTCTCCCCTGACCGACGTCGAGCCCTGCTGCCACTGCCTGGAACAACTGCCACCGCTGGAGGATCCTTTCCGCTTAAGGTACTGTGTTCTGCCTGGCTTCCCTTGCTACCGACTGTACGGGGTAGATTTAGTCCCCGGCTTTCGAACCTGGGAGTGCCTGGGACACTTTGGCTAAACTTTCTGAGCCACTCTAACCTCTTTTTGACTCTTTGCAAGACTTTGAATCTCTAACTAACAGTGTGATCTTGGGCACATTTTCGCTCCGGCTACTCTAAGAGTGGGCCCTGCCTAGTGACTTTTGCTCACCTGTGACTTTATTCTTCTGTAAGCCTATTGCAAGTGCTCTGGACCTTAGAGTGGTGTGTCTAACCCATTTCTACTTTTTCTCTCCCTTTCTTGGAAACTACTAGAGTGTCATCTAACGTTAAGCACTCACCTCTGTTTTAATTAAGTGGTGTTTTACCTAGAGTTGTCTAGATAGGAGAAAGGATTGAATCTACTTTCATTATAACTGTGTTGAAGTACTTTTACTATATTTTTGCTAGAGTGTTTTTAACTTATGTGTATTTTAAATAAATAACTATATACTTTTGAAACCAAGCTCTGGTCAGTGTTTGCTTGTGCTATTGTGTTTTGGTACATATTGTGTATACTTTACATACTGCCTAACTCTTCTTGAGAGAAGTCTGACTGCTCAGCCACAGCTACCAGGTAAATCTGGGTGGTACAGACTGCTACCAAAGGGGTTTACTGCTCTACCTGTAGTCTTAAATCTTTTGCAGTGTTCCCCAAGGGAACTGCACAGGTTTCTGCCTAACACTGGTGTACAGCGGTGGGATTTGTATTGAGTATACATTTTATTGTGCTTTAGATACCTTAGTGCAACTAACCACAAAGCTTAGCACTGAAAAAGTAAAAACCTCTAACATGTCAGTTATAGAAAGCTATAGTCAAGAGTCCCTTGCAGCCAAAACTGCTGATTGTTTAAGAGTGCTCTGTAAACATAAGGATCTCCTGACTAAGGGCAAGAAAATGGAGCTGATTGAAAGATTGTTAGCTAACCAAAGTCTGGGTGATGGTTCAGAGGAACCTACCACTCCAGCGACTGTAGATGACAGTGTTGAAGTTAACATGGAGCAAAATGTTGATGTTTCTGAGGAAGAGTCAGAAGAGGAGGGTGAGGCTGTTGTAACTGTCCCCCCTAGGCCTCTGCCTGCTCTACCTGCTGTACCTACTGGACCTTTACCAGGTCCCACATTTAGTCCTCAGTACTTTGAACTGGAGAAAATGAAGCTAGAATTGGAGTATAAGAAACTTAATGCTCAAACTGACAAAGAACTAAGGCTAAGGGAAATGGAGCTCAAGTATGACTTAGAAATGAAGAAATTATCTGTTGAGAATGTTTCTCTCTCTGGCTCCTCTAGAAGTTCCAGTCCTAAAAGACCCCGGATGCCTAAAGAATTGGTTGGTATGTATGAGCCTAAGTTGGATGTGTTGGATTGGTTGTCTCTGTTTGAATATAATCATGGGCTCCAGAACATCACAGGAAATGACTTACTCACCTGGTTGTTCTCTAGGCTTCCCCCTGTTGCAACTGATGTGGTAATGGAGATGGGGGAGGAGGATAGGAAGGACTATGAATGTGTGAAACTAGCTTTGATAGCTAGGTTTGGGAAGACCCCTTCCCAGTATCTTAAGAGGTTTAGGAGCCTCAAAAAGCATGATGGTACCCCTTGGGCTACCTGGGTGAATGAATGTTTGAAAAACTTAGAGGGATGGATTAAGGGTTACAAGGTGAACACTTATGAAGGTATGAAGAATTTGTTTATGTTGGAGACTATTTATGATGCCTGCTCTCCTGAGCTCAGACAACACTTGGCTGATTCCAGGGAATTAGATTCCCGGAAGCTAGCTAAGGCTGCTGACTTGTGGGTTGCCAACAGGGCCACTCACAAGGATTCTGGGGTAACTCAGAAGAAGGATGGGGAAAAACAGTCTAAGAAGGACTCCAAAGAGAATTCTAATACTACAAATTCCAAAGAGGGCCCCAAACAAAACTATAAGGGTAAGCCACAAGGGAAACCAAATCAGGCTAGTGTACCTTCTGGTCCCAGACCAGAAGGGGGTCAGAACAAGCCTCCATTCCAGCGAGCCTTTGGCTCATGCTTTATTTGTAAGGCTACTGACCATGTGAAAGGAGATCCCAGATGTAAGGGTAAACCTTCAGGGGTCCAGCTTGCCTCCTTAGCCTTCGCTCCCGAAGAGGAAGTACCCATGGCAAGTGGAAACTTTCTATTACTAGCTGATGAACCCACTGGAGTCTCAGCTAGTGTTTCTTTAGTCTCTCTGGGGTTGTGGGAGCAACAGAATTTAGATGTCTATAACTCTATCCCAGATAATACTAAAGAGTATTATAAGGACAGTGTCCAGGTGAATGGTCAGGAGACTCCTGCCATTAGGGACACTGGAGCCAGCATAACTGTGGTGGATGAATCATTTTTCAAGGCAGAGGATGTTGCTAAGGCACCCAAATGCCTCACCAAGTTAGCTGGTGGGCCTGTGCAGATGTGTCCCCAGTTACCAGTTCTCATCCAATGTAATGATATGGCTGTAAAAATACCTGTCAGTGTACAATGTGAAGTGCCAGGTAGGGTTCTGTTGGGTAATGACCTCAAAACTCTTGGAGTTGTATCTCATACCCCCAGACCTCCTAGCAAAAGGTTTCAGGAACTCACAAAACCTGCAAGGGAGAAAACCCTGAGAGGGTTATCTCAGGAGATGATGACAGAAATCACTCCTCTACCACTGGAGCAACTTACTGCAGTAACTACCAGATCAGGAGCAAAGGGGCAACCCAAGACTCCTAGGAAAAAGCCAGCAGCAAGCACTCCAGTGCTTCCAACAAGGACTTCCCCTAGGTTGTCCAAAGTTACACCTGTAACTCCACCTCCAGCTGAGGCTGAGAGGGAGGTACAACCCTGTGTGGTTGAGCTAGACTCTGAGGAAGAGCTAGAAGGAGGCCCCAACCTTATTGGAGATTTGGACCCTGAGGACCATCCTGAGCTGCAGTCTTTACTGGCAGAAGGTGGGCCTAGCAGGGCAGCTTTTCGTAAGGGGCAAAGAGAATGTCCAACTCTGGAGGGTCTCCGCCACCAAGCAGCTTCTCAAGCTGATGGGCAAGAGCCTGGGAAGTATAGGTTGCACTGGGAAGATGGCCTCTTCTACAGTGAACCCACTGAGTCTGAACCTGGAGACTACAAACGCCTTGTAGTCCCACAGGAAAACAGACAACAGTTCTTACAACTAGCCCATGAGATACCTTTGGCTGGCCACTTGAGTTTCAAGAAGACCAAGGAAAGGCTCTCACTCTACTTTTATTGGCCAAAGATGGGGGCCGAAGTAGATAGATATTGTAAGAGCTGCCATACCTGCCAGACTTCTGGTAAGGTCGGTTCCAAGAATGTGGCACCTTTAGTGCCTCTCCCAGTTGTGGGAGTCCCATTTGAGAGGGTAGGGATTGACATTGTTGGTCCCCTTGATCCTCCAACCTCCTCAGGCAACAGGTTTATCCTTGTTGTAGTAGACCATGCTACTAGGTACCCGGAGGCCATTCCTATGAGGACTGTTACAGCTCCGGCTGTGGCTAAGGCCCTCCTTGGTATTTTTACCAGGGTTGGGTTTCCTAAGGAGGTAATCTCTGACAGGGGGTCAAACTTTATGTCCCACTACATGAAGGCCATGTGGAAAACCTGTGGAGTTACCTACAAGTTCTCAACCGCCTACCACCCTCAGACAAACGGGTTGGTTGAAAGGTTTAACAGAACCATGAAGAGCATGATAGGTGCTTTGGAAGAACCCCTTAAGAAAAAGTGGGACCTTCTACTGCCATGCCTTCTCTTTGCTTATAGAGAAGTCCCTCAGGAGGGAGTAGGTTATTCTCCCTTTGAGCTTCTCTATGGCCATCCAGTCAGAGGTCCATTGGCCCTGATTAAGGAGGGGTTGGAAGGTGCTCCTCCCCTCAAGCCAGTCAGAGTGACTGACTATGTGATAGGTCTCCGGAGGAGAATGTCACACATGATGGCAGAAGCAAGTGACAACTTGAAAGCTGGTCAAGCCCTGGTCAAACATTGGCACGACCAGAAGGCTAACATGGTTGAGTTTACTCAAGACCAGCTTGTTCTAGTTATGCTCCCAACAAGGCAGAGGGCCTTGCAAGACAAATGGATGGGACCCTTCAAGGTTGTGGGAAAACTTGGAGAGGTCAACTATCTGGTGGATCTGGGCAGACCCAGGGAAGCTCCTAGAGTCTTCCACACCAACCGACTAAAAGCCTACATCTCCAGACCTGATGTAGGAGCCTTGCTCCTAGCTTCAGCTGCAGAGGAGGAAGAGAGTGAATCTCTCCCTGATCTCCTCAGAGGTGTACCTTTAGATGAAAAAGTTGAAGGAGTCAATCTCTCTTCAGACCTGACACCTGAGCAACAAGAGGAGTGCAAATCTATGTTAAATCAGTTTGCCTCCCTGTTCTCACTGTCACCAGGCTTGACCCCTTGGGGCCAGCATGAGATACTCACTGGTGACTGTCTGCCAGTCAAAAGCAGAGGATACAGAATGTCAGAACATATCAGAGCCCACATCAAAGGAGAGGTCAAGAAGATGCTTGATCTCGGGGTAATAGAACCCTCTACTAGTCCATGGTCTAGCCCAGTTGTGTTAGTACCAAAGGCAGGATCCAAAGACTTGAGATTCTGTGTGGACTATAGAGCTCTAAATGCAGTCACCAAGACTGATGCCCACCCTTTGCCCAGGACAGATGAGTTGGTGGATAAACTTGGTGCAGCCAAGTACCTCAGCACATTTGACCTGACGTCAGGCTATTGGCAAATAGCCCTGACAGACCATGCCAAGGAGAAAACTGCATTTTCAACCCCAGTTGGCTTGTACCAGTTTAAGGTCATGCCTTTTGGACTGAAAAACGCACCTGCCACATTCCAAAGGATGGTGAACCAAGTTCTGGCTGGGATGGAAGATTTCTGCATGGCATACTTGGATGACATTGCAGTCTTCAGCCACTCCTGGGAAGAACATGTGAACCACCTAGGCCATGTGTTGCAGGCTCTGAAACAGGCCCATTTGACAATCAAAGCCAGTAAGTGCCAGATTGGTCAAAGTAAAGTGGTCTACCTTGGACATGAGGTAGGAGGTGGAGAAATAAGGCCTTTGCCCAGCAAGATTGAAGCTGTGCAAAATTGGACAACACCAACTACTCAAACCCAAGTGAGAGCTTTTCTAGGCCTCACTGGGTATTACAGGAATTTCATTGAGAACTATGGGACCATAGCTTCTCCACTGAATGTAATCTCCTCTCCCAAATTCCCTAAAAAGGTGAAATGGAATGAGGAGTGCAATCAGGCCTTTGAAAAACTGAAGAGAGCTCTTTGCCAGGCTCCAGTATTGAGAGCTCCTGACTACCACCAACCTTTCATTGTACAAACTGATGCTTCCAATGTAGGTATAGGTGCAGTTCTAAGCCAACTGGATGAGAAGGGTAGGGAGCACCCCATTTGCTTCATCAGTAGGAAACTGAAGGATCCTGAGACAAGGTGGGCAACTATCGAAAGAGAATGCTTTGCTATTGTGTGGGCACTGAAGAAGTTTAGGCCATACTTGTATGGTTCTACTTTTGTTATTCAGACTGACCACCAACCATTGAGATGGTCAATCTGCCTGCAAGGGTTTGATTTCACCATTGAGCACAGGTCAGGGTGTCACCATCAAAATGCTGATGGACTCTCTAGGATGTATATCATCGACTAGAGGTATGAGGTTCATCCAGGAGTGGATTAAATCCTCCTGTCCCTTAGTCTGGGGGGGGCGAGTGTTAGGGAGAATTCTCTGTTTAGGCTGAATTTCCCTACCTAGTGAGTCCCCCAGCAGCTTTGCTGGATTTCTGGGGTTTAATTTTTTTCTCCTGCCAAGAGTGAGACTCTTTTACCCTCACTCTTGGACATGTTGAAGTGTGTTTTCTTGGTTAAACCTTGTGTTGAATGGGCTATGGGGTCTTTTACTCCATAGGGCCTCATGTATTTTTGTGATGTGGGTCACACAGCACCCTCTGTGCCGTGACCCAGGGGTGTCCTAGGGACTCCCCAACATAGACTCCATACCCTGGGACTGACTACTGTCTCCCAGGGCATGTAAAGTCACCAAAGACTTTGCTAGTCTTGAATCCTGAACAGAACCAGTACAAACCATCATATTGTGGACGTACTGGCTGGGGCAATTCGATTGCCCCAGGGTCTGTTAGTCGAGGGGGCACGTCTCCGTCCCCCCTGATCGAGTTTTGGCTGGTGGCAGTGGAAACTACTTTTTATATTCGACCGCGAATATTTCCCTATGGGATTTCCCATTGTTTTAGGCTAACACATTTAATTATTTATTTACGGTAGCCTTAAACATACCACCGGTTTATATATTTATTTTTATAACTCCGGTTGGGACTTTTTGCCAAAACTTGATTCTAAAATGGCGTTGGTGTTCGCCTCTGTAACTCTGACCCAAAGTGGAGCCCTTTGTTCCACTTTTGGCGGGCTTCTCCACAGAAGCCCTCCAAAGTGGTGCCACTCTGTCTGGGGTACTTAGGAGGGGTGGAGGGGGATTTAGGCACCCTGGACTGAGTTACCTTGGTAACTCAAGTCGCACTCCGTCCTGATTGGCCCAAGTGGTGAGCCGCCCGGCTCACCACTTAGCATGGTTGAGTGACAGCTAGGCTGGGTGAATGGGGGTTTGCTGCATAAAAGCAGGGCTTTGGGGACTGGGACTTCAGAAGTCGCCACAGGACCAAGAATCCGACGAGGGAAGAGCTGAGCCGACCTGCTTCGACGACACCACCCGGTGGAGCCCTGCTGAACCGTCTCACCACTTTTTCCCGACGACCGAGGAGAACTCTTAACGGAGTGGCTCCTTCCCTTGACTGGTGGGGACAACCAGTTTTCGTCTTCTTTCCGTTCTTTGAGGTATCTCGTGGCCGCCTTGCCTGTGCCAAGCACCCCGGCAACCGGAATACCACACTTTACCCCCATACCGCGAAAGTCGGCACCAACCCTTTAACCGGAGGACTCCGCGGCTGGTTTCTTCCCGGGCAGTGCAACGACCCTCTTCTTCTGCTCTTCAGCGAGAACTTCTTCTCCCCTGACCGACGTCGAGCCCTGCTGCCACTGCCTGGAACAACTGCCACCGCTGGAGGATCCTTTCCGCTTAAGGTACTGTGTTCTGCCTGGCTTCCCTTGCTACCGACTGTACGGGGTAGATTTAGTCCCCGGCTTTCGAACCTGGGAGTGCCTGGGACACTTTGGCTAAACTTTCTGAGCCACTCTAACCTCTTTTTGACTCTTTGCAAGACTTTGAATCTCTAACTAACAGTGTGATCTTGGGCACATTTTCGCTCCGGCTACTCTAAGAGTGGGCCCTGCCTAGTGACTTTTGCTCACCTGTGACTTTATTCTTCTGTAAGCCTATTGCAAGTGCTCTGGACCTTAGAGTGGTGTGTCTAACCCATTTCTACTTTTTCTCTCCCTTTCTTGGAAACTACTAGAGTGTCATCTAACGTTAAGCACTCACCTCTGTTTTAATTAAGTGGTGTTTTACCTAGAGTTGTCTAGATAGGAGAAAGGATTGAATCTACTTTCATTATAACTGTGTTGAAGTACTTTTACTATATTTTTGCTAGAGTGTTTTTAACTTATGTGTATTTTAAATAAATAACTATATACTTTTGAAACCAAGCTCTGGTCAGTGTTTGCTTGTGCTATTGTGTTTTGGTACATATTGTGTATACTTTACATACTGCCTAACTCTTCTTGAGAGAAGTCTGACTGCTCAGCCACAGCTACCAGGTAAATCTGGGTGGTACAGACTGCTACCAAAGGGGTTTACTGCTCTACCTGTAGTCTTAAATCTTTTGCAGTGTTCCCCAAGGGAACTGCACAGGTTTCTGCCTAACAGTGAGTACCTAGAAAACTGTGCAGATCCAATCTCCTAGTTAAAATAATATAATTCAATCTATTTAATCTAAGTAGAACTGCCTCCTAACTGTCACCTGTCATTTGTAAAGCTGTCACTTGTCATTTCCTAATTGCAAGCTGCACTTGTCATTTTGAACTTTAAAATTTCAAATCTGAAAAACGACCTTTATTTAATCGCTCATATCTCCGCGACCGTTTGTGCTAGAGACTTGCAGTAACTTTCATTTGGAAGATGAGATCCTAGGCTTTCCTAGGACCCCAAAACGATAGAGATAGTCCTTGTGGTTCCTCTGTAATAGCGCTCGGCGCATCCGCGAATTTTACCGCGATTTGCAAATTTCTTCACATGCAAAAACTGCTGCTGCTTGCCTTCCATTTGCCAGAAATTCGTTTAACCTGCTAACTATCCCTGCATCATTGCTAGTGTGAGCCTGGACTAATATTAACTAGATACCACTCACCCTGAACCTCTGAAAAGGGAATTAAAAGCATTTTAGCATATTTTTTAATTCATTGCCAGCACATATCAAAGCAATTTGGGCCTGTGTTTTCAAACTTCTGTAGTCTAAGCTTGCTGGGGTGAACTGAATCACATTTGATTGCATTTCTGAGAACTGTGTGTTTTCCTTCCATTTCCTTGCCTTGCATCAAGGGGGGGAGGGGATTGCCAGAGAAAAGTGATTACATTGTTTGGTTGAAATCATATTGAGTATTTTCTGTACTGCATTCATTGAATATTGCATCCACCTGAGCTTACATAAAGCATCCTCTACCACCTTATACTTTTGTTCCTATTTACCAGTGTGCTACCTTATCCATTTCATGTCAACTCATTAGTGATTATAAGAAGTGTGCTAGTGCCAGATTCTCCGTTGTTGATCTTTATCATATCAGATTAAGTGTGCTATTCAATTATTAATTTATTATAAAGTGTGATATCCATATTGTTTAAAGTTTCAAATAAACCTTTTTAACTTGCAAAACAGAACTACTTCTTGGCTCAGTGGGGTCAGGGGGATTCCAAGAGAGGGGTGTTATATAGGGGTAGTCATCCAGAACGCATGAACTGGACCTAAAGATATATCAATAAGGGTTTTCATTCAGTATTATAGACTAGGCGTTGACTTAGCTGTAGTGTAGAATTGAATCCTCTTACAATGACCCGAGCTGAGAGAAGCAGCAGGCTAGGTCTCCAGCTATGAAGAACCCGAGGGGAGAGAAGCAGCGGGCTAGGTCTCCAGCTATGAAGAACCCGAGGTGAGAGAAGCAGCAGGCTAGGTCTCCAGCTATGAAGAATCCGAAATGAGAGAAGCAGCAGGCTAGGTCTCTAGCTATGAAGAACCCGAGGGGAGAGAAGCAGCGGGCTAGGTCTCCAGCTATGAAGAATCCGAGGGGAGAGAAGCAGCGGGCTAGGTCTCCATCTATGAAGAACCCGAGGGGAGAGAAGCAGCAGGCTAGGTCTCCAGCTATGAAGAACCCGAGGAGAGAGAAGCAGCAGGCTAGGTCTCCAGCTATGAAGAACCCAAGGGACAGAAGCAGCAGGCTGGGTCTCCAGCTATGAAGAACCAGAGGAGAGAGAAGTAGCAGATTAGGTCTCCAGCTATGAAGAACCCGAGGGGAGAGAAGCAGCAGACTAGGTCTCCAGCTATGATGAACCCGAGGGGAGAGAAGCAGCAGCCTAGGTCTCCAGCTATGAAGAACCTGAGCTGAGAGAAGCAGCAGGCTAGGTCTCCAGCTATGAAGAACCCGAAGGGGAGAGAAGCAGCAGGCTAGGTCTCCAGCTATGAAAAACCAGAGGAGAGAGAAGCAGCAGGTTAGGTCTCCAGCTATGATGAACCCATGAAGAGAGAAGCTGCAGGCTAGGTCTCCAGCTATGAAAAACCAGAGGAGAGAGAAGCAGCGGGCAAGGTCTCCAGCTATGAAGAACCCGAGGGGAGTGAAGAAGCGGGCTAGGTCTCCAGCTATGAAGGACCCGAGCTGAGAGAAGCAGCAGGCTAGGTCTCCAGCTATGAAGAACCCGAGGTGAGAGAAGCAGCAGGCTATGTCTCCAGCTATGAAGAACCTGAGGGGAGAGAAGCAGCATGCTAGGTCTCCAGCTATGAAGAACCTGAGGGGAGAGAAGCAGCAGGCTAGGTCTCCAGCTATGAAGAACTTGAGGGGAGAGAAGCAGCATGCTAGGTCTCCAGCTATGAAGATCCCGGGGGGAGAGAAGCAGCAGGCTAGGTCTCCAGCTATGAAGAACCCGAGGTGAAAGAAGCAGCAGGCTAGGTCTCCAGCTATGAAGAACCCGAGGGGAGAGAAGCAGCGGGCTAGGTCTCCAGCTATGAAGAACCCGACGGGAAAGAAGCAGCAGGCTAGGTCTCCAGCTATGAATGACCCGAGCTGAGAGAAGCAGCAGGCTAGGTCTCCAGCTATGAAGAACCCGAGGGGAGAGAAGCAGCGGGCTAGGTCTCCAGCTATGAAAAACCAGAGGAGAGAGAAGCAGCAGGCTAGGTCTCCAGCTATGAAGAACCCGAGGGGAGAGAAGCAGCGGGCTAGGTCTCCAGCTATGAAGAACCCAAGCTGAGAGAAGCAGCAGGCTAGGTCTCCAGCTATGATGAACCCATGGAGAGAGAAGCAGCAGGCTAGGTCTCCAGCTATGAAAAACCAGAGGAGAGAGAAGCAGCAGGCTAGGTCTCCAGCTATGAAGAACCCGAGGGGAGAGAAGCAGCGGGCTAGGTCTCCAGCTATGAAGAACCCAAGCTGAGAGAAGCAGCAGGCTAGGTCTCCAGCTATGAAGACCCCGAGCGGAGAGAAGCAGCAGGCTATGTCTCCAGCTAGTAAGAACCTGAGGGGAGAGAAGCAGCATGCTAGGTCTCCAGCTATGAAGAACCCGAGGGGAGAGAAGCAGCAGGCTAGGTCTCCAGCTATGAAGAACCCGAGGGGAGAGAAGCAGCAGGCTAGGTCTCCAGCTATGAAGAACCTGAGGGGAGAGAAGCTGCAGGCTAGGTCTCCAGCTATGAAGAACCCGAGGTGAGAGAAGCAGCAGGCTAGGTCTCCAGCTATGAAGAACCCGAGGGTTGAGAAGCAGCGGGCTAGGTCTCCAGCTATGAAGAACCCGACGGGAGAGAAGCAGCAGGCTAGGTCTCCAGCTATGAATGACCCGAGCTGAGAGAAGCAGCAGGCTAGGTCTCCAGCTATGAAGAACCCGAGGGGAGAGAAGCAGCGGGCTAGGTCTCCAGCTATGAAGAACCCGAGGTGAGAGAAGCAGCAGGCTAGGTCTCCAGCTATGAAGAACCCGAGGGTTGAGAAGCAGCGGGCTAGGTCTCCAGCTATGAAGAACCCGACGGGAGAGAAGCAGCAGGCTAGGTCTCCAGCTATGAATGACCCGAGCTGAGAGAAGCAGCAGGCTAGGTCTCCAGCTATGAAGAACCCGAGGGGAGAGAAGCAGCGGGCTAGGTCTCCAGCTATGAAGAACCCGAGGTGAGAGAAGCAGCAGGCTAGGTCTCCAGCTATGAAGAATCCGAAATGAGAGAAGCAGCAGGCTAGGTCTCTAGCTATGAAGAACCCGAGGGGAGAGAAGCAGCGGGCTAGGTCTCCAGCTATGAAGAATCCGAGGGGAGAGAAGCAGCGGGCTAGGTCTTCATCTATGAAGAACCCGAGGGGAGAGAAGCAGCGGGCTAGGTCTCCAGCTATGAAGAACCCGACGGGAAAGAAGCAGCAGGCTAGGTCTCCAGCTATGAATGACCCGAGCTGAGAGAAGCAGCAGGCTAGGTCTCCAGCTATGAAGAACCCGAGGGGAGAGAAGCAGCGGGCTAGGTCTCCAGCTATGAAAAACCAGAGGAGAGAGAAGCAGCAGGCTAGGTCTCCAGCTATGAAGAACCCGAGGGGAGAGAAGCAGCGGGCTAGGTCTCCAGCTATGAAGAACCCAAGCTGAGAGAAGCAGCAGGCTAGGTCTCCAGCTATGATGAACCCATGGAGAGAGAAGCAGCAGGCTAGGTCTCCAGCTATGAAAAACCAGAGGAGAGAGAAGCAGCAGGCTAGGTCTCCAGCTATGAAGAACCCGAGGGGAGAGAAGCAGCGGGCTAGGTCTCCAGCTATGAAGAACCCAAGCTGAGAGAAGCAGCAGGCTATGTCTCCAGCTATGAAGACCCCGAGCGGAGAGAAGCAGCAGGCTATGTCTCCAGCTAGTAAGAACCTGAGGGGAGAGAAGCAGCATGCTAGGTCTCCAGCTATGAAGAACCCGAGGGGAGAGAAGCAGCAGGCTAGGTCTCCAGCTATGAAGAACCCGAGGGGAGAGAAGCAGCAGGCTAGGTCTCCAGCTATGAAGAACCTGAGGGGAGAGAAGCTGCAGGCTAGGTCTCCAGCTATGAAGAACCCGAGGTGAGAGAAGCAGCAGGCTAGGTCTCCAGCTATGAAGAACCCGAGGGTTGAGAAGCAGCGGGCTAGGTCTCCAGCTATGAAGAACCCGACGGGAGAGAAGCAGCAGGCTAGGTCTCCAGCTATGAATGACCCGAGCTGAGAGAAGCAGCAGGCTAGGTCTCCAGCTATGAAGAACCCGAGGGGAGAGAAGCAGCGGGCTAGGTCTCCAGCTATGAAGAACCCGAGGTGAGAGAAGCAGCAGGCTAGGTCTCCAGCTATGAAGAATCCGAAATGAGAGAAGCAGCAGGCTAGGTCTCTAGCTATGAAGAACCCGAGGGGAGAGAAGCAGCGGGCTAGGTCTCCAGCTATGAAGAATCCGAGGGGAGAGAAGCAGCGGGCTAGGTCTTCATCTATGAAGAACCCGAGGGGAGAGAAGCAGCAGGCTAGGTCTCCAGCTATGAAGAACCCGAGGAGAGAGAAGCAGCAGGCTAGGTCTCCAGCTATGAAGAACCCAAGGGAGAGAAGCAGCAGGCTGGGTCTCCAGCTATGAAGAACCCGAGGAGAGAGAAGTAGCAGATTAGGTCTCCAGCTATGAAGAACCCGACGGGAGAGAAGCAGCAGGCTAGGTCTCCAGCTATGAAGAACCCGAGGGGAGATAAGCAGCGGGCTAGGTCTCCAGCTATCAAGAACCCGAGGGGAGAGAAGCAGCAGGCTAGGTCTCCAGCTATGAAGAATCCGAGCTGAGAGAAGCAGCAGGCTAGGTCTCTAGCTATGAAGAACCCGAGGGGAGAGAAGCAGCGGGCTAGGTCTCCAGCTATGAAGAATCCGAGGGGAGAGAAGCAGCAGGCTAGGTCTCCAGCTATGAAGAACCCGAGGGGAGAGAAGCAGCAGGCTAGGTCTCCAGCTATGAAGAACCCGAGGAGAGAGAAGCAGCAGGCTAGGTCTCCAGCTATGAAGAACCCTAGGGGAGAGAAGCAGCAGGCTAGGTCTCCAGCTATGAAGAACCCGAGGAGAGAGAAGCAGCAGGTTAGGTCTCCAGCTATGAAGAACCCGAGGGGAGAGAAGCAGCAGACTAGGTCTCCAGCTATGATGAACCCGAGGGGAGAGAAGCAGCAGGCTAGGTCTCCAGCTAGGAAGAACCTGAGCTGAGAGAAGCAGGAGGCTAGGTCTCCAGCTATGAAGAACCCGAGGGGAGAGAAGCAGCAGGCTAGGTCTCCAGCTATGAAAAACCAGAGGAGAGAGAAGCAGCAGGCTAGGTCTCCAGCTATGATGAACCCATGGAGAGAGAAGCCGCAGGCTAGGTCTCCAGCTATGAAGAACCCGAGGTGAGAGAAGCAGCAGGCTAGGTCTCCAGCTATGAAAAACCAGAGGAGAGAGAAGCAGCGGGCAAGGTCTCCAGCTATGAAGAACCCGAGGGGAGTGAAGAAGCGGGCTAGGTATCCAGCTATGAAGAACCCGAGGGGAGAGAAGCAGCAGGCTAGGTCTGCAGCTATGAAGAATCTGAGGGGAGAGAAGCAGCAGGCTAGGTCTCCAGCTATGAAGAACCCGAGGGGAGAGAAGCAGCAGGCTAGGTCTCCAGCTATGAAGAACCCGAGGGGAGAGAAGCAGCGGGCTAGGTCACCAGCTATGAAGAACCCGAGGTGAGAGAAGCAGCGGGCTAGGTCTCCAGCTATGAAGAACCCGAGGGGAGAGAAGCCGCTGGCTAGGTCTCCAGCTATGAAGAACCCGAGGGGAGAGAAGCAGCAGGCTAGGTCTCCAGCTATGAAGAACCCGAGGGGAGAGAAGCAGCAGGCTAGGTCTCCAGCTATGAAGAACCCGAGGTGAGAGAAGCAGCAGGCTAGGTCTCCAGCTATGAAGAACCCGAGGAGAGAGAAGCAGCAGGCTAGGTCACCAGCCATGAAGAACCCGAGGGGAGAGAAGCAGCAGGCTAGGTCTCCAGCTATGAAGAACCCGAGGGGAGAGAAGCAGCAGACTAGGTCTCCAGCTATGAAGAACCCAAGGGGAAAGAAGCAGCAGGCTAGGTCTCCAGCTATGAAAAACCAGAGGAGAGAGAAGCAGCAGGCTAGGTCTCCAGCTATGACGAACCCGAGGGGAGAGAAGCAGCAGGCTAGGTCTCCAGCTATGAAGAACCCGAGGGGAGAGAAGCAGCAGGCTAGGTCTCCAGCTATGAAGAACCCGAGGGGAGAGAAGCAGAAGCAGCAGGCTAGGTCTCCAGCTATGAAGAATCTGATGAGAGTGAAGCAGCAGGCTAGGTCTACAGCTATGAAGAACCCGAGGGGAGAGAAGCAGCGGGCTAGGTCTCCAGCTATGAAGAATCCGAGGGGAGAGAAGCAGTGGGCTAGGTCTCCAGCTATGAAGAACCCGAGGAGAGAGAACAGCAGGCTGGTCTCCAGCTATGAAGAACCCGAGGTGAGAGAAGCAGCGGGCTAGGTCTCCAGCTATGAAGAACACGAGGGGAGAGAAGCAGCGGGCTAGGTCTCCAGCTATGAAGGACCCGAGCTGAGAGAAGCTGCAGGCTAGGTCTCCAGCTATGAAGACCCCGAGGGGAGAGAAGCAGCAGGCTATGTCTCCAGCTATGAAGAACCCAAGGGGAGAGAAGCAGCATGCTAGGTCTCCAGCTATGAAGAACCCGATGGGAGAGAAGCAGCAGGCTAGGTCTGCAGCTATGAAGAACCTGAGGGGAGAGAAGCAGCAGGCTAGGTCTCCAGCTATAAAGAACCCGAGGGGAGAGAAGCAGCAGGCTAGGTCTCCAGCTATGAAGAACCCGAGGGGAGAGAAGCAGCGGGCTAGGTCTCCAGCTATGAAGAACCCGAGGGGAGAGAAGCAGCGGGCTAGGTCACCAGCTATGAAGAACCCGAGGTGAGAGAAGCAGCGGGCTAGGTCTCCAGCTATGAAGAACCCGAGGGGAGAGAAGCCGCTGGCTAGGTCTCCAGCTATGAAGAACCCGAGGGGAGAGAAGCAGCAGGCTAGGTCTCCAGCTATGAAGAACCCGAGGGGAGAGAAGCAGCAGGCTAGGTCTCCAGCTATGAAGAACCCGAGGTGAGAGAAGCAGCAGGCTAGGTCTCCAGCTATGAAGAACCCGAGGAGAGAGAAGCAGCAGGCTAGGTCACCAGCCATGAAGAACCCGAGGGGAGAGAAGCAGCAGGCTAGGTCTCCAGCTATGAAGAACCCGAGGGGAGAGAAGCAGCAGACTAGGTCTCCAGCTATGAAGAACCCAAGGGGAAAGAAGCAGCAGGCTAGGTCTCCAGCTATGAAAAACCAGAGGAGAGAGAAGCAGCAGGCTAGGTCTCCAGCTATGACGAACCCGAGGGGAGAGAAGCAGCAGGCTAGGTCTCCAGCTATGAAGAACCCGAGGGGAGAGAAGCAGCAGGCTAGGTCTCCAGCTATGAAGAACCCGAGGGGAGAGAAGCAGAAGCAGCAGGCTAGGTCTCCAGCTATGAAGAATCTGATGAGAGTGAAGCAGCAGGCTAGGTCTACAGCTATGAAGAACCCGAGGGGAGAGAAGCAGCGGGCTAGGTCTCCAGCTATGAAGAATCCGAGGGGAGAGAAGCAGTGGGCTAGGTCTCCAGCTATGAAGAACCCGAGGAGAGAGAACAGCAGGCTAGGTCTCCAGCTATGAAGAACCCGAGGTGAGAGAAGCAGCGGGCTAGGTCTCCAGCTATGAAGAACCCGAGGGGAGAGAAGCAGCGGGCTAGGTCTCCAGCTATGAAGGACCCGAGCTGAGAGAAGCTGCAGGCTAGGTCTCCAGCTATGAAGACCCCGAGGGGAGAGAAGCAGCAGGCTATGTCTCCAGCTATGAAGAACCCGAGGGGAGAGAAGCAGCATGCTAGGTCTCCAGCTATGAAGAACCCGATGGGAGAGAAGCAGCAGGCTAGGTCTGCAGCTATGAAGAACCTGAGGGGAGAGAAGCAGCAGGCTAGGTCTCCAGCTATAAAGAACCCGAGGGGAGAGAAGCAGCAGGCTAGGTCTCCAGCTATGAAGAACCCGAGGGGAGAGAAGCAGCGGGCTAGGTCACCAGCTATGAAGAACCCGAGGTGAGAGAAGCAGCGGGCTAGGTCTCCAGCTATGAAGAACCCGAGGGGAGAGAAGCTGCTGTCTAGGTCTCCAGCTATGAAGAACCCGAGGGGAGAGAAGCAGCAGGCTAGGTCTCCAGCTATGAAGAACCCGAGGGGAGAGAAGCAGCAGGCTAGGTCTCCAGCTATGAAGAACCCGAGGTGAGAGAAGCAGCAGGCTAGGTCTCCAGCTATGAAGAACCCGAGGAGAGAGAAGCAGCAGGCTAGGTCACCAGCCATGAAGAACCCGAGGGGAGAGAAGCAGCAGGCTAGGTCTCCAGCTATGAAGAACCCAAGGGGAGAGAAGCAGCAGACTAGGTCTCCAGCTATGAAGAACCCGAGGGGAAAGAAGCAGCAGGCTAGGTCTCCAGCTATGAAAAACCAGAGGAGAGAGAAGCAGCAGGTTAGGTCTCCAGCTATGAAGAACCCGAGGGGATAGAAGCAGCAGGCTAGGTCTCCAGCTATGAAGAACCCGAGGGGAGAGAAGCAGCAGGCTAGGTCCCCAGCTATGAAGAACCCGAGGGGAGAGAAGCAGAAGCAGCAGGCTAGGTCTCCAGCTATGAAGAATCTGATGAGAGAGAAGCAGCGGGCTAGGTCTCCAGCTATGAAGAACCCGAAGGGAGAGAAGCAGCAGGCTAGGTCTACAGCTATGAAGAACCTGAGGGGAGAGAAGCAGCGGGCTAGGTCTCCAGCTATGAAGAATCCGAGGGGAGAGAAGCAGCGGGCTAGGTCTCCAGCTATGAAGAACCTGAGGAGAGAGAACAGCAGGCTAGGTCTCCAGCTATGAAGAACCTGAGGTGAGAGAAGCAGCGGGCTAGGTCTCCAGCTATGAAGAACCCGAGGGGAGAGAAGCAGCAGGTTAGGTCTCCAGCTATGAATAATCTGATGAGAGAGAAGCAGCGGGCTAGGTCTCCAGCTATGAAGACCCCAAAGGGAGAGAAGCAGCGGGCTAGGTCACTAGCTATGAAGAACCCAAGGGGAGAGAAGCAGCAGGCTAGGTCTCCAGCTATGAAGAACCCGAGGGGAGAGAAGCAGCAGGCTAGGTCTCCAGCTATGAAGAACCTGAGGGGAGAGAAGCAGCAGGCTAGGTCTCCAGCTATGAAGAACCCGAGGGGAGATAAGCAGCGGGCTAGGTCTCCAGCTATGAAGAACCCGAGGGGAGAGAAGCAGCAGGCTAGGTCTCCAGCTATGAAGAACCCGAGGGGATAGAAGCAGCAGGCTAGGTCTCCAGCTATGAAGAACCCGAGGTGAGAGAAGCAGCAGGCTAGGTCTCCAGCTATGAAAAACCAGAGGAGAGCAGCAGGCTAGGTCTCCAGCTATGAGGAACCCAAGGGGAGAGGAGCAGCAGGCTAGGTCTCCAGCTATGAAGAACCCGAGGGGAGAGAAGCAGCAGGCTGGGTCTCCAGCTATGAAGAACCCGAAGGGAGAGAAGCAGCAGGCTAGGTCTCCAGCTATGAAGAACCCGAGGGGAGAGAAGCAGCGGGCTAGGTCTCCAGCTATGAAGAACCCGAGGGGAGAGAAGCAGCAGGCTAGGTCTCCAGCTATGAAGAACCGAGGGGAGAGAAGCAGGAGGCTAGGTCTCCAACTATGAAGAACCAGATCGGAGAGAAGCAGCAGGCTAGGTCTCCAGCTATGAAGAACCCGAGGGGAGAGGAGCAGCAGGCTAGGTCTCCAGCTATGAAGAACCCGAGGGGAGAGGAGCAGCAGGCTAGGTCTCCAACTATGAAGAAACCGAGGGGATATAAGCAGCGGGCTCGGTCTCCAGCTATGAAGAACCCGAGGGGAGAGAAGCAGCAGGCTAGGTCTCCAGCTATGAAGAACCCGAGGAGAGAGAAGCAGCAGGCTAGGTCTCCAGCTATGAAGAACCCGAGGGGAGAGAAGCAGCAGGCTAGGTCTCCAGCTATGAAGAACCCGAGGGGAGAGAAGCAGCGGGCTAGGTCTCCAGCTATGATGAACCCGAGGGGAGAGAAGCAGCAGGCTAGGTCTCCAGCTATGAAGAACCGAGGGGAGAGAAGCAGGAGGCTAGGTCTCCAACCATGAAGAACCAGATCGGAGAGAAGCAGCAGACTAGGTCTCCAGCTATGAAGAACCCGAGGGGAGAGGAGCAGCAGGCTAGGTCTCCAGCTATGAAGAACCCGAGGGGAGAGGAGCAGCAGGCTAGGTCTCCAACTATGAAGAAACAGAGGGGATATAAGCAGCGGGCTAGGTCTCCAGCTATGAAGAACCCGAGGGGAGAGAAGCAGCAGGCTAGGTCTCCAGCTATGAAGAACCCGAGGAGAGAGAAGCAGCAGGCTAGGTCTCCAGCTATGAAGAACCCGAGGGGAGAGAAGCAGCAGGCTTGGTCTCCAGCTAGGAAGAACCCGAGGGGAGAGAAGCAGCAGGCTAGGTGTCCAGCTATGAAGAACCCGAGGGGAGAGAAGCAGCGGGCTAGGTCTCCAGCTATGAAGAACCCAAGGGGAGAAAAGCAGAGGGCTAGGTCTCCAGCTATGAAGAACCCGAGGAGAGAGAAGCAGCAGGCTAGTTCTCCAGCTATGAAGAACCCGAGGGGAGAGAAGCAGCAGGCTAGGTCTCCAGCTATGAAGAACCCGAGGGGAGAGAAGCAGCAGGCTTGGTCTCCAGCTAGGAAGAACCCGAGGGGAGAGAAGCAGCAGGCTAGGTCTCCAGCTATGAAGAACCCGAGGGGAGAGAAGCAGCGGGCTAGGTCTCCAGCTATGAAGAACCCAAGGGGAGAAAAGCAGAGGGCTAGGTCTCCAGCTATGAAGAACCCGAGGAGAGAGAAGCAGCAGGCTAGTTCTCCAGCTATGAAGAACCCGAGGGGATAGAAGCAGCAGGCTAGGTCTCCAGCTATGAAGAACCCGAGGGGAGAGAAGCAGCAGGCTAGGTCTCCAGCTATGAAGAACCCGAGGGGAGAGAAGCAGCGGGCTAGGTCTCCAGCTATGAAGGACCCGAGCTGAGAGAAGCAGCGGGCTAGGTCTCCAGCAATGAAGAACCCGAGCTGAGAGAAGCAGCAGGCTAGGTCTCCAGCTATGACGAACTCGAGGGGAGAGAAGCAGCGGGCTAGGTCTCCAGCTATGACGAACTCGAGGGGAGAGAAGCAGCGGGCTAGGTCTCCAGCTATGAAGTACACGAGGGGAGAGAAGCAGCAGGCTAGGTCTCCAGCTATGAAGAACCCGAGGGGAGAGAAGCAGCAGGCTAGGTCTCCAGCTATGAAGAACCCGAGGGGAGAGAAGCAGCAGGCTAGGTCTCCAGCTATGAAGAACCCGAGGTGTGAGAAGCAGCAGGCTAGGTCTCCAGCTATGAAGAACCCAAAGAGAGAGAAGCAGCAGGCTAGGTCTCCAGCTATGAAGAACCCGAGGGGAGAGAAACAGCAGGCTAGGTCTCCAGCTATGAAGAACCCGAGGGGAGAGAAGCAGCAGACTAGGTCTCCAGCTAGGAAGAACCCGAGGGGAGAGAAGAAGCAGGCTAGGTCTCTAGCTATGAAGAACCCGAGGGGAGAGAAGCAGCAGACTAGGTCTCCAGCTAGGAAGAACCCGAGGGGAGCGAAGAAGCAGGCTAGGTCTCCAGCTATGAACAACCCGAGGGGAGAGAAGCAGCGGGCTAGGTCTCCAGCTATGAAGAACCCGAGGGGAGAGAAGCAGCAGGCTAGGTCTCCACCTATGAAGAACCCGAGGGGAGAGAAGCAGCAGGCTAGGTCTCCAGCTATGAAGAACCCGAGGGGAGAGAAGCAGAAGGCTAGGTCTCCAGCTATGAAGTACCAGAGGGGAGAGAAGCAGCAGGCTAGGTCTCCAGCTATGAAGAACCCAAAGAGAGAGAAGCAGCAGGCTAGTTCTCCAGTTATGAAGAACCCGAGGGGAGAGAAGCAGCGTGCTAGTCTCCAGCTATGAAGAATCTGATGAGAGAGAAGCAGCAGGCTAGGTCTCCAGCTATGAAGAACCCAAAGAGAGAGAAGCAGCAGGCTAGGTCTCCAGCTATGAAGAACCCGAAGGGAGAGAAGCAGCAGGCTAGGTCTCCAGCTATGAAGAACCCTAGGGGAGAGAAGCAGTAGGCTAGGTCTCCAGCTATGAAGAACCCGAGGGGAGAGAAGCAGCGGGCTAGGTCTCCAGCTATGAAGAACCCGAGGTGAGAGAAGTAGCGGGCTAGGTCTCCAGCTATGAAGAACCTGAGGGGAGAGAACCAGCGGGCTAGGTCTCCAGCTATGAAGAACCCGAGGGGAGAGAAGCAGAAGGCTAGGTCTCCAGCTATGAAGAATCCGAGGAGAGAGAAGCAGCGGGCTAGGTCTCCAGCTATGAAGAACCCGAGGGGAGAGAAGCAGCAGGCTAGGTCTCCAGCTATGAAGAACCCGAGGGGAGAGAAGTAGCGGGCTAGGTCTCCAGCTATGAAGAACCCGAGGGGAGAGAAGCAGAAAGCTAGGTCTCCAGCTATGAAGAACCCGAGGAGATAGAAGCAGCAGGCTAGGTCTCCAGCTATGAAGAACCCGAGGGGAGAGAAGCAGCCGGCTAGGTCTCCAGCTATGAAGAACCCGAGGGGAGAGAAGCAGCAGGCTAGGTCTCCAGCTAGGAAGAACATGAGGGGAGAGAAGCAGCAGGCTAGGTCTCCAACTATGAAGAACCCGAGGGGAGAGAAGCAGCGGGCTAGGTCTCCAGCTATGAAGAACCCGAGGGGAGAGAAGCAGAAGGCTAGGTCTCCAGCTATGAAGAACCCGAGGAGAGAGAAGCAGCAGGATAGGTCTCCAGCTATGAAGAACCCGAGGGGAGAGAAGCAGCAGGCTACGTCTCCAGCGATGAAGAACCAGAGGGGAGAGAAGCAGCGGGCTAGGTCTCCAGCTATGAAGGACCCGAGCTGAGAGAAGCAGCAGGCTAGGTCTCCAGCTATGAAGAACCTGAGGGGAGAGAAGCAGCGGGCTAGGTCTCCAGCTATGAAGAATCTGATGAGAGAGAAGCAGCAGGCTAGGTCTCCAGCTATGAAGAACCCGAGGGGAGAGAAGCAGCATGCTAGGTCTCCAGCTATGAAGAACCCAAGGGGAGAGAAGCAGCAGGCAAGGTCTCCAGCCATGAAGAACCCGAGGTGAGAAAAGCAGCAGGCTAGGTCTCCAGCTATGAAGAACCCGAGGTGAGAGAAGCAGCAGGCTAGGTTTCCAGCTATGAAGAACCAGAGGGAAGAGAAGCAGCGGGCTAGGTCTCCAGCTATGAATAACCTGAGCTGAGAGAAGCAGCAGGCTAGGTCTCCAGCTATGAAGAACCCGAGGGGAGAGAAGCAGCAGGCTAGGTCTCCAGCTATGAAGAACCCGAGGGGAGAGAAGCAGCAGGCTAGGTCTCCAGCTATGAAGAACCCGGGGGAGAGAAGCAGCAGGCTTGGTCTCCAGCTATGAAGAATCTGATGAGAGAGAAGCAGCAGGCTAGGTCTCCAGCTATGAAGAACCCGAGGGGAGAGAAGCAGAATGCTAGGTCTCCAGCTATGAGGAACCCGAGGGGAGAGAAGCAGCAGGCTAGGTCTCCAGCCATGAAGAACCCAAGGTGATAGAAGCAGCAGGCTAGGTCTCCAGCTATGAAGAATCCGAGGGGAGAGAAGCAGCGGGCTAGGTCTCCAGCTATGAAGAACCCGAGGAGAGAGAAGCAGCAGGCTAGGTCTCCAGCTATGAAGAACCCGAGGGGAGAGAAGCAGCAGGCTAGGTCTCCAGCTATGAAGAACCCGAGGGGAGAGAAGCAGCGGGCTAGGTCTCCAGCTATGAAGAACCCGAGGGGTGAGAAGCAGCAGGCTAGGTCTCCAGCTATGAAGAACCCGAGGGGAGAGAAGCAGCAGGTTAGGTCTCCAGCTATGAAGAACCCGAGGGGAGAGAAGCAGAAGGCTAGGTCTCCAGCTATGAAGAACCCGAGGAGATAGAAGCCGCAGGCTAGGTCTCCAGCTATGAAGAACCCAAAGAGAGAGAAGCAGCAGGCTAGGTCTCCAGTTATGAAGAACCAGAGGGGAGAGAAGCAGCGTGCTAGGTCTCCAGCTATGAAGAACTGATGAGAGAGAAGCAGCAGGCTAGGTCTCCAGCTATGAAGAACCCGAAGAGAGAGAAGCAGCAGGCTAGGTCTCCAGCTATGAAGAACCCGAAGGGAGAGAAGCAGCAGGCTAGGTCTCCAGCTATGAAGAACCCGAGGTGAGAGAAGCAGCAGGCTAGGTCTCCAGGTATGAAGAATCTGATGAGAGAGAAGCAGCGGGCTAGGTCTCCAGCTATGAGGAACCCGAGGTGAGAGAAGCAGCGGGCTAGGTCTCCAGCTATGAAGAACCTGAGGGGAGAGAAGCAGCGGGCTAGGTCTCCAGCTATGAAGAACCCGAGGGGAGAGAAGCAGAAGGCTAGGTCTCCAGCTATGAAGAACCCGAGGAGAGAGAAGCAGCGGGCTAGGTCTCCAGCTATGAAGAACCCGAGGGGAGAGAAGCAGCGGGCTAGGTCTCCAGCTATGAAGAACCCGAGGGGAGAGAAGCAGCAGGCTAGGTCTCCAGCTATGAAGAACCCGAGGGGAGAGAAGCACTAGGCTAGGTCTCCAGCTATGAAGAACCTGAGCTGAGAGAAGCAGCAGGCTAGGTCTCCAGCTATGAAGAACCCGAGGGGAGAGAAGCAGCAGGCTTGGTCTCCAGCTATGAAGAACCCGAGGGCAGAAGGCTAGGTCTCCAGCTATGAAGAACCCGAGGAGATAGAAGCCGCAGGCTAGGTCTCCAGCTATGAAGAACCCAAAGAGAGAGAAGCAGCAGGCTAGGTCTCCAGTTATGAAGAACCAGAGGGGAGAGAAGCAGCGTGCTAGGTCTCCAGCTATGAAGAACTGATGAGAGAGAAGCAGCAGGCTAGGTCTCCAGCTATGAAGAACCCGAAGAGAGAGAAGCAGCAGGCTAGGTCTCCAGCTATGAAGAACCCGAAGGGAGAGAAGCAGCAGGCTAGGTCTCCAGCTATGAAGAACCCGAGGTGAGAGAAGCAGCAGGCTAGGTCTCCAGGTATGAAGAATCTGATGAGAGAGAAGCAGCGGGCTAGGTCTCCAGCTATGAGGAACCCGAGGTGAGAGAAGCAGCGGGCTAGGTCTCCAGCTATGAAGAACCTGAGGGGAGAGAAGCAGCGGGCTAGGTCTCCAGCTATGAAGAACCCGAGGGGAGAGAAGCAGAAGGCTAGGTCTCCAGCTATGAAGAACCCGAGGAGAGAGAAGCAGCGGGCTAGGTCTCCAGCTATGAAGAACCCGAGGGGAGAGAAGCAGCGGGCTAGGTCTCCAGCTATGAAGAACCCGAGAGGAGAGAAGCAGCAGGCTAGGTCTCCAGCTATGAAGAACCCGAGGGGAGAGAAGCACTAGGCTAGGTCTCCAGCTATGAAGAACCTGAGCTGAGAGAAGCAGCAGGCTAGGTCTCCAGCTATGAAGAACCCGAGGGGAGAGAAGCAGCAGGCTTGGTCTCCAGCTATGAAGAACCCGAGGGGAGAGAAGCAGCGGGCTAGGTCTCCAGCTATGAAAAACCCGAGGGGAGAGAAGCAGAAGGCTAGGTCTCCAGCTATAAAGAACCCGAGGAGAGAGAAGCAGCAGGCTAGGTCTCCAGCTATGAAGAACCCGAGGGGAGAGAAGCAGCAGGCTAGGTCTCCAGCTATGAAGAACCCGAGGGGAGAGAAGCAGAAGTCTAGGTCTGCAGCTATGAAGAACCCGAGGGGAGAGAAGCAGCGAGCTAGGTCTCCAGCTATGAAGGACCCGAACTGAGAAAAGCAGCAGGCTAGGTCTCCAGCTATGAAGGACCCGAGCTAAGAGAAGCAGCAGGCTAGGTCTCCAGCTATGAAGAACCCGAGGGGAGAGAAACAGCGGGCTAGGTCTCCAGCTATGAAGAACCCGAGGGGAGAGAAGCAGCAGGCTAGGTCTCCAGCTATGAAAAACCAGAGGGGAGAGAAGCAGAAGGCTAGGTCTCCAGCTATAAAGAACCCGAGGAGAGAGAAGCAGCAGGCTAGGTCTCCAGCTATGAAGAACCCGAGGGGAGAGAAGCAGCAGGCTAGGTCTCCAGCTATGAAGAACCCGAGGGGAGAGAAGCAGAAGTCTAGGTCTGCAGCTATGAAGAACCCGAGGGGAGAGAAGCAGCGAGCTAGGTCTCCAGCTATGAAGGACCCGAACTGAGAAAAGCAGCAGGCTAGGTCTCCAGCTATGAAGGACCCGAGCTAAGAGAAGCAGCAGGCTAGGTCTCCAGCTATGAAAAACCAGAGGGGAGAGAAGCAGAAGGCTAGGTCTCCAGCTATAAAGAACCCGAGGAGAGAGAAGCAGCAGGCTAGGTCTCCAGCTATGAAGAACCCGAGGGGAGAGAAGCAGCAGGCTAGGTCTCCAGCTATGAAGAACCCGAGGGGAGAGAAGCAGAAGTCTAGGTCTGCAGCTATGAAGAACCCGAGGGGAGAGAAGCAGCGAGCTAGGTCTCCAGCTATGAAGGACCCGAACTGAGAAAAGCAGCAGGCTAGGTCTCCAGCTATGAAGGACCCGAGCTAAGAGAAGCAGCAGGCTAGGTCTCCAGCTATGAAGAACCCGAGGGGAGAGAAACAGCGGGCTAGGTCTCCAGCTATGAAGAACCCGAGGGGAGAGAAGCACCAGGCTAGGTCTCCAGCTAGGAAGAACCCGAGGGGAGCGAAGAAGCAGGCTAGGTCTCCAGCTATGAACAACCCGAGGGGAGAGAAGCAGCGGGCTAGGTCTCCAGCTATGAAGAACCCGAGGGGAGAGAAGCAGCAGGCTAGGTCTCCACCTATGAAGAACCCGAGGGGAGAGAAGCAGCAGGCTAGGTCTCCAGCTATGAAGAACCCGAGGGGAGAGAAGCAGAAGGCTAGGTCTCCAGCTATGAAGTACCAGAGGGGAGAGAAGCAGCAGGCTAGGTCTCCAGCTATGAAGAACCCAAAGAGAGAGAAGCAGCAGGCTAGTTCTCCAGTTATGAAGAACCCGAGGGGAGAGAAGCAGCGTGCTAGTCTCCAGCTATGAAGAATCTGATGAGAGAGAAGCAGCAGGCTAGGTCTCCAGCTATGAAGAACCCAAAGAGAGAGAAGCAGCAGGCTAGGTCTCCAGCTATGAAGAACCCGAAGGGAGAGAAGCAGCAGGCTAGGTCTCCAGCTATGAAGAACCCTAGGGGAGAGAAGCAGTAGGCTAGGTCTCCAGCTATGAAGAACCCGAGGGGAGAGAAGCAGCGGGCTAGGTCTCCAGCTATGAAGAACCCGAGGTGAGAGAAGTAGCGGGCTAGGTCTCCAGCTATGAAGAACCTGAGGGGAGAGAACCAGCGGGCTAGGTCTCCAGCTATGAAGAACCCGAGGGGAGAGAAGCAGAAGGCTAGGTCTCCAGCTATGAAGAATCCGAGGAGAGAGAAGCAGCGGGCTAGGTCTCCAGCTATGAAGAACCCGAGGGGAGAGAAGCAGCAGGCTAGGTCTCCAGCTATGAAGAACCCGAGGGGAGAGAAGTAGCGGGCTAGGTCTCCAGCTATGAAGAACCCGAGGGGAGAGAAGCAGAAAGCTAGGTCTCCAGCTATGAAGAACCCGAGGAGATAGAAGCAGCAGGCTAGGTCTCCAGCTATGAAGAACCCGAGGGGAGAGAAGCAGCCGGCTAGGTCTCCAGCTATGAAGAACCCGAGGGGAGAGAAGCAGCAGGCTAGGTCTCCAGCTAGGAAGAACATGAGGGGAGAGAAGCAGCAGGCTAGGTCTCCAACTATGAAGAACCCGAGGGGAGAGAAGCAGCGGGCTAGGTCTCCAGCTATGAAGAACCCGAGGGGAGAGAAGCAGAAGGCTAGGTCTCCAGCTATGAAGAACCCGAGGAGAGAGAAGCAGGATAGGTCTCCAGCTATGAAGAACCCGAGGGGAGAGAAGCAGCAGGCTACGTCTCCAGCGATGAAGAACCAGAGGGGAGAGAAGCAGCGGGCTAGGTCTCCAGCTATGAAGGACCCGAGCTGAGAGAAGCAGCAGGCTAGGTCTCCAGCTATGAAGAACCTGAGGGGAGAGAAGCAGCGGGCTAGGTCTCCAGCTATGAAGAATCTGATGAGAGAGAAGCAGCAGGCTAGGTCTCCAGCTATGAAGAACCCGAGGGGAGAGAAGCAGCATGCTAGGTCTCCAGCTATGAAGAACCCAAGGGGAGAGAAGCAGCAGGCAAGGTCTCCAGCCATGAAGAACCCGAGGTGAGAAAAGCAGCAGGCTAGGTCTCCAGCTATGAAGAACCCGAGGTGAGAGAAGCAGCAGGCTAGGTTTCCAGCTATGAAGAACCAGAGGGAAGAGAAGCAGCGGGCTAGGTCTCCAGCTATGAATAACCTGAGCTGAGAGAAGCAGCAGGCTAGGTCTCCAGCTATGAAGAACCCGAGGGGAGAGAAGCAGCAGGCTAGGTCTCCAGCTATGAAGAACCCGAGGGGAGAGAAGCAGCAGGCTAGGTCTCCAGCTATGAAGAACCCGGGGGAGAGAAGCAGCAGGCTTGGTCTCCAGCTATGAAGAATCTGATGAGAGAGAAGCAGCAGGCTAGGTCTCCAGCTATGAAGAACCCGAGGGGAGAGAAGCAGCATGCTAGGTCTCCAGCTATGAGGAACCCGAGGGGAGAGAAGCAGCAGGCTAGGTCTCCAGCCATGAAGAACCCAAGGTGATAGAAGCAGCAGGCTAGGTCTCCAGCTATGAAGAATCCGAGGGGAGAGAAGCAGCGGGCTAGGTCTCCAGCTATGAAGAACCCGAGGAGAGAGAAGCAGCAGGCTAGGTCTCCAGCTATGAAGAACCCGAGGGGAGAGAAGCAGCAGGCTAGGTCTCCAGCTATGAAGAACCCGAGGGGAGAGAAGCAGCGGGCTAGGTCTCCAGCTATGAAGAACCCGAGGGGTGAGAAGCAGCAGGCTAGGTCTCCAGCTATGAAGAACCCGAGGGGAGAGAAGCAGCAGGTTAGGTCTCCAGCTATGAAGAACCCGAGGGGAGAGAAGCAGAAGGCTAGGTCTCCAGCTATGAAGAACCCGAGGAGATAGAAGCCGCAGGCTAGGTCTCCAGCTATGAAGAACCCAAAGAGAGAGAAGCAGCAGGCTAGGTCTCCAGTTATGAAGAACCAGAGGGGAGAGAAGCAGCGTGCTAGGTCTCCAGCTATTAAGAACTGATGAGAGAGAAGCAGCAGGCTAGGTCTCCAGCTATGAAGAACCCGAAGAGAGAGAAGCAGCAGGCTAGGTCTCCAGCTATGAAGAACCCGAAGGGAGAGAAGCAGCAGGCTAGGTCTCCAGCTATGAAGAACCTGAGGGGAGAGAAGCAGCAGGCTAGGTCTCCAGCTATGAAGAACCCGAGGTGAGAGAAGCAGCAGGCTAGGTCTCCAGGTATGAAGAATCTGATGAGAGAGAAGCAGCGGGCTAGGTCTCCAGCTATGAGGAACCCGAGGTGAGAGAAGCAGCGGGCTAGGTCTCCAGCTATGAAGAACCTGAGGGGAGAGAAGCAGCGGGCTAGGTCTCCAGCTATGAAGAACCCGAGGGGAGAGAAGCAGAAGGCTAGGTCTCCAGCTATGAAGAACCCGAGGAGAGAGAAGCAGCGGGCTAGGTCTCCAGCTATGAAGAACCCGAGGGGAGAGAAGCAGCGGGCTAGGTCTCCAGCTATGAAGAACCCGAGGGGAGAGAAGCAGCAGGCTAGGTCTCCAGCTATGAAGAACCCGAGGGGAGAGAAGCACTAGGCTAGGTCTCCAGCTATGAAGAACCTGAGCTGAGAGAAGCAGCAGGCTAGGTCTCCAGCTATGAAGAACCCGAGGGGAGAGAAGCAGCAGGCTTGGTCTCCAGCTATGAAGAACCCGAGGGGAGAGAAGCAGCGGGCTAGGTCTCCAGCTATGAAAAACCCGAGGGGAGAGAAGCAGAAGGCTAGGTCTCCAGCTATAAAGAACCCGAGGAGAGAGAAGCAGCAGGCTAGGTCTCCAGCTATGAAGAACCCGAGGGGAGAGAAGCAGCAGGCTAGGTCTCCAGCTATGAAGAACCCGAGGGGAGAGAAGCAGAAGTCTAGGTCTGCAGCTATGAAGAACCCGAGGGGAGAGAAGCAGCGAGCTAGGTCTCCAGCTATGAAGGACCCGAACTGAGAAAAGCAGCAGGCTAGGTCTCCAGCTATGAAGGACCCGAGCTAAGAGAAGCAGCAGGCTAGGTCTCCAGCTATGAAGAACCCGAGGGGAGAGAAACAGCGGGCTAGGTCTCCAGCTATGAAGAACCCGAGGGGAGAGAAGCAGCAGGCTAGGTCTCCAGCTATGAAAAACCAGAGGGGAGAGAAGCAGAAGGCTAGGTCTCCAGCTATAAAGAACCCGAGGAGAGAGAAGCAGCAGGCTAGGTCTCCAGCTATGAAGAACCCGAGGGGAGAGAAGCAGCAGGCTAGGTCTCCAGCTATGAAGAACCCGAGGGGAGAGAAGCAGAAGTCTAGGTCTGCAGCTATGAAGAACCCGAGGGGAGAGAAGCAGCGAGCTAGGTCTCCAGCTATGAAGGACCCGAACTGAGAAAAGCAGCAGGCTAGGTCTCCAGCTATGAAGGACCCGAGCTAAGAGAAGCAGCAGGCTAGGTCTCCAGCTATGAAGAACCCGAGGGGAGAGAAACAGCGGGCTAGGTCTCCAGCTATGAAGAACCCGAGGGGAGAGAAGCAGCAGGCTAGGTCTCCAGCTTTGAAAAACCAGAGGAGAGAGAAGCAGCAGGCTAGGTCTCCAGCATGAAGAACCCGAGGGGAGAGAAGCAGCAGGCTAGGTCTCCAGCTATGAAGAACCCGAGGTGTGAGAAGCAGCAGGCTAGGGCTCCAGCTATGAAGAACCCGAGGTGAGAGAAGCAGCAGGCTAGGTCTCCAGCTATGAAAAACCAGAGGAGAAAGAAGCAGCAGGCTAGGTCTCCAGCATGAAGAACCCGAGGGGAGAGAAGCAGCAGGCTAGGTCTCCAGCTTTGAAAAACCAGAGGAGAGAGAAGCAGCAGGCTAGGTCTCCAGCATGAAGAACCCGAGGGGAGAGAAGCAGCAGGCTAGGTCTCCAGCTATGAAGAACCCGAGGTGTGAGAAGCAGCAGGCTAGGGCTCCAGCTATGAAGAACCTGAGCTAAGAGAAGCAGCAGGCTAGGTCCCCAGCATGAAGAACCCGAGGGGAGAGAAGCAGCAGGCTAGGTCTCCAGCTATGAAGAACCCAAGGTGTGAGAAGCAGCAGGCTATGTCTCCAGCTATGAAGAACCCGAGGTGAGAGAAGCAGCAAGCTAGGTCTCCAGCTATGAAGAACCCATGGAGAGAGAAGCCGCAGGCTAGGTCTCCAGCTATGAAGAACCCGAGGGGAGAGAAGCAGCAGGCTAGGTCTCCAGATATGAAGAACCCGAGGAGAGAGAAGCAGCAGGCTAGGTCTCCAGCTATGAAGAATCCCAGCGAGAAAAGCAGCGGGCTAGGTCTCCAGCTATGAAGAACCCGAGGGGAGAGAAGCAGCAGGCTAGGTCTCCAGATATGAAGAACCCGAGGAGAGAGAAGCAGCAGGCTAGGTCTCCAGCTATTAAGAACCCGAGGGGAGAGAAGCAGCAGGCTAGGTCTCCAGCTATGAAGAACCTGAGGAGAGAGAAGCAGCAGGTTAGGTCTCCAGCTATGAAGAACCCGAGGGGAGAAAAGCAGCAGGCTAGGTCTCCAGCTATGAAGAACCCGAGGGGAGAGAAGCAGCAGGCTAGGTCTCCAGCTATGAAGAACCTGAGCTGAAAGAAGCAGCAGGCTAGGTCTCCAGCTATGAAGAACCCGAGGGGAGAGAAGCAGCAGGCTAGGTCTCCAGCTATGAAAAACCAGAGGAGAGAGAAGCAGCAGGCTAGGTCTCCAGCTATGATGAACCCATGGAGAGAGAAGCCGCAGGCTAGGTCTCCAGCTATGAAGAACCTAAGGTGAGAGAAGCAGCAGGCTAGGTCTCCAGCTATGAAAAACCAGAGGAGAGAGAAGCAGCAGGCTAGGTCTCCAGCTATGAAGAACCCGAGGGGAGAGAAGCAGCGGGCTAGGTCTCCAGCTATGAAGAACCCAAGCTGAGAGAAGCAACAGGCTAGGTCTCCAGCTATGAAGACCCCGAGGGGAGAGAAGCAGCAGGCTATGTCTCCAGCTAGTAAGACCCTGAGGGGAGAGAAGCAGCATGCTAGGTCTCCAGCTATGAAGAACCCGAGGGGAGAGAAGCAGCAGGCTAGGTCTCCAGCTATGAAGAACCCGAGGGGAGAGAAGCAGCAGGCTAGGTCTCCAGCTATGAAGAACCTGAGGGGAGAGAAGCTGCAGGCTAGGTCTCCAGCTATGAAGAACCCGAGGTGAGAGAAGCAGCAGGCTAGGTCTCCAGCTATGAAGAACCCGAGGTGAGAGAAGCAGCGGGCTAGGTCTCCAGCTATGAAGAACCTGGCGGGAGAGAAGCAGCAGGCTAGGTCTCCAGCTATGAATGACCCGAGCTGAGAGAAGCAGCAGGCTAGGTCTCCAGCTATGAAGAACCCGAGGGGAGAGAAGCAGCGGGCTAGGTCTCCAGCTATGAAGAACCCGAGGTGAGAGAAGCAGCAGGCTAGGTCTCCAGCTATGAAGAATCCGAAATGAGAGAAGCAGCAGGCTAGGTCTCTAGCTATGAAGAACCCGAGGGGAGAGAAGCAGCGGGCTAGGTCTCCAGCTATGAAGAATCCGAGGGGAGAGAAGCAGCGGGCTAGGTCTCCATCTATGAAGAACCCGAGGGGAGAGAAGCAGCAGGCTAGGTCTCCAGCTATGAAGAACCCGAGGAGAGAGAAGCAGCAGGCTAGGTCTCCAGCTATGAAGAACCCAAGGGAGAGAAGCAGCAGGCTGGGTCTCCAGCTATGAAGAACCCGAGGAGAGAGAAGTAGCAGATTAGGTCTCCAGCTATGAAGAACCCGAGGGGAGAGAAGCAGCAGACTAGGTCTCCAGCTATGATGAACCCGAGGGGAGAGAAGCAGCAGCCTAGGTCTCCAGCTATGAAGAACCTGAGCTGAGAGAAGCAGCAGGCTAGGTCTCCAGCTATGAAGAACCCGAGGGGAGAGAAGCAGCAGGCTAGGTCTCCAGCTATGAAAAACCAGAGGAGAGAGAAGCAGCAGGTTAGGTCTCCAGCTATGATGAACCCATGGAGAGAGAAGCTGCAGGCTAGGTCTCCAGCTATGAAAAACCAGAGGAGAGAGAAGCAGCGGGCAAGGTCTCCAGCTATGAAGAACCCGAGGGGAGTGAAGAAGCGGGCTAGGTCTCCAGCTATGAAGGACCCGAGCTGAGAGAAGCAGCAGGCTAGGTCTCCAGCTATGAAGAACCCGAGGTGAGAGAAGCAGCAGGCTATGTCTCCAGCTATGAAGAACCTGAGGGGAGAGAAGCAGCATGCTAGGTCTCCAGCTATGAAGAACCTGAGGGGAGAGAAGCAGCAGGCTAGGTCTCCAGCTATGAAGAACTTGAGGGGAGAGAAGCAGCAGGCTAGGTCTCCAGCTATGAAGATCCCGAGGGGAGAGAAGCAGCAGGCTAGGTCTCCAGCTATGAAGAACCCAAGGTGAAAGAAGCAGCAGGCTAGGTCTCCAGCTATGAAGAACCCGAGCGGAGAGAAGCAGCGGGGTAGGTCTCCAGCTATGAAGAACCCGACGGGAGAGAAGCAGCAGGCTAGGTCTCCAGCTATGAATGACCCGAGCTGAGAGAAGCAGCAGGCTAGGTCTCCAGCTATGAAGAACCCGAGAGGAGAGAAGCAGCGGGCTAGGTCTCCAGCTATTAAGAACCCGAGGTGAGAGAAGCAGCGGGCTAGGTCTCCAGCTATGAAGAACCCGAGGTGAGAGAAGCAGCAGGCTAGGTCTCCAGCTATGAAGAACCCGAGGGGAGAGAAGCAGCGGGCTAGGTCTCCAGCTATGAAGAACCCGACGGGAGAGAAGCAGCAGGCTAGGTCTCCAGCTATGAAGAACCCGAGGGGAGATAAGCAGCGGGCTAGGTCTCCAGCTATGAAGAACCCGAGGGGAGAGAAGCAGCGGGCTAGGTCTCCAGCTATGAAGAATCCGAGCTGAGAGAAGCAGCGGGCTAGGTCTCTAGCTATGAAGAACCCGAGGGGAGAGAAGCAGCGGGCTAGGTCTCCAGCTATGAAGAACCCGAGGGGAGAGAAGCAGCGGGTTAGGTCTCCAGCTATGAAGAACCCGAGGGGAGAGAAGCAGCAGGCTAGGTCTCCAGCTATGAAGAACCCGAGGAGAGAGAAGCAGCAGGCTAGGTCTCCAGCTATGAAGAACCCGAGGGGAGAGAAGCAGCAGGCTAGGTCTCCAGCTATGAAGAACCCGAGGAGAGAGAAGCAGCAGGTTAGGTCTCCAGCTATGAAGAACCCGAGGGGAGAGAAGCAGCAGACTAGGTCTCCAGCTATGATGAAGCCGAGGGGAGAGAAGCAGCAGGCTAGGTCTCCAGCTAGGAAGAACCTGAGCTGAGAGAAGCAGGAGGCTAGGTCTCCAGCTATGAAGAACCCGAGGGGAGAGAAGCAGCAGGCTAGGTCTCCAGCTATGAAAAACCAGAGGAGAGAGGAGCAGCAGGCTAGGTCTCCAGCTATGATGAACCCATGGAGAGAGAAGCCGCAGGCTAGGTCTCCAGCTATGAAGAACCCGAGGTGAGAGAAGCAGCAGGCTAGGTCTCCAGCTATGAAAAACCAGAGGAGAGAGAAGCAGCGGGCAAGGTCTCCAGCTATGAAGAACCCGAGGGGAGTGAAGAAGCGGGCTAGGTATCCAGCTATGAAGAACCCGAGGGGAGAGAAGCAGCAGGCTAGGTCTGCAGCTATGAAGAACCTGAGGGGAGAGAAGCAGCAGGCTAGGTCTCCAGCTATGAAGAACCCGAGGGGAGAGAAGCAGCGGGCTAGGTCTCCAGCTATGAAGAACCCGAGGGGAGAGAAGCAGCGGGCTAGGTCACCAGCTATGAAGAACCCGAGGTGAGAGAAGCAGCGGGCTAGGTCTCCAGCTATGAAGAACCCGAGGGGAGAGAAGCCGCTGGCTAGGTCTCCAGCTATCAAGAACCCGAGGGGAGAGAAGCAGCAGGCTAGGTCTCCAGCTATGAAGAACCCGAGGGGAGAGAAGCAGCAGGCTAGGTCTCCAGCTATGAAGAACCCGAGGTGAGAGAAGCAGCAGGCTAGGTCTCCAGCTATGAAGAACCCGAGGAGAGAGAAGCAGCAGGCTAGGTCACCAGCCATGAAGAACCCGAGGGGAGAGAAACAGCAGACTAGGTCTCCAACTATGAAGAACCCGAGGGGAGAGAAGCAGCAGACTAGGTCTCCAGCTATGAAGAACCCAAGGGGAAAGAAGCAGCAGGCTAGGTCTCCAGCTATGAAAAACCAGAGGAGAGAGAAGCAGCAGGCTAGGTCTCCAGCTATGAAGAACCGAGGGGAGAGAAGCAGCAGGCTAGGTCTCCAGCTATGAAGAACCGAGGGGAGAGAAGCAGGAGGCTAGGTCTCCAACTATGAAGAACCAGATCGGAGAGAAGCAGCAGGCTAGGTCTCCAGCTATGAAGAACCCGAGGGGAGAGGAGCAGCAGGCTAGGTCTCCAGCTATTAAGAACCCGAGGGGAGAGGAGCAGCAGGCTAGGTCTCCAACTATGAAGAAACCGAGGGGATATAAGCAGCGGGCTCGGTCTCCAGCTATGAAGAACCCGAGGGGAGAGAAGCAGCAGGCTAGGTCTCCAGCTATGAAGAACCCGAGGAGAGAGAAGCAGCAGGCTAGGTCTCCAGCTATGAAGAACCCGAGGGGAGAGAAGCAGCAGGCTAGGTCTCCAGCTATGAAGAACCCGAGGGGAGAGAAGCAGCGGGCTAGGTCTCCAGCTATGATGAACCCGAGGGGAGAGAAGCAGCAGGCTAGGTCTCCAGCTATGAAGAACCGAGGGGAGAGAAGCAGGAGGCTAGGTCTCCAACCATGAAGAACCAGATCGGAGAGAAGCAGCAGGCTAGGTCTCCAGCTATGAAGAACCCGAGGGGAGAGGAGCAGCAGGCTAGGTCTCCAGCTATGAAGAACCCGAGGGGAGAGGAGCAGCAGGCTAGGTCTCCAACTATGAAGAAACAGAGGGGATATAAGCAGCGGGCTAGGTCTCCAGCTATGAAGAACCCGAGGGGAGAGAAGCAGCAGGCTAGGTCTCCAGCTATGAAGAACCCGAGGGGAGAGAAGCAGCAGGCTTGGTCTCCAGCTAGGAAGAACCCGAGGGGAGAGAAGCAGCAGGCTAGGTGTCCAGCTATGAAGAACCCGAGGGGAGAGAAGCAGCGGGCTAGGTCTACAGCTTTGAAGAACCCAAGGGGAGAAAAGCAGAGGGCTAGGTCTCCAGCTATGAAGAACCCGAGGAGAGAGAAGCAGCAGGCTAGTTCTCCAGCTATGAAGAACCCGAGGGGAGAGAAGCAGCAGGCTAGGTCTCCAGCTATGAAGAACCCGAGGGGAGAGAAGCAGCAGGCTTGGTCTCCAGCTAGGAAGAACCCGAGGGGAGAGAAGCAGCAGGCTAGGTCTCCAGCTATGAAGAACCCGAGGGGACAGAAGCAGCGGGCTAGGTCTCCAGCTATGAAGAACCCAAGGGGAGAAAAGCAGAGGGCTAGGTCTCCAGCTATGAAGAACCCGAGGAGAGAGAAGCAGCAGGCTAGTTCTCCAGCTATGAAGAACACGAGGGGATAGAAGCAGCAGGCTAGGTCTCCAGCTATGAAGAACCCGAGGGGAGAGAAGCAGCAGGCTAGGTCTCCAGCTATGAAGAACCCGAGGGGAGAGAAGCAGCGGGCTAGGTCTCCAGCTATGAAGGACCCGAGCTGAGAGAAGCAGCGGGCTAGGTCTCCAGCAATGAAGAACCCGAGCTGAGAGAAGCAGCAGGCTAGGTCTCCAGCTATGACGAACTCGAGGGGAGAGAAGCAGCGGGCTAGGTCTCCAGCTATGACGAACTCGAGGGGAGAGAAGCAGCGGGCTAGGTCTCCAGCTATGAAGTACACGAGGGGAGAGAAGTAGCAGGCTAGGTCTCCAGCTATGAAGAACCCGAGGGGAGAGAAGCAGCAGGCTAGGTCTCCAGCTATGAAGAACCCGAGGGGAGAGAAGCAGCAGGCTAGGTCTCCAGCTATGAAGAACCCGAGGTGTGAGAAGCAGCAGGCTAGGTCTCCAGCTATGAAGAACCCAAAGAGAGAGAAGCAGCAGGCTAGGTCTCCAGCTATGAAGAACCCGAGGGGAGAGAAACAGGAGGCTAGGTCTCCAGCTATGAAGAACCCGAGGGGAGAGAAGCAGCAGACTAGGTCTCCAGCTAGGAAGAACCCGAGGGGAGAGAAGAAGCAGGCTAGGTCTCTAGCTATGAAGAACCCGAGGGGAGAGAAGCAGCAGACTAGGTCTCCAGCTAGGAAGAACCCGAGGGGAGCGAAGAAGCAGGCTAGGTCTCCAGCTATGAACAACCCGAGGGGAGAGAAGCAGCGGGCTAGGTCTCCAGCTATGAAGAACCCGAGGGGAGAGAAGCAGCAGGCTAGGTCTCCACCTATGAAGAACCCGAGGGGAGAGAAGCAGCAGGCTAGGTCTCCAGCTATGAAGAACCCGAGGGGAGAGAAGCAGAAGGCTAGGTCTCCAGCTATGAAGTACCAGAGGGGAGAGAAGCAGCAGGCTAGGTCTCCAGCTATGAAGAACCCAAAGAGAGAGAAGCAGCACGCTAGTTCTCCAGTTATGAAGAACCCGAGGGGAGAGAAGCAGCGTGCTAGGTCTCCAGCTATGAAGAATCTGATGAGAGAGAAGCAGCAGGCTAGGTCTCCAGCTATGAAGAACCCAAAGAGAGAGAAGCAGCAGGCTAGGTCTCCAGCTATGAAGAACCCGAAGGGAGAGAAGCAGCAGGCTAGGTCTCCAGCTATGAAGAACCCTAGGGGAGAGAAGCAGTAGGCTAGGTCTCCAGCTATGAAGAACCCGAGGGGAGAGAAGCAGCGGGCTAGGTCTCCAGCTATGAAGAACCCGAGGTGAGAGAAGCAGCGGGCTAGGTCTCCAGCTATGAAGAACCTGAGGGGAGAGAACCAGCGGGCTAGGTCTCCAGCTATGAAGAACCCGAGGGGAGAGAAGCAGAAGGCTAGGTCTCCAGCTATGAAGAATCCGAGGAGAGAGAAGCAGCGGGCTAGGTCTCCAGCTATGAAGAACCCGAGGGGAGAGAAGCAGCAGGCTAGGTCTCCAGCTATGAAGAACCCGAGGGGAGAGAAGTAGCGGGCTAGGTCTCCAGCTATGAAGAACCCGAGGGGAGAGAAGCAGAAAGCTAGGTCTCCAGCTATGAAGAACCCGAGGAGATAGAAGCAGCAGGCTAGGTCTCCAGCTATGAAGAACCCGAGGGGAGAGAAGCAGCCGGCTAGGTCTCCAGCTATGAAGAACCCGAGGGGAGAGAAGCAGCAGGCTAGGTCTCCAGCTAGGAAGAACATGAGGGGAGAGAAGCAGCAGGCTAGGTCTCCAACTATGAAGAACCCGAGGGGAGAGAAGCAGCGGGCTACGTCTCCAGCTATGAAGAACCCGAGGGGAGAGAAGCAGAAGGCTAGGTCTCCAGCTATGAAGAACCCGAGGAGAGAGAAGCAGCAGGATAGGTCTCCAGCTATGAAGAACCCGAGGGGAGAGAAGCAGCAGGCTACGTCTCCAGCGATGAAGAACCAGAGGGGAGAGAAGCAGCGGGCTAGGTCTCCAGCTATGAAGGACCCGAGCTGAGAGAAGCAGCAGGCTAGGTCTCCAGCTATGAAGAACCTGAGGGGAGAGAAGCAGCGGGCTAGGTCTCCAGCTATGAAGAATCTGATGAGAGAGAAGCAGCAGGCTAGGTCTCCAGCTATGAAGAACCCGAGGGGAGAGAAGCAGCATGCTAGGTCTCCAGCTATGAAGAACCCAAGGGGAGAGAAGCAGCAGGCAAGGTCTCCAGCCATGAAGAACCCGAGGTGAGAAAAGCAGCAGGCTAGGTCTCCAGCTATGAAGAACCCGAGGTGAGAGAAGCAGCAGGCTAGGTTTCCAGCTATGAAGAACCAGAGGGAAGAGAAGCAGCGGGCTAGGTCTCCAGCTATGAAGAACCTGAGCTGAGAGAAGCAGCAGGCTAGGTCTCCAGCTATGAAGAACCCGAGGGGAGAGAAGCAGCAGGCTAGGTCTCCAGCTATGAAGAACCCGAGGGGAGAGAAGTAGCAGATTAGGTCTCCAGCTATGAAGAACCCGAGGGGAGAGAAGCAGCAGACTAGGTCTCCAGCTATGATGAACCCGAGGGGAGAGAAGCAGCAGCCTAGGTCTCCAGCTATGAAGAACCTGAGCTGAGAGAAGCAGCAGGCTAGGTCTCCAGCTATGAAGAACCCGAGGGGAGAGAAGCAGCAGGCTAGGTCTCCAGCTATGAAAAACCAGAGGAGAGAGAAGCAGCAGGTTAGGTCTCCAGCTATGATGAACCCATGGAGAGAGAAGCTGCAGGCTAGGTCTCCAGCTATGAAAAACCAGAGGAGAGAGAAGCAGCGGGCAAGGTCTCCAGCTATGAAGAACCCGAGGGGAGTGAAGAAGCGGGCTAGGTCTCCAGCTATGAAGGACCCGAGCTGAGAGAAGCAGCAGGCTAGGTCTCCAGCTATGAAGAACCCGAGGTGAGAGAAGCAGCAGGCTATGTCTCCAGCTATGAAGAACCTGAGGGGAGAGAAGCAGCATGCTAGGTCTCCAGCTATGAAGAACCTGAGGGGAGAGAAGCAGCAGGCTAGGTCTCCAGCTATGAAGAACTTGAGGGGAGAGAAGCAGCAGGCTAGGTCTCCAGCTATGAAGATCCCGAGGGGAGAGAAGCAGCAGGCTAGGTCTCCAGCTATGAAGAACCCAAGGTGAAAGAAGCAGCAGGCTAGGTCTCCAGCTATGAAGAACCCGAGGGGAGAGAAGCAGCGGGGTAGGTCTCCAGCTATGAAGAACCCGACGGGAGAGAAGCAGCAGGCTAGGTCTCCAGCTATGAATGACCCGAGCTGAGAGAAGCAGCAGGCTAGGTCTCCAGCTATGAAGAACCCGAGTGGAGAGAAGCAGCGGGCTAGGTCTCCAGCTATTAAGAACCCGAGGTGAGAGAAGCAGCGGGCTAGGTCTCCAGCTATGAAGAACCCGAGGTGAGAGAAGCAGCAGGCTAGGTCTCCAGCTATGAAGAACCCGAGGGGAGAGAAGCAGCGGGCTAGGTCTCCAGCTATGAAGAACCCGACGGGAGAGAAGCAGCAGGCTAGGTCTCCAGCTATGAAGAACCCGAGGGGAGATAAGCAGCGGGCTAGGTCTCCAGCTATGAAGAACCCGAGGGGAGAGAAGCAGCGGGCTAGGTCTCCAGCTATGAAGAATCCGAGCTGAGAGAAGCAGCGGGCTAGGTCTCTAGCTATGAAGAACCCGAGGGGAGAGAAGCAGCGGGCTAGGTCTCCAGCTATGAAGAACCCGAGGGGAGAGAAGCAGCGGGTTAGGTCTCCAGCTATGAAGAACCCGAGGGGAGAGAAGCAGCAGGCTAGGTCTCCAGCTATGAAGAACCCGAGGAGAGAGAAGCAGCAGGCTAGGTCTCCAGCTATGAAGAACCCGAGGGGAGAGAAGCAGCAGGCTAGGTCTCCAGCTATGAAGAACCCGAGGAGAGAGAAGCAGCAGGTTAGGTCTCCAGCTATGAAGAACCCGAGGGGAGAGAAGCAGCAGACTAGGTCTCCAGCTATGATGAAGCCGAGGGGAGAGAAGCAGCAGGCTAGGTCTCCAGCTAGGAAGAACCTGAGCTGAGAGAAGCAGGAGGCTAGGTCTCCAGCTATGAAGAACCCGAGGGGAGAGAAGCAGCAGGCTAGGTCTCCAGCTATGAAAAACCAGAGGAGAGAGGAGCAGCAGGCTAGGTCTCCAGCTATGATGAACCCATGGAGAGAGAAGCCGCAGGCTAGGTCTCCAGCTATGAAGAACCCGAGGTGAGAGAAGCAGCAGGCTAGGTCTCCAGCTATGAAAAACCAGAGGAGAGAGAAGCAGCGGGCAAGGTCTCCAGCTATGAAGAACCCGAGGGGAGTGAAGAAGCGGGCTAGGTATCCAGCTATGAAGAACCCGAGGGGAGAGAAGCAGCAGGCTAGGTCTGCAGCTATGAAGAACCTGAGGGGAGAGAAGCAGCAGGCTAGGTCTCCAGCTATGAAGAACCCGAGGGGAGAGAAGCAGCGGGCTAGGTCTCCAGCTATGAAGAACCCGAGGGGAGAGAAGCAGCGGGCTAGGTCACCAGCTATGAAGAACCCGAGGTGAGAGAAGCAGCGGGCTAGGTCTCCAGCTATGAAGAACCCGAGGGGAGAGAAGCCGCTGGCTAGGTCTCCAGCTATCAAGAACCCGAGGGGAGAGAAGCAGCAGGCTAGGTCTCCAGCTATGAAGAACCCGAGGGGAGAGAAGCAGCAGGCTAGGTCTCCAGCTATGAAGAACCCGAGGTGAGAGAAGCAGCAGGCTAGGTCTCCAGCTATGAAGAACCCGAGGAGAGAGAAGCAGCAGGCTAGGTCACCAGCCATGAAGAACCCGAGGGGAGAGAAACAGCAGACTAGGTCTCCAACTATGAAGAACCCGAGGGGAGAGAAGCAGCAGACTAGGTCTCCAGCTATGAAGAACCCAAGGGGAAAGAAGCAGCAGGCTAGGTCTCCAGCTATGAAAAACCAGAGGAGAGAGAAGCAGCAGGCTAGGTCTCCAGCTATGAAGAACCGAGGGGAGAGAAGCAGCAGGCTAGGTCTCCAGCTATGAAGAACCGAGGGGAGAGAAGCAGGAGGCTAGGTCTCCAACTATGAAGAACCAGATCGGAGAGAAGCAGCAGGCTAGGTCTCCAGCTATGAAGAACCCGAGGGGAGAGGAGCAGCAGGCTAGGTCTCCAGCTATTAAGAACCCGAGGGGAGAGGAGCAGCAGGCTAGGGCTCCAACTATGAAGAAACCGAGGGGATATAAGCAGCGGGCTCGGTCTCCAGCTATGAAGAACCCGAGGGGAGAGAAGCAGCAGGCTAGGTCTCCAGCTATGAAGAACCCGAGGAGAGAGAAGCAGCAGGCTAGGTCTCCAGCTATGAAGAACCCGAGGGGAGAGAAGCAGCAGGCTAGGTCTCCAGCTATGAAGAACCCGAGGGGAGAGAAGCAGCGGGCTAGGTCTCCAGCTATGATGAACCCGAGGGGAGAGAAGCAGCAGGCTAGGTCTCCAGCTATGAAGAACCGAGGGGAGAGAAGCAGGAGGCTAGGTCTCCAACCATGAAGAACCAGATCGGAGAGAAGCAGCAGGCTAGGTCTCCAGCTATGAAGAACCCGAGGGGAGAGGAGCAGCAGGCTAGGTCTCCAGCTATGAAGAACCCGAGGGGAGAGGAGCAGCAGGCTAGGTCTCCAACTATGAAGAAACAGAGGGGATATAAGCAGCGGGCTAGGTCTCCAGCTATGAAGAACCCGAGGGGAGAGAAGCAGCAGGCTAGGTCTCCAGCTATGAAGAACCCGAGGAGAGAGAAGCAGCAGGCTAGGTCTCCAGCTATGAAGAACCCGAGGGGAGAGAAGCAGCAGGCTTGGTCTCCAGCTAGGAAGAACCCGAGGGGAGAGAAGCAGCAGGCTAGGTGTCCAGCTATGAAGAACCCGAGGGGAGAGAAGCAGCGGGCTAGGTCTCCAGCTTTGAAGAACCCAAGGGGAGAAAAGCAGAGGGCTAGGTCTCCAGCTATGAAGAACCCGAGGAGAGAGAAGCAGCAGGCTAGTTCTCCAGCTATGAAGAACCCGAGGGGAGAGAAGCAGCAGGCTAGGTCTCCAGCTATGAAGAACCCGAGGGGAGAGAAGCAGCAGGCTTGGTCTCCAGCTAGGAAGAACCCGAGGGGAGAGAAGCAGCAGGCTAGGTCTCCAGCTATGAAGAACCCGAGGGGACAGAAGCAGCGGGCTAGGTCTCCAGCTATGAAGAACCCAAGGGGAGAAAAGCAGAGGGCTAGGTCTCCAGCTATGAAGAACCCGAGGAGAGAGAAGCAGCAGGCTAGTTCTCCAGCTATGAAGAACACGAGGGGATAGAAGCAGCAGGCTAGGTCTCCAGCTATGAAGAACCCGAGGGGAGAGAAGCAGCAGGCTAGGTCTCCAGCTATGAAGAACCCGAGGGGAGAGAAGCAGCGGGCTAGGTCTCCAGCTATGAAGGACCCGAGCTGAGAGAAGCAGCGGGCTAGGTCTCCAGCAATGAAGAACCCGAGCTGAGAGAAGCAGCAGGCTAGGTCTCCAGCTATGACGAACTCGAGGGGAGAGAAGCAGCGGGCTAGGTCTCCAGCTATGACGAACTCGAGGGGAGAGAAGCAGCGGGCTAGGTCTCCAGCTATGAAGTACACGAGGGGAGAGAAGTAGCAGGCTAGGTCTCCAGCTATGAAGAACCCGAGGGGAGAGAAGCAGCAGGCTAGGTCTCCAGCTATGAAGAACCCGAGGGGAGAGAAGCAGCAGGCTAGGTCTCCAGCTATGAAGAACCCGAGGTGTGAGAAGCAGCAGGCTAGGTCTCCAGCTATGAAGAACCCAAAGAGAGAGAAGCAGCAGGCTAGGTCTCCAGCTATGAAGAACCCGAGGGGAGAGAAACAGGAGGCTAGGTCTCCAGCTATGAAGAACCCGAGGGGAGAGAAGCAGCAGACTAGGTCTCCAGCTAGGAAGAACCCGAGGGGAGAGAAGAAGCAGGCTAGGTCTCTAGCTATGAAGAACCCGAGGGGAGAGAAGCAGCAGACTAGGTCTCCAGCTAGGAAGAACCCGAGGGGAGCGAAGAAGCAGGCTAGGTCTCCAGCTATGAACAACCCGAGGGGAGAGAAGCAGCGGGCTAGGTCTCCAGCTATGAAGAACCCGAGGGGAGAGAAGCAGCAGGCTAGGTCTCCACCTATGAAGAACCCGAGGGGAGAGAAGCAGCAGGCTAGGTCTCCAGCTATGAAGAACCCGAGGGGAGAGAAGCAGAAGGCTAGGTCTCCAGCTATGAAGTACCAGAGGGGAGAGAAGCAGCAGGCTAGGTCTCCAGCTATGAAGAACCCAAAGAGAGAGAAGCAGCAGGCTAGTTCTCCAGTTATGAAGAACCCGAGGGGAGAGAAGCAGCGTGCTAGGTCTCCAGCTATGAAGAATCTGATGAGAGAGAAGCAGCAGGCTAGGTCTCCAGCTATGAAGAACCCAAAGAGAGAGAAGCAGCAGGCTAGGTCTCCAGCTATGAAGAACCCGAAGGGAGAGAAGCAGCAGGCTAGGTCTCCAGCTATGAAGAACCCTAGGGGAGAGAAGCAGTAGGCTAGGTCTCCAGCTATGAAGAACCCAAGGGGAGAGAAGCAGCGGGCTAGGTCTCCAGCTATGAAGAACCCGAGGTGAGAGAAGCAGCGGGCTAGGTCTCCAGCTATGAAGAACCTGAGGGGAGAGAACCAGCGGGCTAGGTCTCCAGCTATGAAGAACCCGAGGGGAGAGAAGCAGAAGGCTAGGTCTCCAGCTATGAAGAATCCGAGGAGAGAGAAGCAGCGGGCTAGGTCTCCAGCTATGAAGAACCCGAGGGGAGAGAAGCAGCAGGCTAGGTCTCCAGCTATGAAGAACCCGAGGGGAGAGAAGTAGCGGGCTAGGTCTCCAGCTATGAAGAACCCGAGGGGAGAGAAGCAGAAAGCTAGGTCTCCAGCTATGAAGAACCCGAGGAGATAGAAGCAGCAGGCTAGGTCTCCAGCTATGAAGAACCCGAGGGGAGAGAAGCAGCCGGCTAGGTCTCCAGCTATGAAGAACCCGAGGGGAGAGAAGCAGCAGGCTAGGTCTCCAGCTAGGAAGAACATGAGGGGAGAGAAGCAGCAGGCTAGGTCTCCAACTATGAAGAACCCGAGGGGAGAGAAGCAGCGGGCTACGTCTCCAGCTATGAAGAACCCGAGGGGAGAGAAGCAGAAGGCTAGGTCTCCAGCTATGAAGAACCCGAGGAGAGAGAAGCAGCAGGATAGGTCTCCAGCTATGAAGAACCCGAGGGGAGAGAAGCAGCAGGCTACGTCTCCAGCGATGAAGAACCAGAGGGGAGAGAAGCAGCGGGCTAGGTCTCCAGCTATGAAGGACCCGAGCTGAGAGAAGCAGCAGGCTAGGTCTCCAGCTATGAAGAACCTGAGGGGAGAGAAGCAGCGGGCTAGGTCTCCAGCTATGAAGAATCTGATGAGAGAGAAGCAGCAGGCTAGGTCTCCAGCTATGAAGAACCCGAGGGGAGAGAAGCAGCATGCTAGGTCTCCAGCTATGAAGAACCCAAGGGGAGAGAAGCAGCAGGCAAGGTCTTCAGCCATGAAGAACCCGAGGTGAGAAAAGCAGCAGGCTAGGTCTCCAGCTATGAAGAACCCGAGGTGAGAGAAGCAGCAGGCTAGGTTTCCAGCTATGAAGAACCAGAGGGAAGAGAAGCAGCGGGCTAGGTCTCCAGCTATGAAGAACCTGAGCTGAGAGAAGCAGCAGGCTAGGTCTCCAGCTATGAAGAACCCGAGGGGAGAGAAGCAGCAGGCTAGGTCTCCAGCTATGAAGAACCCGAGGGGAGAGAAGCAGCAGGCTAGGTCTCCAGCTATGAAGAACCCGGGGGAGAGAAGCAGCAGGCTTGGTCTCCAGCTATGAAGAATCTGATGAGAGAGAAGCAGCATGCTAGGTCTCCAGCTATGAGGAACCCGAGGGGAGAGAAGCAGCAGGCTAGGTCTCCAGCCATGAAGAACCCAAGGTGATAGAAGCAGCAGGCTAGGTCTCCAGCTATGAAGAATCCGAGGGGAGAGAAGCAGCGGGCTAGGTCTCCAGCTATGAAGAACCCGAGGAGAGAGAAGCAGCAGGCTAGGTCTCCAGCTATGAAGAACCCGAGGGGAGAGAAGCAGCAGGCTAGGTCTCCAGCTATGAAGAACCCGAGGGGAGAGAAGCAGCGGGCTAGGTCTCCAGCTATGAAGAACCCGAGGGGTGAGAAGCAGCAGGCTAGGTCTCCAGCTATGAAGAACCCGAGGGGAGAGAAGCAGCAGGTTAGGTCTCCAGCTATGAAGAACCCGAGGGGAGAGAAGCAGAAGGCTAGGTCTCCAGCTATGAAGAACCCGAGGAGATAGAAGCCGCAGGCTAGGTCTCCAGCTATGAAGAACCCAAAGAGAGAGAAGCAGCAGGCTAGGTCTCCAGTTATGAAGAACCCGAAGAGAGAGAAGCAGCAGGCTAGGTCTCCAGCTATGAAGAACCCGAAGGGAGAGAAGCAGCAGGCTAGGTCTCCAGCTATGAAGAACCTGAGGGGAGAGAAGCAGCAGGCTAGGTCTCCAGCTATGAAGAACCCGAGGTGAGAGAAGCAGCAGGCTAGGTCTCCAGGTATGAAGAATCTGATGAGAGAGAAGCAGCGGGCTAGGTCTCCAGCTATGAGGAACCCGAGGTGAGAGAAGCAGCGGGCTAGGTCTCCAGCTATGAAGAACCTGAGGGGAGAGAAGCAGCGGGCTAGGTCTCCAGCTATGAAGAACCCGAGGGGAGAGAAGCAGAAGGCTAGGTCTCCAGCTATGAAGAACCCGAGGAGAGAGAAGCAGCGGGCTAGGTCTCCAGCTATGAAGAACCCGAGGGGAGAGAAGCAGCGGGCTAGGTCTCCAGCTATGAAGAACCCGAGGGGAGAGAAGCAGCAGGCTAGGTCTCCAGCTATGAAGAACCCGAGGGGAGAGAAGCACTAGGCTAGGTCTCCAGCTATGAAGAACCTGAGCTGAGAGAAGCAGCAGGCTAGGTCTCCAGCTATGAAGAACCCGAGGGGAGAGAAGCAGCAGGCTTGGTCTCCAGCTATGAAGAACCCGAGGGGAGAGAAGCAGCGGGCTAGGTCTCCAGCTATGAAAAACCCGAGGGGAGAGAAGCAGAAGGCTAGGTCTCCAGCTATAAAGAACCCGAGGAGAGAGAAGCAGCAGGCTAGGTCTCCAGCTATGAAGAACCCGAGGGGAGAGAAGCAGCAGGCTAGGTCTCCAGCTATGAAGAACCCGAGGGGAGAGAAGCAGAAGTCCAGGTCTGCAGCTATGAAGAACCCGAGGGGAGAGAAGCAGCGAGCTAGGTCTCCAGCTATGAAGGACCCGAACTGAGAAAAGCAGCAGGCTAGGTCTCCAGCTATGAAGGACCCGAGCTAAGAGAAGCAGCAGGCTAGGTCTCCAGCTATGAAGAACCCGAGGGGAGAGAAACAGCGGGCTAGGTCTCCAGCTATGAAGAACCCGAGGGGAGAGAAGCAGCAGGCTAGGTCTCCAGCTATGAAAAACCAGAGGGGAGAGAAGCAGAAGGCTAGGTCTCCAGCTATAAAGAACCCGAGGAGAGAGAAGCAGCAGGCTAGGTCTCCAGCTATGAAGAACCCGAGGGGAGAGAAGCAGCAGGCTAGGTCTCCAGCTATGAAGAACCCGAGGGGAGAGAAGCAGAAGTCTAGGTCTGCAGCTATGAAGAACCCGAGGGGAGAGAAGCAGCGAGCTAGGTCTCCAGCTATGAAGGACCCGAACTGAGAAAAGCAGCAGGCTAGGTCTCCAGCTATGAAGGACCCGAGCTAAGAGAAGCAGCAGGCTAGGTCTCCAGCTATGAAGAACCCGAGGGGAGAGAAACAGCGGGCTAGGTCTCCAGCTATGAAGAACCCGAGGGGAGAGAAGCAGCAGGCTAGGTCTCCAGCTTTGAAAAACCAGAGGAGAGAGAAGCAGCAGGCTAGGTCTCCAGCATGAAGAACCCGAGGGGAGAGAAGCAGCAGGCTAGGTCTCCAGCTATGAAGAACCCGAGGTGTGAGAAGCAGCAGGCTAGGGCTCCAGCTATGAAGAACCCGAGGTGAGAGAAGCAGCAGGCTAGGTCTCCAGCTATGAAGAACCTAAGGTGAGAGAAGCAGCAGGCTAGGTCTCCAGCTATGAAAAACCAGAGGAGAGAGAAGCAGCAGGCTAGGTCTCCAGCTATGAAGAACCCGAGGGGAGAGAAGCAGCGGGCTAGGTCTCCAGCTATGAAGAACCCAAGCTGAGAGAAGCAACAGGCTAGGTCTCCAGCTATGAAGACCCCGAGGGGAGAGAAGCAGCAGGCTATGTCTCCAGCTAGTAAGACCCTGAGGGGAGAGAAGCAGCATGCTAGGTCTCCAGCTATGAAGAACCCGAGGGGAGAGAAGCAGCAGGCTAGGTCTCCAGCTATGAAGAACCCGAGGGGAGAGAAGCAGCAGGCTAGGTCTCCAGCTATGAAGAACCTGAGGGGAGAGAAGCTGCAGGCTAGGTCTCCAGCTATGAAGAACCCGAGGTGAGAGAAGCAGCAGGCTAGGTCTCCAGCTATGAAGAACCCGAGGTGAGAGAAGCAGCGGGCTAGGTCTCCAGCTATGAAGAACCTGGCGGGAGAGAAGCAGCAGGCTAGGTCTCCAGCTATGAATGACCCGAGCTGAGAGAAGCAGCAGGCTAGGTCTCCAGCTATGAAGAACCCGAGGGGAGAGAAGCAGCGGGCTAGGTCTCCAGCTATGAAGAACCCGAGGTGAGAGAAGCAGCAGGCTAGGTCTCCAGCTATGAAGAATCCGAAATGAGAGAAGCAGCAGGCTAGGTCTCTAGCTATGAAGAACCCGAGGGGAGAGAAGCAGCGGGCTAGGTCTCCAGCTATGAAGAATCCGAGGGGAGAGAAGCAGCGGGCTAGGTCTCCATCTATGAAGAACCCGAGGGGAGAGAAGCAGCAGGCTAGGTCTCCAGCTATGAAGAACCCGAGGAGAGAGAAGCAGCAGGCTAGGTCTCCAGCTATGAAGAACCCAAGGGAGAGAAGCAGCAGGCTGGGTCTCCAGCTATGAAGAACCCGAGGAGAGAGAAGTAGCAGATTAGGTCTCCAGCTATGAAGAACCCGAGGGGAGAGAAGCAGCAGACTAGGTCTCCAGCTATGAAGAACCTGAGCTGAGAGAAGCAGCAGGCTAGGTCTCCAGCTATGAAGAACCCGAGGGGAGAGAAGCACCAGGCTAGGTCTCCAGCTATGAAAAACCAGAGGAGAGAGAAGCAGCAGGTTAGGTCTCCAGCTATGATGAACCCATGGAGAGAGAAGCTGCAGGCTAGGTCTCCAGCTATGAAAAACCAGAGGAGAGAGAAGCAGCGGGCAAGGTCTCCAGCTATGAAGAACCCGAGGGGAGTGAAGAAGCGGGCTAGGTCTCCAGCTATGAAGGACCCGAGCTGAGAGAAGCAGCAGGCTAGGTCTCCAGCTATGAAGAACCCGAGGTGAGAGAAGCAGCAGGCTATGTCTCCAGCTATGAAGAACCTGAGGGGAGAGAAGCAGCATGCTAGGTCTCCAGCTATGAAGAACCTGAGGGGAGAGAAGCAGCAGGCTAGGTCTCCAGCTATGAAGAACTTGAGGGGAGAGAAGCAGCAGGCTAGGTCTCCAGCTATGAAGATCCCGAGGGGAGAGAAGCAGCAGGCTAGGTCTCCAGCTATGAAGAACCCAAGGTGAAAGAAGCAGCAGGCTAGGTCTCCAGCTATGAAGAACCCGAGGGGAGAGAAGCAGCGGGGTAGGTCTCCAGCTATGAAGAACCCGACGGGAGAGAAGCAGCAGGCTAGGTCTCCAGCTATGAATGACCCGAGCTGAGAGAAGCAGCAGGCTAGGTCTCCAGCTATGAAGAACCCGAGGGGAGAGAAGCAGCGGGCTAGGTCTCCAGCTATTAAGAACCCGAGGTGAGAGAAGCAGCGGGCTAGGTCTCCAGCTATGAAGAACCCGAGGTGAGAGAAGCAGCAGGCTAGGTCTCCAGCTATGAAGAACCCGAGGGGAGAGAAGCAGCGGGCTAGGTCTCCAGCTATGAAGAACCCGACGGGAGAGAAGCAGCAGGCTAGGTCTCCAGCTATGAAGAACCCGAGGGGAGATAAGCAGCGGGCTAGGTCTCCAGCTATGAAGAACCCGAGGGGAGAGAAGCAGCGGGCTAGGTCTCCAGCTATGAAGAATCCGAGCTGAGAGAAGCAGCGGGCTAGGTCTCTAGCTATGAAGAACCCGAGGGGAGAGAAGCAGCGGGCTAGGTCTCCAGCTATGAAGAATCCGAGGGGAGAGAAGCAGCGGGCTAGGTCTCCAGCTATGAAGAACCCGAGGGGAGAGAAGCAGCAGGCTAGGTCTCCAGCTATGAAGAACCCGAGGAGAGAGAAGCAGCAGGCTAGGTCTCCAGCTATGAAGAACCCGAGGGGAGAGAAGCAGCAGGCTAGGTCTCCAGCTATGAAGAACCCGAGGAGAGAGAAGCAGCAGGTTAGGTCTCCAGCTATGAAGAACCCGAGGGGAGAGAAGCAGCAGACTAGGTCTCCAGCTATGATGAACCCGAGGGGAGAGAAGCAGCAGGCTAGGTCTCCAGCTAGGAAGAACCTGAGCTGAGAGAAGCAGGAGGCTAGGTCTCCAGCTATGAAGAACCCGAGGGGAGAGAAGCAGCAGGCTAGGTCTCCAGCTATGAAAAACCAGAGGAGAGAGAAGCAGCAGGCTAGGTCTCCAGTTATGATGAACCCATGGAGAGAGAAGCCGCAGGCTAGGTCTCCAGCTATGAAGAACCCGAGGTGAGAGAAGCAGCAGGCTAGGTCTCCAGCTATGAAAAACCAGAGGAGAGAGAAGCAGCGGGCAAGGTCTCCAGCTATGAAGAACCCGAGGGGAGTGAAGAAGCGGGCTAGGTATCCAGCTATGAAGAACCCGAGGGGAGAGAAGCAGCAGGCTAGGTCTGCAGCTATGAAGAACCTGAGGGGAGAGAAGCAGCAGGCTAGGTCTCCAGCTATGAAGAACCCGAGGGGAGAGAAGCAGCGGGCTAGGTCTCCAGCTATGAAGAACCCGAGGGGAGAGAAGCAGCAGGCTAGGTCACCAGCTATGAAGAACCCGAGGTGAGAGAAGCAGCGGGCTAGGTCTCCAGCTATGAAGAACCCGAGGGGAGAGAAGCCGCTGGCTAGGTCTCCAGCTATGAAGAACCCGAGGGGAGAGAAGCAGCAGGCTAGGTCTCCAGCTATGAAGAACCCGAGGGGAGAGAAGCAGCAGGCTAGGTCTCCAGCTATGAAGAACCCGAGGTGAGAGAAGCAGCAGGCTAGGTCTCCAGCTATGAAGAACCCGAGGAGAGAGAAGCAGCAGGCTAGGTCACCAGCCATGAAGAACCCGAGGGGAGAGAAACAGCAGACTAGGTCTCCAACTATGAAGAACCCGAGGGGAGAGAAGCAGCAGACTAGGTCTCCAGCTATGAAGAACCCAAGGGGAAAGAAGCAGCAGGCTAGGTCTCCAGCTATGAAAAACCAGAGGAGAGAGAAGCAGCAGGCTAGGTCTCCAGCTATGAAGAACCGAGGGGAGAGAAGCAGCAGGCTAGGTCTCCAGCTATGAAGAACCGAGGGGAGAGAAGCAGGAGGCTAGGTCTCCAACTATGAAGAACCAGATCGGAGAGAAGCAGCAGGCTAGGTCTCCAGCTATGAAGAACCCGAGGGGAGAGGAGCAGCAGGCTAGGTCTCCAGCTATTAAGAACCCGAGGGGAGAGGAGCAGCAGGCTAGGTCTCCAACTATGAAGAAACCGAGGGGATATAAGCAGCGGGCTCGGTCTCCAGCTATGAAGAACCCGAGGGGAGAGAAGCAGCAGGCTAGGTCTCCAGCTATGAAGAACCCGAGAAGAGAGAAGCAGCAGGCTAGGTCTCCAGCTATGAAGAACCCGAGGGGAGAGAAGCAGCAGGCTAGGTCTCCAGCTATGAAGAACCCGAGGGGAGAGAAGCAGCGGGCTAGGTCTCCAGCTATGATGAACCCGAGGGGAGAGAAGCAGCAGGCTAGGTCTCCAGCTATGAAGAACCGAGGGGAGAGAAGCAGGAGGCTAGGTCTCCAACCATGAAGAACCAGATCGGAGAGAAGCAGCAGGCTAGGTCTCCAGCTATGAAGAACCCGAGGGGAGAGGAGCAGCAGGCTAGGTCTCCAGCTATGAAGAACCCGAGGGGAGAGGAGCAGCAGGCTAGGTCTCCAACTATGAAGAAACAGAGGGGATATAAGCAGCGGGCTAGGTCTCCAGCTATGAAGAACCCGAGGGGAGAGAAGCAGCAGGCTAGGTCTCCAGCTATGAAGAACCCGAGGAGAGAGAAGCAGCAGGCTAGGTCTCCAGCTATGAAGAACCCGAGGGGAGAGAAGCAGCAGGCTTGGTCTCCAGCTAGGAAGAACCCGAGGGGAGAGAAGCAGCAGGCTAGGTGTCCAGCTATGAAGAACCCGAGGGGAGAGAAGCAGCGGGCTAGGTCTCCAGCTATGAAGAACCCAAGGGGAGAAAAGCAGAGGGCTAGGTCTCCAGCTATGAAGAACCCGAGGAGAGAGAAGCAGCAGGCTAGTTCTCCAGCTATGAAGAACCCGAGGGGAGAGAAGCAGCAGGCTAGGTCTCCAGCTATGAAGAACCCGAGGGGAGAGAAGCAGCAGGCTTGGTCTCCAGCTAGGAAGAACCCGAGGGGAGAGAAGCAGCAGGCTAGGTCTCCAGCTATGAAGAACCCGAGGGGAGAGAAGCAGCGGGCTAGGTCTCCAGCTATGAAGAACCCAAGGGGAGAAAAGCAGAGGGCTAGGTCTCCAGCTATGAAGAACCCGAGGAGAGAGAAGCAGCAGGCTAGTTCTCCAGCTATGAAGAACACGAGGGGATAGAAGCAGCAGGCTAGGTCTCCAGCTATGAAGAACCCGAGGGGAGAGAAGCAGCAGGCTAGGTCTCCAGCTATGAAGAACCCGAGGGGAGAGAAGCAGCGGGCTAGGTCTCCAGCTATGAAGGACCCGAGCTGAGAGAAGCAGCGGGCTAGGTCTCCAGCAATGAAGAACCCGAGCTGAGAGAAGCAGCAGGCTAGGTCTCCAGCTATGACGAACTCGAGGGGAGAGAAGCAGCGGGCTAGGTCTCCAGCTATGACGAACTCGAGGGGAGAGAAGCAGCGGGCTAGGTCTCCAGCTATGAAGTACACGAGGGGAGAGAAGCAGCAGGCTAGGTCTCCAGCTATGAAGAACCCGAGGGGAGAGAAGCAGCACGCTAGGTCTCCAGCTATGAAGAACCCGAGGGGAGAGAAGCAGCAGGCTAGGTCTCCAGCTATGAAGAACCCGAGGTGTGAGAAGCAGCAGGCTAGGTCTCCAGCTATGAAGAACCCAAAGAGAGAGAAGCAGCAGGCTAGGTCTCCAGCTATGAAGAACCCGAGGGGAGAGAAACAGCAGGCTAGGTCTCCAGCTATGAAGAACCCGAGGGGAGAGAAGCAGCAGACTAGGTCTCCAGCTAGGAAGAACCCGAGGGGAGAGAAGAAGCAGGCTAGGTCTCTAGCTATGAAGAACCCGAGGGGAGAGAAGCAGCAGACTAGGTCTCCAGCTAGGAAGAACCCGAGGGGAGCGAAGAAGCAGGCTAGGTCTCCAGCTATGAACAACCCGAGGGGAGAGAAGCAGCGGGCTAGGTCTCCAGCTATGAAGAACCCGAGGGGAGAGAAGCAGCAGGCTAGGTCTCCACCTATGAAGAACCCGAGGGGAGAGAAGCAGCAGGCTAGGTCTCAAGCTATGAAGAACCCGAGGGGAGAGAAGCAGAAGGCTAGGTCTCCAGCTATGAAGTACCAGAGGGGAGAGAAGCAGCAGGCTAGGTCTCCAGCTATGAAGAACCCAAAGAGAGAGAAGCAGCAGGCTAGTTCTCCAGTTATGAAGAACCCGAGGGGAGAGAAGCAGCGTGCTAGGTCTCCAGCTATGAAGAATCTGATGAGAGAGAAGCAGCAGGCTAGGTCTCCAGCTATGAAGAACCCAAAGAGAGAGAAGCAGCAGGCTAGGTCTCCAGCTATGAAGAACCCGAAGGGAGAGAAGCAGCAGGCTAGGTCTCCAGCTATGAAGAACCCTAGGGGAGAGAAGCAGTAGGCTAGGTCTCCAGCTATGAAGAACCCGAGGGGAGAGAAGCAGCGGGCTAGGTCTCCAGCTATGAAGAACCCGAGGTGAGAGAAGCAGCGGGCTAGGTCTCCAGCTATGAAGAACCTGAGGGGAGAGAACCAGCGGGCTAGGTCTCCAGCTATGAAGAACCCGAGGGGAGAGAAGCAGAAGGCTAGGTCTCCAGCTATGAAGAATCCGAGGAGAGAGAAGCAGCGGGCTAGGTCTCCAGCTATGAAGAACCCGAGGGGAGAGAAGCAGCAGGCTAGGTCTCCAGCTATGAAGAACCCGAGGGGAGAGAAGTAGCGGGCTAGGTCTCCAGCTATGAAGAACCCGAGGGGAGAGAAGCAGAAAGCTAGGTCTCCAGCTATGAAGAACCCGAGGAGATAGAAGCAGCAGGCTAGGTCTCCAGCTATGAAGAACCCGAGGGGAGAGAAGCAGCCAGCTAGGTCTCCAGCTATGAAGAACCCGAGGGGAGAGAAGCAGCAGGCTAGGTCTCCAGCTAGGAAGAACATGAGGGGAGAGAAGCAGCAGGCTAGGTCTCCAACTATGAAGAACCCGAGGGGAGAGAAGCAGCGGGCTAGGTCTCCAGCTATGAAGAACCCGAGGGGAGAGAAGCAGAAGGCTAGGTCTCCAGCTATGAAGAACCCGAGGAGAGAGAAGCAGCAGGATAGGTCTCCAGCTATGAAGAACCCGAGGGGAGAGAAGCAGCAGGCTACGTCTCCAGCGATGAAGAACCCGAGGGGAGAGAAACAGCAGGCTAGGTCTCCAGCTATGAAGAACCCGAGGGGAGAGAAGCAGCAGACTAGGTCTTCAGCTAGGAAGAACCCGAGGGGAGAGAAGAAGCAGGCTAGGTCTCTAGCTATGAAGAACCCGAGGGGAGAGAAGCAGCAGACTAGGTCTCCAGCTAGGAAGAACCCGAGGGGAGCGAAGAAGCAGGCTAGGTCTCCAGCTATGAACAACCCGAGGGGAGAGAAGCAGCGGGCTAGGTCTCCAGCTATGAAGAACCCGAGGGGAGAGAAGCAGCAGGCTAGGTCTCCACCTATGAAGAACCCGAGGGGAGAGAAGTAGCAGGCTAGGTCTCAAGCTATGAAGAACCCGAGGGGAGAGAAGCAGAAGGCTAGGTCTCCAGCTATGAAGTACCAGAGGGGAGAGAAGCAGCAGGCTAGGTCTCCAGCTATGAAGAACCCAAAGAGAGAGAAGCAGCAGGCTAGTTCTCCAGTTATGAAGAACCCGAGGGGAGAGAAGCAGCGTGCTAGGTCTCCAGCTATGAAGAATCTGATGAGAGAGAAGCAGCAGGCTAGGTCTCCAGCTATGAAGAACCCAAAGAGAGAGAAGCAGCAGGCTAGGTCTCCAGCTATGAAGAACCCGAAGGGAGAGAAGCAGCAGGCTAGGTCTCCAGCTATGAAGAACCCTAGGGGAGAGAAGCAGTAGGCTAGGTCTCCAGCTATGAAGAACCCGAGGGGAGAGAAGCAGCGGGCTAGGTCTCCAGCTATGAAGAACCCGAGGTGAGAGAAGCAGCGGGCTAGGTCTCCAGCTATGAAGAACCTGAGGGGAGAGAACCAGCGGGCTAGGTCTCCAGCTATGAAGAACCCGAGGGGAGAGAAGCAGAAGGCTAGGTCTCCAGCTATGAAGAACCCGAGGGGAGAGAAGCAGCAGGCTAGGTCTCCAGCTATGAAGAACCCGAGGGGAGAGAAGTAGGGGGCTAGGTCTCCAGCTATGAAGAACCCGAGGGGAGAGAAGCAGCGGGCTAGGTCTCCAGCTATGAAGAACCCGAGGGGAGAGAAGCAGAAGGCTAGGTCTCCAGCTATGAAGAACCCGAGGGGAGAGAAGCAGCAGGCTAGGTCTCCAGCTATGAAGAACCCGAGGGGAGAGAAGTAGCGGGCTAGGTCTCCAGCTATGAAGAACCCGAGGGGAGAGAAGCAGAAAGCTAGGTCTCCAGCTATGAAGAACCCGAGGAGATAGAAGCAGCAGGCTAGGTCTCCAGCTATGAAGAACCCGAGGGGAGAGAAGCAGCCGGCTAGGTCTCCAGCTATGAAGAACCCGAGGGGAGAGAAGCAGAAGGCTAGGTCTCCAGCTAGGAAGAACATGAGGGGAGAGAAGCAGCAGGCTAGGTCTCCAACTATGAAGAACCCGAGGGGAGAGAAGCAGCGGGCTAGGTCTCCAGCTATGAAGAACCCGAGGGGAGAGAAGCAGAAGGCTAGGTCTCCAGCTATGAAGAACCCGAGGAGAGAGAAGCAGCAGGATAGGTCTCCAGCTATGAAGAACCCGAGGGGAGAGAAGCAGCAGGCTACGTCTCCAGCGATGAAGAACCAGAGGGGAGAGAAGCAGCGGGCTAGGTCTCCAGCTATGAAGGACCCGAGCTGAGAGAAGCAGCAGGCTAGGTCTCCAGCTATGAAGAACCTGAGGGGAGAGAAGCAGCGGGCTAGGTCTCCAGCTATGAAGAATCTGATGAGAGAGAAGCAGCAGGCTAGGTCTCCAGCTATGAAGAACCCGAGGGGAGAGAAGCAGCATGCTAGGTCTCCAGCTATGAAGAACCCAAGGGGAGAGAAGCAGCAGGCAAGGTCTCCAGCCATGAAGAACCCGAGGTGAGAAAAGCAGCAGGCTAGGTCTCCAGCTATGAAGAACCCGAGGTGAGAGAAGCAGCAGGCTAGGTTTCCAGCTATGAAGAACCAGAGGGAAGAGAAGCAGCGGGCTAGGTCTCCAGCTATGAAGAACCTGAGCTGAGAGAAGCAGCAGGCTAGGTCTCCAGCTATGAAGAACCCGAGGGGAGAGAAGCAGCAGGCTAGGTCTCCAGCTATGAAGAACCCGAGGGGAGAGAAGCAGCAGGCTAGGTCTCCAGCTATGAAGAACCCGGGGGAGAGAAGCAGCAGGCTTGGTCTCCAGCTATGAAGAATCTGATGAGAGAGAAGCAGCAGGCTACGTCTCCAGCTATGAAGAACCCGAGGGGAGAGAAGCAGCATGCTAGGTCTCCAGCTATGAGGAACCCGAGGGGAGAGAAGCAGCAGGCTAGGTCTCCAGCCATGAAGAACCCAAGGTGATAGAAGCAGCAGGCTAGGTCTCCAGCTATGAAGAATCCGAGGGGAGAGAAGCAGCGGGCTAGGTCTCCAGCTATGAAGAACCCGAGGAGAGAGAAGCAGCAGGCTAGGTCTCCAGCTATGAAGAACCCGAGGGGAGAGAAGCAGCAGGCTAGGTCTCCAGCTATGAAGAACCCGAGGGGAGAGAAGCAGCGGGCTAGGTCTCCAGCTATGAAGAACCCGAGGGGTGAGAAGCAGCAGGCTAGGTCTCCAGCTATGAAGAACCCGAGGGGAGAGAAGCAGCAGGTTAGGTCTCCAGCTATGAAGAACCCGAGGGGAGAGAAGCAGAAGGCTAGGTCTCCAGCTATGAAGAACCCGAGGAGATAGAAGCCGCAGGCTAGGTCTCCAGCTATGAAGAACCCAAAGAGAGAGAAGCAGCAGGCTAGGTCTCCAGTTATGAAGAACCAGAGGGGAGAGAAGCAGCGTGCTAGGTCTCCAGCTATGAAGAACTGATGAGAGAGAAGCAGCAGGCTAGGTCTCCAGCTATGAAGAACCCGAAGAGAGAGAAGCAGCAGGCTAGGTCTCCAGCTATGAAGAACCCGAAGGGAGAGAAGCAGCAGGCTAGGTCTCCAGCTATGAAGAACCTGAGGGGAGAGAAGCAGCAGGCTAGGTCTCCAGCTATGAAGAACCCGAGGTGAGAGAAGCAGCAGGCTAGGTCTCCAGGTATGAAGAATCTGATGAGAGAGAAGCAGCGGGCTAGGTCTCCAGCTATGAGGAACCCGAGGTGAGAGAAGCAGCGGGCTAGGTCTCCAGCTATGAAGAACCTGAGGGGAGAGAAGCAGCGGGCTAGGTCTCCAGCTATGAAGAACCCGAGGGGAGAGAAGCAGAAGGCTAGGTCTCCAGCTATGAAGAACCCGAGGAGAGAGAAGCAGCGGGCTAGGTCTCCAGCTATGAAGAACCCGAGGGGAGAGAAGCAGCGGGCTAGGTCTCCAGCTATGAAGAACCCGAGGGGAGAGAAGCAGCAGGCTAGGTCTCCAGCTATGAAGAACCCGAGGGGAGAGAAGCACTAGGCTAGGTCTCCAGCTATGAAGAACCTGAGCTGAGAGAAGCAGCAGGCTAGGTCTCCAGCTATGAAGAACCCGAGGGGAGAGAAGCAGCAGGCTTGGTCTCCAGCTATGAAGAACCCGAGGGGAGAGAAGCAGCGGGCTAGGTCTCCAGCTATGAAAAACCCGAGGGGAGAGAAGCAGAAGGCTAGGTCTCCAGCTATAAAGAACCCGAGGAGAGAGAAGCAGCAGGCTAGGTCTCCAGCTATGAAGAACCCGAGGGGAGAGAAGCAGCAGGCTAGGTCTCCAGCTATGAAGAACCCGAGGGGAGAGAAGCAGAAGTCTAGGTCTGCAGCTATGAAGAACCCGAGGGGAGAGAAGCAGCGAGCTAGGTCTCCAGCTATGAAGGACCCGAACTGAGAAAAGCAGCAGGCTAGGTCTCCAGCTATGAAGGACCCGAGCTAAGAGAAGCAGCAGGCTAGGTCTCCAGCTATGAAGAACCCGAGGGGAGAGAAACAGCGGGCTAGGTCTCCAGCTATGAAGAACCCGAGGGGAGAGAAGCAGCAGGCTAGGTCTCCAGCTATGAAAAACCAGAGGGGAGAGAAGCAGAAGGCTAGGTCTCCAGCTATAAAGAACCCGAGGAGAGAGAAGCAGCAGGCTAGGTCTCCAGCTATGAAGAACCCGAGGGGAGAGAAGCAGCAGGCTAGGTCTCCAGCTATGAAGAACCCGAGGGGAGAGAAGCAGAAGTCTAGGTCTGCAGCTATGAAGAACCCGAGGGGAGAGAAGCAGCGAGCTAGGTCTCCAGCTATGAAGGACCCGAACTGAGAAAAGCAGCAGGCTAGGTCTCCAGCTATGAAGGACCCGAGCTAAGAGAAGCAGCAGGCTAGGTCTCCAGCTATGAAGAACCCGAGGGGAGAGAAACAGCGGGCTAGGTCTCCAGCTATGAAGAACCCGAGGGGAGAGAAGCAGCAGGCTAGGTCTCCAGCTTTGAAAAACCAGAGGAGAGAGAAGCAGCAGGCTAGGTCTCCAGCATGAAGAACCCGAGGGGAGAGAAGCAGCAGGCTAGGTCTCCAGCTATGAAGAACCCGAGGTGTGAGAAGCAGCAGGCTAGGGCTCCAGCTATGAAGAACCCGAGGTGAGAGAAGCAGCAGGCTAGGTCTCCAGCTATGAAAAACCAGAGGAGAAAGAAGCAGCAGGCTAGGTCTCCAGCATGAAGAACCCGAGGGGAGAGAAGCAGCAGGCTAGGTCTCCAGCTTTGAAAAACCAGAGGAGAGAGAAGCAGCAGGCTAGGTCTCCAGCATGAAGAACCCGAGGGGAGAGAAGCAGCAGGCTAGGTCTCCAGCTATGAAGAACCCGAGGTGTGAGAAGCAGCAGGCTAGGGCTCCAGCTATGAAGAACCTGAGCTAAGAGAAGCAGCAGGCTAGGTCCCCAGCATGAAGAACCCGAGGGGAGAGAAGCAGCAGGCTAGGTCTCCAGCTATGAAGAACCCAAGGTGTGAGAAGCAGCAGGCTATGTCTCCAGCTATGAAGAACCCGAGGTGAGAGAAGCAGCAAGCTAGGTCTCCAGCTATGAAGAACCCATGGAGAGAGAAGCCGCAGGCTAGGTCTCCAGCTATGAAGAACCCGAGGGGAGAGAAGCAGCAGGCTAGGTCTCCAGCTATGAAGAATCCCAGCGGAGAAAAGCAGCGGGCTAGGTCTCCAGCTATGAAGAACCCGAGGGGAGAGAAGCAGCAGGCTAGGTCTCCAGATATGAAGAACCCGAGGAGAGAGAAGCAGCAGGCTAGGTCTCCAGCTATGAAGAACCCGAGGGGAGAGAAGCAGCAGGCTAGGTCTCCAGCTATGAAGAACCTGAGGAGAGAGAAGCAGCAGGTTAGGTCTCCAGCTATGAAGAACCCGAGGGGAGAAAAGCAGCAGGCTAGGTCTCCAGCTATGAAGAACCCGAGGGGAGAGAAGCAGCAGGCTAGGTCTCCAGCTATGAAGAACCTGAGCTGAAAGAAGCAGCAGGCTAGGTCTCCAGCTATGAAGAACCCGAGGGGAGAGAAGCAGCAGGCTAGGTCTCCAGCTATGAAAAACCAGAGGAGAGAGAAGCAGCAGGCTAGGTCTCCAGCTATGATGAACCCATGGAGAGAGAAGCCGCAGGCTAGGTCTCCAGCTATGAAGAACCTAAGGTGAGAGAAGCAGCAGGCTAGGTCTCCAGCTATGAAAAACCAGAGGAGAGAGAAGCAGCAGGCTAGGTCTCCAGCTATGAAGAACCCGAGGGGAGAGAAGCAGCGGGCTAGGTCTCCAGCTATGAAGAACCCAAGCTGAGAGAAGCAACAGGCTAGGTCTCCAGCTATGAAGACCCCGAGGGGAGAGAAGCAGCAGGCTATGTCTCCAGCTAGTAAGACCCTGAGGGGAGAGAAGCAGCATGCTAGGTCTCCAGCTATGAAGAACCCGAGGGGAGAGAAGCAGCAGGCTAGGTCTCCAGCTATGAAGAACCCGAGGGGAGAGAAGCAGCAGGCTAGGTCTCCAGCTATGAAGAACCTGAGGGGAGAGAAGCTGCAGGCTAGGTCTCCAGCTATGAAGAACCCGAGGTGAGAGAAGCAGCAGGCTAGGTCTCCAGCTATGAAGAACCCGAGGTGAGAGAAGCAGCGGGCTAGGTCTCCAGCTATGAAGAACCTGGCGGGAGAGAAGCAGCAGGCTAGGTCTCCAGCTATGAATGACCCGAGCTGAGAGAAGCAGCAGGCTAGGTCTCCAGCTATGAAGAACCCGAGGGGAGAGAAGCAGCGGGCTAGGTCTCCAGCTATGAAGAACCCGAGGTGAGAGAAGCAGCAGGCTAGGTCTCCAGCTATGAAGAATCCGAAATGAGAGAAGCAGCAGGCTAGGTCTCTAGCTATGAAGAACCCGAGGGGAGAGAAGCAGCGGGCTAGGTCTCCAGCTATGAAGAATCCGAGGGGAGAGAAGCAGCGGGCTAGGTCTCCATCTATGAAGAACCCGAGGGGAGAGAAGCAGCAGGCTAGGTCTCCAGCTATGAAGAACCCGAGGAGAGAGAAGCAGCAGGCTAGGTCTCCAGCTATGAAGAACCCAAGGGAGAGTAGCAGCAGGCTGGGTCTCCAGCTATGAAGAACCCGAGGAGAGAGAAGCAGCAGATTAGGTCTCCAGCTATGAAGAACCCGAGGGGAGAGAAGCAGCAGGCTAGGTCTCCAGCTATGAAGAACCTAAGGTGAGAGAAGCAGCAGCCTAGGTCTCCAGCTATGAAGAACCTGAGCTGAGAGAAGCAGCAGGCTAGGTCTCCAGCTATGAAGAACCCGAGGGGAGAGAAGCAGCAGGCTAGGTCTCCAGCTATGAAAAACCAGAGGAGAGAGAAGCAGCAGGTTAGGTCTCCAGCTATGATGAACCCATGGAGAGAAAAGCAGCAGGCTAGGTCTCCAGCTATGAAAAACCAGAGGAGAGAGAAGCAGCGGGCAAGGTCTCCAGCTACGAAGAACCCGAGGGGAGTGAAGAAGCGGGCTAGGTCTCCAGCTATGAAGGACCCGAGCTGAGAGAAGCAGCAGGCTAGGTCTCCAGCTATGAAGAACCCGAGGTGAGAGAAGCAGCAGGCTATGTCTCCAGCTATGAAGAACCTGAGGGGAGAGAAGCAGCATGCTAGGTCTCCAGCTATGAAGAACCTGAGGGGAGAGAAGCAGCAGGCTAGGTCTCCAGCTATGAAGAACTTGAGGGGAGAGAAGCAGCAGGCTAGGTCTCCAGCTATGAAGATCCCGAGGGGAGAGAAGCAGCAGGCTAGGTCTCCAGCTATGAAGAACCCAAGGTGAAAGAAGCAGCAGGCTAGGTCTCCAGCTATGAAGAACCCGAGGGGAGAGAAGCAGCGGGGTAGGTCTCCAGCTATGAAGAACCCGACGGGAGAGAAGCAGCAGGCTAGGTCTCCAGCTATGAATGACCCGAGCTGAGAGAAGCAGCAGGCTAGGTCTCCAGCTATGAAGAACCCGAGGGGAGAGAAGCAGCGGGCTAGGTCTCCAGCTATTAAGAACCCGAGGTGAGAGAAGCAACAGGCTAGGTCTCCAGCTATGAAGAACCCGAGGTGAGAGAAGCAGCAGGCTAGGTCTCCAGCTATGAAGAACCCGAGGGGAGAGAAGCAGCGGGCTAGGTCTCCAGCTATGAAGAACCCGACGGGAGAGAAGCAGCAGGCTAGGTCTCCAGCTATGAAGAACCCGAGGGGAGATAAGCAGCGGGCTAGGTCTCCAGCTATGAAGAACCCGAGGGGAGAGAAGCAGCAGGCTAGGTCTCCAGCTATGAAGAATCCGAGCTGAGAGAAGCAGCAGGCTAGGTCTCTAGCTATGAAGAACCCGAGGGGAGAGAAGCAGCGGGCTAGGTCTCCAGCTATGAAGAATCCGAGGGGAGAGAAGCAGCGGGCTAGGTCTCCAGCTATGAAGAACCCGAGGGGAGAGAAGCAGCAGGCTAGGTCTCCAGCTATGAAGAACCCGAGGAGAGAGAAGCAGCAGGCTAGGTCTCCAGCTATGAAGAACCCGAGGGGAGAGAAGCAGCAGGCTAGGTCTCCAGCTATGAAGAACCCGAGGAGAGAGAAGCAGCAGGTTAGGTCTCCAGCTATGAAGAACCTGAGGGGAGAGAAGCAGCAGACTAGGTCTCCAGCTATGATGAACCCGAGGGGAGAGAAGCAGCAGGCTAGGTCTCCAGCTAGGAAGAACCTGAGCTGAGAGAAGCAGGAGGCTAGGTCTCCAGCTATGAAGAACCCGAGGGGAGAGAAGCAGCAGGCTAGGTCTCCAGCTATGAAAAACCAGAGGAGAGAGAAGCAGCAGGCTAGGTCTCCAGCTATGATGAACCCATGGAGAGAGAAGCCGCAGGCTAGGTCTCCAGCTATGAAGAACCCGAGGTGAGAGAAGCAGCAGGCTAGGTCTCCAGCTATGAAAAACCAGAGGAGAGAGAAGCAGCGGGCAAGGTCTCCAGCTATGAAGAACCCGAGGGGAGTGAAGAAGCGGGCTAGGTATCCAGCTATGAAGAACCCGAGGGGAGAGAAGCAGCAGGCTAGGTCTGCAGCTATGAAGAACCTGAGGGGAGAGAAGCAGCAGGCTAGGTCTCCATCTATGAAGAACCCGAGGGGAGAGAAGCAGCGGGCTAGGTCTCCAGCTATGAAGAACCCGAGGGGAGAGAAGCAGCGGGCTAGGTCACCAGCTATGAAGAACCCGAGGTGAGAGAAGCAGCGGGCTAGGTCTCCAGCTATGAAGAACCCGAGGGGAGAGAAGCCGCTGGCTAGGTCTCCAGCTATGAAGAACCCGAGGGGAGAGAAGCAGCAGGCTAGGTCTCCAGCTATGAAGAACCCGAGGGGAGAGAAGCAGCAGGCTAGGTCTCCAGCTATGAAGAACCCGAGGTGAGAGAAGCAGCAGGCTAGGTCTCCAGCTATGAAGAACCCGAGGAGAGAGAAGCAGCAGGCTAGGTCACCAGCCATGAAGAACCCGAGGGGAGAGAAACAGCAGACTAGGTCTCCAACTATGAAGAACCCGAGGGGAGAGAAGCAGCAGACTAGGTCTCCAGCTATGAAGAACCCAAGGGGAATGAAGCAGCAGGCTAGGTCTCCAGCTATGAAAAACCAGAGGAGAGAGAAGCAGCAGGCTAGGTCTCCAGCTATGAAGAACCCGAGGGGAGAGAAGCAGCAGGCTAGGTCTCCAGCTATGAAGTACCCGAGGGGAGAGAAGCAGCAGGCTAGGTCTCCAGCTATGAAGAACCCGAGGGGAGAGAAGCAGAAGCAGCAGGCTAGGTCTCCAGCTATGAAGAATCTGATGAGAGAGAAGCAGCAGGCTAGGTCTACAGCTATGAAGAACCCGAGGGGAGAGAAGCAGCGGGCTAGGTCTCCAGCTATGAAGAATCCGAGGGGAGAGAAGCAGTGGGCTAGGTCTCCAGCTATGAAGAACCCGAGGAGAGAGAACAGCAGGCTAGGTCTCCAGCTATGAAGGACCCGAGGTGAGAGAAGCAGCGGGCTAGGTCTCCAGCTATGAAGAACCCGAGGGGAGAGAAGCAGCGGGCTAGGTCTCCAGCTATGAAGGACCCGAGCTGAGAGAAGCTGCAGGCTAGGTCTCCAGCTATGAAGACCCCGAGGGGAGAGAAGCAGCAGGCTATGTCTCCAGCTATGAAGAACCCGAGGGGAGAGAAGCAGCATGCTAGGTCTCCAGTTATGAAGAACCCGAGGGGAGAGAAGCAGCAGGCTAGGTCTGCAGCTATGAAGAACCTGAGGGGAGAGAAGCAGCAGGCTAGGTCTCCAGCTATGAAGAACCCGAGGGGAGAGAAGCAGCAGGCTAGGTCTCCAGCTATGAAGAACCCGTGGGGAGAGAAGCAGCGGGCTAGGTCACCAGCTATGAAGAACCCGAGGTGAGAGAAGCAGCGGGCTAGGTCTCCAGCTATGAAGAACCCGAGGGGAGAGAAGCTGCTGTCTAGGTCTCCAGCTATGAAGAACCCGAGGGGAGAGAAGCAGCAGGCTAGGTCTCCAGCTATGAAGAACCCGAGGGGAGAGAAGCAGCAGGCTAGGTCTCCAGCTATGAAGAACCCGAGGTGAGAGAAGCAGCAGGCTAGGTCTCCAGCTATGAAGAACCCGAGGAGAGAGAAGCAGCAGGCTAGGTCACCAGCCATGAAGAACCCGAGGGGAGAGAAGCAGCAGGCTAGGTCTCCAGCTATGAAGAACCCGAGGGGAGAGAAGCAGCAGACTAGGTCTCCAGCTATGAAGAACCCGAGGGGAAAGAAGCAGCAGGCTAGGTCTCCAGCTATGAAAAACCAGAGGAGAGAGAAGCAGCAGGTTAGGTCTCCAGCTATGAAGAACCCGAGGGGATAGAAGCAGCAGGCTAGGTCTCCAGCTATGAAGAACCCGAGGGGAGAGAAGCAGCAGGCTATGTCCCCAGCTATGAAGAACCCGAGGGGAGAGAAGCAGAAGCAGCAGGCTAGGTCTCCAGCTATGAAGAATCTGATGAGAGAGAAGCAGCGGGCTAGGTCTCCAGCTATGAAGAACCCGATGGGAGAGAAGCAGCAGGCTAGGTCTACAGCTATGAAGAACCCGAGGGGAGAGAAGCAGCGGGCTAGGTCTCCAGCTATGAAGAATCCGAGGGGAGAGAAGCAGCGGGCTAGGTCTCCAGCTATGAAGAACCCGAGGAGAGAGAACAGCAGGCTAGGTCTCCAGCTATGAAGAACCCGAGGTGAGAGAAGCAGCGGGCTAGGTCTCCAGCTATGAAGAACCCGAGGGGAGAGAAGCAGCAGGTTAGGTCTCCAGCTATGAAAAACCAGAGGAGAGAGAAGCAGCGGGCAAGGTCTCCAGCTATGAAGAACCCGAGGGGAGTGAAGAAGCGGGCTAGGTCTCCAGCTATGAAGGACCCGAGCTGAGAGAAGCAGCAGGCTAGGTCTCCAGCTATGAAGAACCCGAGGTGAGAGAAGCAGCAGGCTATGTCTCCAGCTATGAAGAACCTGAGGGGAGAGAAGCAGCATGCTAGGTCTCCAGCTATGAAGAACCTGAGGGGAGAGAAGCAGCAGGCTAGGTCTCCAGCTATGAAGAACTTGAGGGGAGAGAAGCAGCAGGCTAGGTCTCCAGCTATGAAGATCCCGAGGGGAGAGAAGCAGCAGGCTAGGTCTCCAGCTATGAAGAACCCAAGGTGAAAGAAGCAGCAGGCTAGGTCTCCAGCTATGAAGAACCCGAGGGGAGAGAAGCAGCGGGGTAGGTCTCCAGCTATGAAGAACCCGACGGGAGAGAAGCAGCAGGCTAGGTCTCCAGCTGTGAATGACCCGAGCTGAGAGAAGCAGCAGGCTAGGTCTCCAGCTATGAAGAACCCGAGGGGAGAGAAGCAGCGGGCTAGGTCTCCAGCTATTAAGAACCCGAGGTGAGAGAAGCAGCAGGCTAGGTCTCCAGCTATGAAGAACCCGAGGTGAGAGAAGCAGCAGGCTAGGTCTCCAGCTATGAAGAACCCGAGGGGAGAGAAGCAGCGGGCTAGGTCTCCAGCTATGAAGAACCCGACGGGAGAGAAGCAGCAGGCTAGGTCTCCAGCTATGAAGAACCCGAGGGGAGATAAGCAGCGGGCTAGGTCTCCAGCTATGAAGAACCCGAGGGGAGAGAAGCAGCAGGCTAGGTCTCCAGCTATGAAGAATCCGAGCTGGGAGAAGCAGCAGGCTAGGTCTCTAGCTATGAAGAACCCGAGGGGAGAGAAGCAGCGGGCTAGGTCTCCAGCTATGAAGAATCCGAGGGGAGAGAAGCAGCGGGCTAGGTCTCCAGCTATGAAGAACCCGAGGGGAGAGAAGCAGCAGGCTAGGTCTCCAGCTATGAAGAACCCGAGGAGAGAGAAGCAGCAGGCTAGGTCTCCAGCTATGAAGAACCCGAGGGGAGAGAAGCAGCAGGCTAGGTCTCCAGCTATGAAGAACCCGAGGAGAGAGAAGCAGCAGGTTAGGTCTCCAGCTATGAAGAACCCGAGGGGAGAGAAGCAGCAGACTAGGTCTCCAGCTATGATGAACCCGAGGGGAGAGAAGCAGCAGGCTAGGTCTCCAGCTAGGAAGAACCTGAGCTGAGAGAAGCAGGAGGCTAGGTCTCCAGCTATGAAGAACCAGAGGGGAGAGAAGCAGCAGGCTAGGTCTCCAGCTATGAAAAACCAGAGGAGAGAGAAGCAGCAGGCTAGGTCTCCAGCTATGATGAACCCATGGAGAGAGAAGCCGCAGGCTAGGTCTCCAGCTATGAAGAACCCGAGGTGAGAGAAGCAGCAGGCTAGGTCTCCAGCTATGAAAAACCAGAGGAGAGAGAAGCAGCGGGCAAGGTCTCCAGCTATGAAGAACCCGAGGGGAGTGAAGAAGCGGGCTAGGTATCCAGCTATGAAGAACCCGAGGGGAGAGAAGCAGCAGGCTAGGTCTGCAGCTATGAAGAACCTGAGGGGAGAGAAGCAGCAGGCTAGGTCTCCAGCTATGAAGAACCCGAGGGGAGAGAAGCAGCGGGCTAGGTCTCCAGCTATGAAGAACCCGAGGGGAGAGAAGCAGCGGGCTAGGTCACCAGCTATGAAGAACCCGAGGTGAGAGAAGCAGCGGGCTAGGTCTCCAGCTATGAAGAACCCGAGGGGAGAGAAGCCGCTGGCTAGGTCTCCAGCTATGAAGAACCCGAGGGGAGAGAAGCAGCAGGCTAGGTCTCCAGCTATGAAGAACCCGAGGGGAGAGAAGCAGCAGGCTAGGTCTCCAGCTATGAAGAACCCGAGGTGAGAGAAGCAGCAGGCTAGGTCTCCAGCTATGAAGAACCCGAGGAGAGAGAAGCAGCAGGCTAGGTCACCAGCCATGAAGAACCCGAGGGGAGAGAAACAGCAGGCTAGGTCTCCAACTATGAAGAACCCGAGGGGAGAGAAGCAGCAGACTAGGTCTCCAGCTATGAAGAACCCAAGGGGAAAGAAGCAGCAGGCTAGGTCTCCAGCTATGAAAAACCAGAGGAGAGAGAAGCAGCAGGCTAGGTCTCCAGCTATGAAGAACCCGAGGGGAGAGAAGCAGCAGGCTAGGTCTCCAGCTATGAAGAACCCGAGGGGAGAGAAGCAGCAGGCTAGGTCTCCAGCTATGAAGAACCCGAGGGGAGAGAAGCAGAAGCAGCAGGCTAGGTCTCCAGCTATGAAGAATCTGATGAGAGAGAAGCAGCAGGCTAGGTCTACAGCTATGAAGAACCCGAGGGGAGAGAAGCAGCGGGCTAGGTCTCCAGCTATGAAGAATCCGAGGGGAGAGAAGCAGTGGGCTAGGTCTCCAGCTATGAAGAACCCGAGGAGAGAGAACAGCAGGCTAGGTCTCCAGCTATGAAGAACCCGAGGTGAGAGAAGCAGCGGGCTAGGTCTCCAGCTATGAAGAACCCGAGGGGAGAGAAGCAGCGGGCTAGGTCTCCAGCTATGAAGGACCCGAGCTGAGAGAAGCTGCAGGCTAGGTCTCCAGCTATGAAGACCCCGAGGGGAGAGAAGCAGCAGGCTATGTCTCCATCTATGAAGAACCCGAGGGGAGAGAAGCAGCATGCTAGGTCTCCAGTTATGAAGAACCCGAGGGGAGAGAAGCAGCAGGCTAGGTCTGCAGCTATGAAGAACCTGAGGGGAGAGAAGCAGCAGGCTAGGTCTCCAGCTATGAAGAACCCGAGGGGAGAGAAGCAGCAGGCTAGGTCTCCAGCTATGAAGAACCCGTGGGGAGAGAAGCAGCGGGCTAGGTCACCAGCTATGAAGAACCCGAGGTGAGAGAAGCAGCGGGCTAGGTCTCCAGCTATGAAGAACCCGAGGGGAGAGAAGCTGCTGTCTAGGTCTCCAGCTATGAAGAACCCGAGGGGAGAGAAGCAGCAGGCTAGGTCTCCAGCTATGAAGAACCCGAGGGGAGAGAAGCAGCAGGCTAGGTCTCCAGCTATGAAGAACCCGAGGTGAGAGAAGCAGCAGGCTAGGTCTCCAGCTATGAAGAACCCGAGGAGAGAGAAGCAGCAGGCTAGGTCACCAGCCATGAAGAACCCGAGGGGAGAGAAGCAGCAGGCTAGGTCTCCAGCTATGAAGAACCCGAGGGGAGAGAAGCAGCAGACTAGGTCTCCAGCTATGAAGAACCCGAGGGGAAAGAAGCAGCAGGCTATGTCTCCAGCTATGAAAAACCAGAGGAGAGAGAAGCAGCAGGTTAGGTCTCCAGCTATGAAGAACCCGAGGGGATAGAAGCAGCAGGCTAGGTCTCCAGCTATGAAGAACCCGAGGGGAGAGAAGCAGCAGGCTAGGTCCCCAGCTATGAAGAACCCGAGGGGAGAGAAGCAGAAGCAGCAGGCTAGGTCTCCAGCTATGAAGAATCTGATGAGAGAGAAGCAGCGGGCTAGGTCTCCAGCTATGAAGAACCCGATGGGAGAGAAGCAGCAGGCTAGGTCTACAGCTATGAAGAACCCGAGGGGAGAGAAGCAGCGGGCTAGGTCTCCAGCTATGAAGAATCCGAGGGGAGAGAAGCAGCGGGCTAGGTCTCCAGCTATGAAGAACCCGAGGAGAGAGAACAGCAGGCTAGGTCTCCAGCTATGAAGAACCCGAGGTGAGAGAAGCAGCGGGCTAGGTCTCCAGCTATGAAGAACCCGAGGGGAGAGAAGCAGCAGGTTAGGTCTCCAGCTATGAAGAATCTGATGAGAGAGAAGCAGCGGGCTAGGTCTCCAGCTATGAAGAACCCAAAGGGAGAGAAGCAGCGGGCTAGGTCTCTAGCTATGAAGAACCCAAGGGGAGAGAAGCAGCAGGCTAGGTCTCCAGCTATGAAGACCCCGAGGGGAGAGAAGCAGCAGGCTAGGTCTCCAGCTATGAAGAACCTGAGGGGAGAGAAGCAGCAGGCTAGGTCTCCAGCTATGAAGAACCCGAGGGGAGATAAGCAGCGGGCTAGGTCTCCAGCTATGAAGAACCCGAGGGGAGAGAAGCAGCAGGCTAGGTCTCCAGCTATGAAGAACCCGAGGGGATAGAAGCAGCAGGCTAGGTCTCCAGCTATGAAGAACCCGAGGTGAGAGAAGCAGCAGGCTAGGTCTCCAGCTATGAAAAACCATAGGAGAGAAACGCAGCAGGCTAGGTCTCCAGCTATGAAGAACCCAAGGGGAGAGGAGCAGCAGGCTAGGTCTCCAGCTATGAAGAACCCGAGGGGAGAGAAGCAGCAGGCTGGGTCTCCAGCTGTGAAGAACCCGAAGGGAGAGAAGCAGCAGGCTAGGTCTCCAGCTATGAAGAACCCGAGGGGAGAGAAGCAGCGGGCTAGGTCTCCAGCTATGAAGAACCCGAGGGGAGAGAAGCAGCAGGCTAGGTTTCCAGCTATGAAGAACCGAGGGGAGAGAAGCAGGAGGCTAGGTCTCCAGCTATGAAGAACCAGAGGGGAGAGAAGCAGCAGGCTAGGTCTCCAGCTATGAAGAACCCGAGGGGAGAGGAGCAGCAGGCTAGGTCTCCAGCTATGAAGAACCCGAGGGGAGAGTAGCAGCAGGCTAGGTCTCCAGCTATGAAGAACCCGAGGGGAGAGGAGCAGCAGGCTAGGTCTCCAGCTATGAAGAACCCGAGGAGAGAGAAGCAGCAGGCTAGGTCTCCAGCTATGAAGAAACCGAGGGGATATAAGCAGCGGGCTAGGTCTCCAGCTATGAAGAACCCGAGGGGAGAGAAGCAGCAGGCTAGGTCTCCAGCTATGAAGAACCCGAGGGGAGAGAAGCAGCGGGCTAGGTCTCCAGCTATGAAGAACTCAAAGAGAGAGAAGAAACATGGCAGGTTTAATGTTATTTTTCCTGAGAGATATTGGGAAAGTTTGGCTTTAGTACCAAATGTATAGATGGCAATACATCTATTTGTGAGCCCAGGTGGGGTTGGACATCACTCAATCTGAAGGCTTTTCCATTTACTGGGACACTAAGCGGCCAGACCCAATCTGAGAAGCTACACTCCATCTGTGGAGCCCCCTACAGAAGGCATTGGAATATGCAAACGCAGATATTTAACCAACTATGAGGATTTCTGTAGGAAGGTGAAGTAATTTACCAATTATATTTTCATTTCTTTTTAAAATTATCTATGGGAGTAAACTTCCCAGAGAAAAGAAAACATTGAGAGATATACAAATGTAAAAGATTTGAGAGATATATGGATAAAACAAAGGCTATTATCAGGAACTAGGTGACTTAAAGTGGAAACTAAGTCCCCATTTCAGACCCTTGAACCCCCGGTCCCCAGAGATTTCAAATAATGATTTCCAGATAACTTATTACTTTCTTATGCATGAACCCTTAGATAGCTAATGGTAGGGCAAAGAGCATAATTACAATGAGCAAGGTATCTTAAATTAGGCACTAGTAATGTAATGGAGTTGCTTACCTAGTAGATGGCAAAGCAGGTATATTACATTATGTTAGGTGGGTGCTCGACATATGTAACTTTGGTTTAGTAATGTTCGGTTATTAGAATTTCTGTTTTAGACCCTTTAAGGTAGATTAATACTGAGAAGAATCAAATGTTGATTTCTTCTTTGTGTAAAGTACAATTTGTATAAAAAATAAAAAAATAATGTCTTGATTTAATAGATTTAAGTAGTAAAACTGTTTGTCTTATCTCACACCCTTTCATTTATTCGTGCAAAGCTATTTCCATTTCACCTCTGGGCTTAAGCGAGCGTCTACAGACCTAAGCATCATTCTTCCTTCATTGCTGCAAATAGGAGGATGATATATATCTATAAAAACTCCAACTCTGGCCAGTAAATTTAAGATGAAAGAATGTGAGAGATAAGTTAAATATTTAATATAAAATAAGATTTTCATCAAATTATTATCCCTACAAATTTCCCAAAATCCAATTCATCCCGTTTCCCCTTTGCAGTACCCAAATGGGCACAGAGAAGTCCAAGCCCGGCAGGTCCTCCAAGCGCTATCAAGATCCTCTTTGAGGCACTTGATTTCCATTCTTAATCTAGTGCCTAGCAAACGATGAGGGAATGTAGGACCTTCCGGAATAGAAGTGGGTGCTCTGCGCAAGGAGTGCGAGTCATAGCCGATCCTGGCTTCCAGTGTCTATATCATATCACCGACTACAGGCAAATATTGAAAGTACCCTCATTTAGGGAACGGCTGGGAGATCTGAGAACAGGGAAAGGTATCATTGAGGTCCAAGGAAGAGGTCGCAAAGGGGCTGAAATGCAGAGCAAAGCTAAGGTCATGTGGTTGCATGAATTTAAGGGAATCGCGGAATAAAAAAATGCACGTTTGCACAATATACGTATTGATCACATGCAATGTTGTGTGAAATGTTGCTGACCTGTAATTCCTCTGATATTTGAATCTGTTATTGTGGCATGACCTAATAATAGAAAAAAGGCCATGTCCAGATTGGGGGGCGTGCGCCCCCATGCTGACCTGTCCGCCAACTGTCCATCAGCTTCTTTCAATGCGCATAATTGGCTTAAGGTGGCCGACATTTCTGCATTTCAAGCAATTGTCCTCTAACTTATTGCAACAATAATGCACATTGTTTTCAGCAATGCCTGCAGAAAAGGTGTGTGATGCAACGTCTGACAATGTGATACCCTCCTTTAAAAGAATACTTCAAAACCACCTTTGAAAGTTGGATGCACTAGGTGTCACCGTAAATGAACCCCTCCTTGTTGAAAACAAGCCAGTGCCACACTTAAAAAGATCCTCCATGCAACCACAGGCCATTGTGCATTTAACAGTAGCTTATTGAACTGAAATTATTACCAATGAAGTTTACATAGACTCTCTGAACAACATCTTAAATGAAGCAAGCATAAACCACTGGTATAACCACAAAATAATAACAGGATATTTCAACGCCATTTGCCCTGGGATTGGGAACCAAAGACTGCACCTAAGTAATTCGGCCCCAATTTTGGAGAGAGGCAGGTGTTTGGAAAAAACACTAGTGGCAAGAGACCTCCATAACCTACATTGGCTGAGAACTTAAGCAAACCTGGATACACCGACGTGGCAAAGAGGTCCCCAAACGGGTACAATCAATCACACGTTTGTATGAAAGGAATTGTTAGGGCTGATGAACAAATTCACAGTAGAGAAAACTAACCACAGCGACCATAATTTATCACACGCAAGTTGGACTAACTACCAGAAACCTAATTACTGGCATATGCACGACCTTGAAGTGAACGTGAGGTGCAATCGCCTCAAGCTAACGGAGAACTCTATTAAAAAGCTTACAAGTAATTACGCCGCAATGTGTAATAAAAACACAAACAGAGGGGAAACAGAAGAAGGTATCCTGAACTATACACCGCTCTTACAGCAATTTATGATAAAGGGCAAGAACAAATCCTCGCACCCTGACCATCAACACGCCTACAATCGCGAAGTAGTTGTGAGGAGAAAAACATTGAGAAAAATAAAAAGAATGGCAACAACATCTGGTTTGCCTGAGAACAAGATGAGATAGTATACAGCCTGAAAGGAATATAAGGCCTGGACTTGACAAAAAAGAACCTGCATATACCAAATGGACGAAGAAAATATGTTGAAAACGCTGTGTAGGCGAAAATCAAAAGATTTTTGGTCCCTTATAAATGGAGTAAGTGCCCCTATGAATGCCCTCCATAACAGCGTAAGCGAAACTAGGTGGACATCTCACTTCGCAAAACTGTATGGTCCAATCTACAACGCAAACTGCACAAACAAGTGTGGGATTAACCAAAAAACTGGAAAAAACTTTGAGCGTGCTATCCCGCACAGTGTAGAAGAGATCCTCTTAAAGATCAAGAAGCTAAGCAACTTAAGGGCTCCGGGCCCAGACGGGATTGCGAATAGTGATTTAAAACTAAACCCAGAGCTGTGGTCATCTTTCATCAGCAAAATATTTAAGAAATGCAATTAGGAACAAAATATCCCGGAATCATGGCGTACGGCTGTATTGGTCCTAACCTTTAAGCGAGGAGACTGAGAGGACCCAGCGCAGTATCGTCCAATCTCGCTTTTGGACGTCATCGGAAAAATCTTTGGAGGTTTTGCATTGGAAGCCTTTAAAAACTGGCTGAAAGGGGAAAACAGAACTGACCCTTTTCAAACGGGTTTTGTCAAGAACGCAGGGACCACCCCGAACATACTAATGCTGAGCTTAATAAAAGCAAAGGTTGTTCAAACAGGCCAATGAGTGCATATGGCTTTTATTGACCTGGCTCAAGCCTTTGACCAGGTCAACACAAATCTGCTATGGGAAAAATTGAAACACATAAACTGTCCTGAGCCAAAACTAGCTCCAATTAAAGCACTCTACCGAGATACTTCGATGAAGGTGCGGCTAAGTCAAGCGGGCCTCCTGTCTGAAGGGATTAAAACATCAAGGGGTGTCAAACAGGGATGCCCCCTAGCTCCCGCATTGTACAACGCTTACATTATGGACTACTCAGACCCGGAGGATAAGGTGAGATGCTTCCCACCAAAGATGGGAGGAGAAACGGTATTGCGTCCCCTCTACGCAGATGATATTATTTTATTAGACCTTACAGCAATCGGACTTCAGAGACAACTGTCCAACTTGGTAAACTACTTGAAGAATAACAACTTACAAATGAATACAACAAAAACGACAGTGATGACATGGGAAACCTCAGTGAGAACGAAACAAAAAAAGAACTGGTTCCTGGAGGGTCAAAAACTGGAAAAAGCTAACACCTTTAAATACTTGGGAGTTATACTAAGCAACCACCCTACGGAGAAACCAATGCAGGATGTGCTTTGATCAGAAATGAAAGCCTTGACCACACAAGCGCGAATCATTGACAAAAAATATGGTATATTTTCGCTTGTACCAGCAACAACCTTTTATAAATCAAAGGTGGTTCCAGCAATATTATATGGGACTGAGGACATTCCTGCTCTCCCGGACAATCTCTGGATCAAACTGGAGAGCTATTTTTGGAGGCAAGTACTTGGGCTGGCAAAGAGCACTCCCATGCCAACTATCAGACGCGAACTGTGTCTTCCCTCTCTCAAAGCCACCAAAGAGGAAACATGTTGATGTTGTATCGTAAAATCTTACTAGACATCAAGCCAATACCCTTGTACTTGGTTGGGAAAGAAATGGAGAAGGACAACATCCAAGTATTGACAGATTGGAAAAACCAGAACATCTCCTTATTGAATGAGATCAACGCCACATCAGAGCAGCTCCTAACAAATCCAGATAGTGTGTCCAAAAAACGTTATCAACTGGATTGGATAGCTACTGACGAGATCGCCAACAGTTACAGCTTGACTAAACAATTTACCACAACAGACAAGAAATTAAATGATACCAGAAGCTACTTTGAAAAATTCCTAGACAAAACTCGTAGCAGGTTTTTTATGAGATTTCGCTTAAACCAACTTAAAACAAATGAAGTACTCTTCATAAGAAAACAAACTATAATGGACAAGTGCAGATTTTGCAATAAGAAAGACGAAGTGGAAACAAGCAGACACCTGCTTTTGAGCTGCAACGGGACGCTTCAAGTATGAAATACAAGTTTGGGGAAAATGATGGAAGCGCTTACAACTCTAACAGAAGACGATTGGTGGAGGATCTTATCATACAGTGATGACACCCGCTGTGTGATCGGTGTAACCTTCTTTTTTAAAAACATTGACTTGGAGAAAAATTTTAGATGAAAGAAGGAGGTCTAGAGATAAAAGGCCTAAAAAACATCTAACAAGTTGCCCCCCGAGCACTCAGGACTCCGCTGGCTTTCGTGAATCAGAAGCCTAGACCATTGCATCGATCCACCGAATGTTCGGGGGGTTCACCAAGCACTACTCAAGGGATTTTAGGGGGCCAACTCTTGACTTTGATGAACTAAATGAGACAACTTACTTTCTTATCGGTTTAAACAAGTTGGATCTCTCTTTGAGGATGGTGCGATCTTTTATTGACTTATTCTTTTGTAAAAATTGTTAATTCAATTAAATCAAATTAAAATAAATGAATAAATAAAAATAGTAGCTTATTTGTATCTGTCCCTCATATGTTACAATCTCTTGCACTCATGTTCCAGGGATTGAATTTGCCTCTGGTTTTCCAAGGAATGAGGCAATGCACTGGGCCAAGCTCCATGGGGAGCTCTCCTTCCATTTGTTCTTCTCATTTGGAATTTTTTGGAAAGTTGCCGGAAGATTCCTCTGCTTTCTCTTATGAAATGGATAATTTTCCTGATTGCTGGCTGACAACCCACTGATAACCCTGAACGATTTGGCACCTATCCGTTGGGCTGCCAGTCCATCCTGTGGGTCCCTTCGCACAGCAGTCCGTCACATAGCTGGCATCCCTAACATGGTCATCCTTCCTGTAACTCCAACCTTTAGTCTGCCTCTGGCATCTTTTCAGCCTGTTTGAAGAAACCCTTTGCTAAACCCAACAACCCAGCCAAAGATCAACCCGCATCTGTCCATCCTCATGATTTCAAAGTTCTCCAGCGTGAGGTCTTCAACTTCATCACTGACTCCTAAAGGCCAACAGAATGTGTGACCTCCTCTTCGTTCTGCAGCAGTCAGTGCTTGAACAAACTCCTGTAACTCCTTCACTTTGACTCACCACTGCTATCTGGCAAAAATGCAGTGTAGGTCGTGCCAATTCTCCTTTTGGACACAGTTGCCAATTTCTCAGTCCTTCAGACTCTCTCACAACTAAGCTTTCCTGGCTTCCTCCTTCTTTGAGTGGCCTTCAACCTGGTGGGTCGCTCCTTTTCCAGTCTCACTGGTGGTCCTGCAGGTGTCTTTCCTTGCTCCTCTCCTCTACACTCTACACCACCTCTCTTGGCAAACTCACATCCCTGCATTGGAATCTGATATCTCTTTGCCAATGATGCTCATATCTTCTCGCGGCATATCCTTCACTCATGAGATGTCCTACGGCATATCCGTAATCCATCTCTGAGTGATGCTGCATTGCTTGTTGCGAAACCCCTGTAAAACTAAAGTGATCTTTCTCCAGTGCCCCAATGTCCAATCGTATATCCTTTCCTCCTGACACCTTTACCAGGTGCGCCAAGAAAATGTAGCTCCCAGTGCGAAACACTAGAAAGCACCCCATACTGCAAACCCTACACTACAACCATGCCACAACGTTATGAAACACTTGCATTGTAAACATAGTTTGATTTTATTAGCTTGTAATTAAAATACTAAATGTAATAGATAGACATCAATATTCGATGGGTTTAAATATTGCCCACAAATGTTCCTGAGTGATATGGAGAACAGTGGAGCTGGAACAAATAAGGCGAACTCGGGGAAGGGTCTTACACTTTGAGACATCGCTTAAAAAATTGGCTTTTAGAAGCCCACCTTTTGAGAAATATTGTTAAAAAAAACATACAGTTACAATTGGTTTTGTAGGATGGCACATGAAAAAATGTAATAGCTGCCAGGTCACCAACAATAGAAAAAGAACATTTCCAAACGCAGGTTCATGTTGCCCACCATATATGCCAGTATTCACATTATGTTGACTTTGACCATAATGCCCTTAATGAAACTATAGCAAATTATGTCCATCCCGGGTGGGCAAGTACATGTCAAAATTCCCACCTACTTAGAAACTCATTTTGGCTGTGCCCATAATGCCACTGCAAGACACCATGTCTATGCTGCCAGTGGCAATATATTCCAGTATTCCCATGTAATAGAAGACCCATGTTTGCATTGCCCATTATGCCAGTAATGCTACTGGAGGAAAACATATCCATGCTGGCCACAACAATATATTTTCCACCTACCTAAACACTAATATTGGCTTTGACCCTAATGACAGCAATGTCACTGGAAGAAAATATGTCCTTGCTGGCTGCACTAATAAATGCCAGTATTTCATATAATTACACACAAACCATGTACAATATCCCCATGTAAGAACACCCTCGTGTTTGCTTTGCACATGTCAGAAATGCTACAACAAAAAGCCCATGCTGGCTGTGCCAATATATACCAGTTTTCTCCAGTGATTACTCTCTGTCACAATGTCAATTGGGGTCCATAGAGGATGCAACACATGGATACAGTTGAACTGAAAATGTGGTTTACTCTTTGGGTCTTTCCCTAGAGTCACTCACAGTCTCCTGGCACCTAGAAGGCATTCTGTAGTCACAGGAAGGGTAGTCCCTTTGAGGTAGAACAATCACTCTTGCTGGAGGCTCATGCTTGCTTGCCACTGATTCCACTGTATGTCCCAGTATGTAGTAGGCCAGAAACGTGTCTAGATGCCTGGGTGGGTGCTATGGTGCTATGCCAGCCACAGAACCTAATCCTGTCACCTAGCCCCAGCATAGTCTCCACCTCACCAAACCACTCCTCAATCATTTTTGGGGACCTGTCTCAAGACCTGGATGCTGATACTTGGTGTGTTGGATAGCCTCCTTGCCAGCCTACCACAAGATTGTTCCTCCTTCCAGATAACAGGTTGACAGATGTTGTCTTACTATCTGTAGGTGGTTGGCCCTCCACCTCCACGGATCTGCACTCTCTCCAACTCTCCTTATTTCCACTTATTCTCCAGCTGTTTCCTCCTTCTATTGTGGTGGGTCCACTGCTGGCCTGCTTTGTACTCTGCTCTCTTCCCTAATATGCTACTCCTCCAACCTCTGTTTCCTCCTCTCCTCTTCGTTGTTTTCCTAGAACCTCTGATCTCGTGCATCCTAGATCTTTTCCTCTAACATATGCTCTTTCCCATCCTGCTTGTTGTTGTACTTAATCTTTTCCCTCTCTGCACTCTTTCCCTTCTTCCAACTCCTGCACCATCAACTTTCTCTCAACCTACTGCCCTTTGTACATCCAACTCTTCACACCTGGCCAACCCAATACTCCAAAGACTCACGCTCACTAATACTGCCTGCCAGCAGTCATAGAATCCTTCCCTGGGTTAGTGTACATGGTCTGCATGTGTGGGTACTGACAAGTCTGAACTGGGAATGGACTATTCAATGGATATTAAGGTGATTACAATGTGGTTTTGGCCTAGCCTTCTGCCCTGTTGACCAAGTCTTCGATAAGCTGGTGCGCAAACCTGGATTTCTCAATCGTGCACATGTGTGGTAGGATGCATATGCAATGCTTGGATCTGAGTGGGGCCAGAAAATATTCTGTCTCCTGCTCGAGTGCAGCAGCACTCGCTAGAGCAACATTATTTTAAAAATTCTGGATGGTGATTTTTGCAGTTTTCCTCGTCATTGTTCTGCTTGCGCGGGTTCTGCTGGTTTCTTGGTCTCACGTAAGGACAGATCAGAAAGTAGATACTTTAGTTTACTACTATTCTCCTCTCATGGGTGTGAATATTAGCGGGCTAAGTCGGTTGCTTCTCCATCACATAAGTACTGGTTCAAAAAGCAATGTCCACTTGTGGTTGGTCTGCTGGTGGACAATCCACCGGGCCTGATGCATGGCAATGAGAACTGGTGGAATGTCCACTGGTGGTTGGTCTGCTGGTGGTCAGTCCACCGGTCCAGATGCATGGCAATGAGAACTGGTGGAATGTCCACTGGTGGTTGGTCTGCTGGTGGACAATCCACCGGTCCCGATGCATGGCAATGAGAACTGGTGGAATGGCCACTGGTGGTTGGTCTGCTGGTGGACAATCCACAGGTCCCGATGCACAGCAATGAGAACCGGTGGAATGGCCACTAGCGAATAGTCCGCCATCGCTCCTCCGGGAATCCACTGGTGGAAAGCCAGAAAGTCTAATCTCTAAATGAGGTATTCTTCCACCAGTGGAAATCCAGAAGATTGTATTTACTCCACGCCTTAGTGGTTCTCCACAAGAATGATTGGGGTTGACCACTAGATTTAGGACTGCTTAAAGACACTAATGTTCAACCATTTTCTTTTTTACTTTTTCATGAACAGCTCACCACTGGGCCTCTGGTGGTTGGTACTGTCTCATCCTCACCACCTTGCCTGGTAGGGTATCAACACACATGCACACACACACACGCACACACACACATGCACACATGGACACACACACACACGCGCACACACATGCATACACACAAAATGTATTTTCTTTACTGCTTTGCTTAACAGTGGCCTCAGTTTCAGTGCAAATGAAACACTGATCTTGAGGCCCTCCCTACATTCACTCCATGCACCCCATGAGACTGTGGCAGACTTACAAATCTGACCAATGCCGAGCCAATGACACACTTTGTGTCCTTAAGCACTTTGTACAGAAGAACAAGCCTTGCGTTTGGTCAAGTAAAGTAAATAATAAAACGCCATTTATTGGAAGCTGCCAGTTGTTTCGAAGGATCAGCCATCAGTCCCCCACCAAAAAGGACCCACATGTGCCTTCCTCTGGCCAGCAGAGCTAACACTGAATGGAGGAATGGCCCATCTTAATGAAAAGAAAACACTATTTGCCCCAGGGCAGAGTGAAGGAAGGGGGTGCAGGGTAAAATCTGTTGCCTTTGAAGACCCAAGGCTGAGGCCTACAAAAGAGCAGCCATTTCCATCTTCAAATCAGTTAATCCCCAAAAGCAGCAGAAGAATTCAGACCCAGAAGCTGTGATTCTGGAGCAGAGTGTGTGTGTGTGTGTTTCTGTGTGCATGTGTTTGTGTGTGTGAGCGTGCGGTTTTGTGTGTGTGACGCGCTACCGTTCTGGTGCTGTTTCTGCTGGGTTGCATCACTATATGTTTGAGATGCCTAGCAATGGCGTGGTTTGCTATGTGGCTGAAATGAGCTAACCTATCTATGTCATGCTGGTTTTGAAGTGCTGAACTCGGTTAGATGTGCTATGCTACACTGTGTTATGTTACGGTATGCCATCTTATGTATTAAGCTGTAGAAACATGTTGCGTGCTGACTTGTTCTGCTGGGATCAATGTGTTCTTTTCCCAAAGCTAAATGCACGTTAATGAGAATGTACGTGAGTGCTACTGTACGTACTCATTCATGCCTTCGGGGCGATGGGGGAGGGGTAATATGATGTTGGTTTCCATGTATACTAGCTGGATAGGTCATGAAATATTATGCTGAAGTTTTATTATAATGTTTTGCTTTAAGTGCCAAGGACGAGGTATCTCCTCCTTGGGATTACCTCCCCAGTGCCAAGGACGAGATAGCTCGTCCTTGGCACTTAAGGGGTTAATGAAGGATAAAATGTTAGAAGGCTTTGCATGATGAAATACTGAAATCACCAAAAAAGGCCTTGGCACTGGGGGGGGGGACCCATGGCAGTTAAAAGGTTAAATGTCTAATTTTCAAGTGCCTTTGAAACTGCTACACGTCAGCAGGAAGCAATCCCCTAAACAAAAGAAAGAAAAACCAGAATGGTAGACTAGGAAATCTAATCTGATAACTACATCATACTCCCCTGTTCTGACCTAACTTTTGCATGATGCCCAGGACCCCGAACTACAGCCCAGGGTGAGAAGATTAGTCAAAGACGGGATTATTATGTAAATTAACTCCCATAAGACCCCAGCCTTAGCCTAAGAGGTTTCTGCCTCACACACCAATATAACCATTACCTTAAATGCAGGACCCAGAACCTCCAGGAAGGATGGACTGGGGGTTCTTCTCCCCAGAAGCCGTGGTTGAAATCCAACCCTCAGTTAAATAAGCCCATTTCTCCTTCAAGCTTTTCCACCTATAGAATCTGGCTGTTCGTGGCCATTTGGGGCTCAGAGGAGTGAATTAGAGTGGGTTTGCACACTGTTTTCTTGGGCATGGTTTCTTGTTCACCAGGACACTGTCAAAAAGCTCAGATGACTGATCTTGGCTACGCCATAGACAGGCTTGATGTTTTTAAGCAGCTTGCACACAAGTCTAAGGTTTTGGTAACCATGGCATTAACAAATGTGAGGTTTTTCGCTCGCTGAAAGGGGGGTGTTGAAAAATGGACTCATTTGAATTTCCATCACAGAAGCTCTGGCACAATGTTGTTGAGGGCACTAGAGAAGTAAGTAGAAGGGATTTACCACCTGGGTTTTCTTGGGCATGGCTTCAACATGTTCCAGCTCACCATGCACCAAGTAGATTCCAGACATACACCCTTGGTGCAGCAAACACCTCTTCCTCAGCTATCGTGCCTTTTCAGACCTGAGCCCCCATAGAGTACATATGAGTCCCACCATATATTCGGTGACATTGTACACATAGCTCCTCCACATTTCCATCTTATGCCTTCCTTAGCACCTTTTCCATCCCTAACCCTCATCCCAACTATTTACCCGACTTTGCTTCTCCCCGCCACTACTGAATGTTCTGTCATAATCCTCCTTTGTCTCTCTGGCAGGCAAAAGTGCTTCGACACCATGAACTATGGCAGCGGGCACTATATAAATGCAAGATAACATAACAAAACTTGCCATGCAGGAAGCATGAGGACATGCCAATCATTCACCTTTCCCTGTGTCCTAGTACCTGGCATGTGCAGAGTGCTAGGAACATCCCCTACCACAAACCCCCCTGCCCCCCAGAACTGGTTGAGACAAGTTGATCATGCGTCCTTCAATCACCTGCACCCCAGATCTGAAGGCTGAATTCTGATGGTTCTCTTTGGCACTTCAACACATCTTCAGCTCCAGTGCTGCAGCTGACAGTGGTCAGCCCCCTGCGCGTGCATAAATGTTGTCCCCATTTCACCTTCTACACTACAAACACCCTCAGCACCACTGGGGTTCTCAGCAGTGGCCTTCTCATGGAACACCTTCTACAACCCTCCACCACCCCCCGTCACATCCATGCACCACATTTATAAGAGATGGCGATCCAATGCGAAATCACCCCCTATTGTTGAAATCCAGTCATGAGCAAACCTCAGCGGAACATGGCAGAATATGTCTCCTGATATCACCCTCCTAAGAACCCCTAAACCATAACCGCCCCCCATCCGCCCAGTGCTCTCTCCTGCACCATCCTAGCACCCCGAAACTGGAACACTCTACCCCTGATATTAAGGGCCTCCCATCAGTGACAGGCTACAAGGGTGCCCCTCTCCCAGGAGGGATTCCAGAGCCTTGTGGTGCGACCTGTCACCGATGGTCAGGAAAACACTTAGGGGGTAATTCATAGAATTTAGCGCACAAGTGGTGCACGCGGCTGGCGCACAGTGTGCGCGTGCGAATCCCTGCACCAGCCGCGTGCGCTAAAATCCATTTCCGCGCACAGCGTATTCATGGATTCCAGCTACCAAAACCAGCCGTGGCGCACAGTGGCGCAGCGGCCCTGCAGCAGCACCAGTTACGCCACCAAAAACGCCCCTCGCGCAGGGAAAAGCCATCAAAATCCCCAATCCAGCGCAAAGGGCTGCGCTAACCCTGTACCAGCACGGCAAGTGGGGAACGTGTATCACTGGGGATCGCGGGAAGTTTCACACGCGACAGGCCCTGTGCGAGCGGGGTACGTGTATTACTGGGGTGCGCGGGAAGTTTCACACGCGATTTCAGCAGGGTACATGTATCACTGGGGTGCGCAGGAAGTTTCACACGCGATTTCAGCAGGGTACGTGTCTTAATGGGGTGCGCGGGAAGTTTCACACGGGATTGGCCCTGTGCGAGCGGGGTACGTGTATCACTGGGGTGCGCGGGAAGTTTCACATGCGATTCCAGCAGGGTACGTGTATTACTGGGGTGCGCGGGAAGATTCACACGCGATTGGCCCTGTGCGAGCGAGGTACGTGTATTACTGGGGTGCGTGGGAAGTTTCACACGCGATTGGACCTGTCCGCCTGCACCCCCACCCCCCAGCATTGCGGGGCACCTGCCAGCAGGCCCCCACTCATGTCCCACTCATGTCACCCTGCACCCTCACCCCCCAGCATTGCGGGGCACCTGCCAGCAGGCCCCCACTCATGTCCCACTCATGTACCCCTGCACCCCCACCCCCCAGCATTGCGGGGCACCTGCCAGCAGGCCTCCACTCATGTCCCACTCCTGTCCCCCTGCACCCCCACCCCCCAGCATTGCGGGGCACCTGCCAGCAGGCCCCCATTCATGTCCCACTCATGTCTCCCTGCACCCCCACACCCAGCATTGCGGGGCACCTGCCAGCAGGCCCCCACTCATGTCCCACTCATGTCCCCCTGCACCCCCACCCCCCAGCATTGCGGGACACCTGCCAGCAGGCCCCCATTCATGTCCCACTCATGTCTCCCTGCACCCCCACCCCCCAGCATTGCGGGGCACCTGCCAGCAGGCCCCCATTCATGTCCCACTCATGACCCCCTGCACCCCCACCCCCCAGCATTGGGGGGCACCTGCCAGCAGCCCCCAACTCATGTCCCACTCATGTCCCACTGCACCCCCACCCCCCAGCATTGCGGGGCACCTGCCAGCAGGCCCCAACTCATGTCCCACTCATGTCAGCAGGCCCTGACACATGTCCCCCAGCCAACACGTCATCACAATCTAGATCCCTGGCCCTTATGGGCAGCCTCCTCATGCCAAACACCCACTCAAGTATTGCATCCACCCATTTAGAAATGCCAATTACATGATACAACCCCAATGGCAAGTATGTAAATGAACACATGTCCCTCACATACACACAATGGGTGTCAGTGAATGTCAAAACCCATATCATGATATGCATGAAACCAATGAGATGATCCTACACATTGAAGTTTGATGAAAAAAATGTATTAAAAGCAACATAAATGGAATTAAAAATAAACAAACGACAATGGGAAGTAAAAACCAAAAGCAGCATGTCCATAAAATAATGAAAAACCACAAATCATAATCCAAAGGAAAGGTGTCCAAAGTCACAGTTCAAAAAAGTACATCCAAGGGAAAAACAAAACCGAAAACCATTGCTCCATGGGTAAATCCAAAAAAAAAAACTATAATCCAACAGTCAACTATATACAGATAAACAATCCAGGGTCCATGATCCCAACTGAAGAAATGAAACCTATCTAAAAATACTACCTAATAAAAAAACTATATACATAAATGTGGTCCATTGTCCAAAAGGTCCAAAATAAATAAAAAAGCAAAGGAAACCTAACACTAACTACATAACTATTTACAAGGGCAGCGGGCTAGTCCGACGGCTCACTGGTTGTTGTCATGGGCCATGGCATCATCGAACTCCTGTTCAATGGCTTGGAGGCGGGCATGTTCCCTGGCCCCGAGGTCTCGCAGGGATAATGCAGTGTCCAGCTCCAACTCCCTGCGAATACCCCCGAGGCACTCAGCTCGCCTCAGCGCCCTCCGCATGGAGTTCTCCGCCCTGACCATTGTGAGCCGTTCCTCCTCTGCCCGCTGCCGCTTCGCACCTATCTGCTGGCCCAACCGCTCCCACACGGAAGACACTCCCATTCCAGGGTTCTCCTGCCCTCCGGCAGATGCCTGACCCCCTGATGTTGATGGCCCCGAGCCATGATGCCTCCCACGTCGAGCCTGCTGCTGCCTCCGACGCAACTGCCTGTGCCAGCACGACGGCATTCAGGCTGATGGATGGAATCCACTGATGCCGTCGTGCACGTGCCCTGCCCGATGATGCTGTCACGTCCTCCATCTGCTGGGGTCCAGTTGCTGGTGTGCCCACCCCTGCTGGACCTCCGACTCCCGACTGTGGAAGGGATGGGATCCCCACCGAGTTGGCTGCGTTGGTCAAGGCAGGTCCACAGAGGGCCCTGGTGGCATCTGGGCCGGAAGACGGCATGGAGAACGACTGGCGCATAGCCTCCACAGAGGAGGAGAGGGTCGCCAGAGTGGCCGACACATGTATGAAACCCCCGACCACAGCCGCTCCCAACTGGGCCACGTTGGCACGGTGCTCTTCGTGATGACGTGCGTGCTCCCCCCAGGAAGCACGCACCTCATCACGAATGACACCCATGCGCAACGCAACACCAATCAGGACCTTCTCCATACGGCCAGGGGTCCCCTCGTCCGCAGGTGGAGGGGAGTCAGATGACATGGACATACCCCCTACCTGTGGACGGGCCTGGGATGGGGCATCCCTGCTGGTGCATGGTGGTGCAGTCACAGTGTCAGGGACTGTGACATGCACAGGCACCTCCACAGGGACTGCTCCACTTGCACCAGCAGGGATGCCCCCACCAGGCCCCATCTGCGGCTCAGTAGCGGCCTCCTCCTCCTCTGTGGAAACCACCAACCTGGATGGCTCCACCCCGTCTTCCGCCGTTGCAAGCCCCTGTGGGGGCTCACCCACCCCTTCCGCTGCAGCCGTGGAGGCATCCCCGCCACTTTGCTCCACAGCGCCGTCTCCGCCCTCTTCTTCACTTTGCACTGTGTAGAGGGAGACATAGAACACAAGCATCAGGGTACTGTACAATGGTCCCCTAGACAGGAAGCAATAGCAGATGAGTGGCACTGTCAAAGATCACTTCCATCATGTCCCTCCACAACACATGGGTCAGTGCAGGCAAAACACATGCAGTAGCAGGCATGGCGCATGCTATGGACATTAGCAAACATGTCCAAGGGACTCTTGAAACATACAATGTTGTTTTTGAACTCACATGCATCATGGGTCATGCCTATCACATGCACACACTTCACCGTACTTTCATCTATCTGGACTCGTACACCCCAGACACAGTGGATGCAAGGATAACTAGGCTGCATCAGTGATTCTGAACATTGTCACAGACATGTGTCATGCATCCATGGCATTCACAAGTCACAGGCACGCAGGTCAGACACACAGACATGGACACCATACATGTACATGGCATCAGCACCCATCCCTCACCCCCACCCATGTCCAGGAACAGAGACTGGCATGCTCTCATGTGTCCATTCCGCATAGGGCTCCCCATGTAGCATTTAAACACATACACCAACCGTGTGCTTCACACAATACTGGTCTCACATGCATGACCATGATGTCCCTGCACACACACGCGTACATGGCCTATGTCACACATACAGGCAAGTATCAGACAACCAGCACACTGCAACATGCCCTGTCTCACACAGCAATGCTTGGCCACTTACCGCTCGACTCCAGACGGGTCTGCCTCTCAAGGATCTGGGCATGGAGCGCTGGGCGTACGCGTTCCAGGACCCTCAGCTGGATGGTACTCATGCTGCCCCGGCCCCCCTCCACGAGGCGCCGGGCCTTTATGAGGGTTGGACCTCAAGTCCTCCCAGCGCTTCTTGACTTGCTTGATGTTGCGGGTTGCCACCCCCTCCGCGTTGATGGCAACCACAAAGTCGTCCCAGATCCTGTCCCGTCCTTCCTTGTCGGCGCGTGATGATCCGAAGAGGGCATCATAATGCCCCAGGACAAGCTCCACCAGGACACCAACTTCCTTCTGACTGAAGCTGGTGGCCCTCTGCCCCTCTGGCTGGGGGTCGCCAGTGGTCTCAGATGGTGTTTGCCCCGACATGGCGACCCCCGAGGCAGGCCTGGGTGGGCAACTGGGTCCAGGGGCTGGGTTGTGGAGCGATGGTATCCCAGTCGGGAGTCTTCTGTTCCAGCAGGGGTGGGCACAGCAACTGGACCCCTGCAGATGGCTGATGTGCAGGCACCAAATGGCAGGGAACAAGGGCAGCAGGCAGTCAGGCAGTCAGGCAGCAGCAGATGGCAGATGGCAGCAGATGGCAGGTGGGAGCGTGCTCGGGGCTCTGGGGGGCAGTGATTCGGCCTTCTGTGTGTTTTCGCGTGGCCAGCTTGATACGGAGTGATTTGGCACGTGAAAAAATTGCACGTCAGCGTGTAATTCGAGGAAAGGCCCTTAGCGCGTAAGCGCATCTGCACGCATACGCGATTTCATTGGACCGAAGGCCCTTCAAGCGTAAGCGCCTCTGTGACGTGACACACGCGGGCGTGCACGGGCGTTTCAGCACGCGTGAAAAACTGCATGTCCGCGTGGGAATGCATGTAATCCGAGGAAAGGGCCCATGCGCGTAAGTGACGTGACGCGCGCGGGCGTTTCCCTCAGCACGGGTTAAAGGTGAGCGGGGGCAGCAGTTCACTGTACGTGCCTTTCGTGGAGACCGACGTGTGTTGCTGCTTCCTCTTGTTTTGCGCGCCATCACAACTTCACAGCTATCAAGGACGTATCTCTTCTTTTGGCGGGGGTATTGGCTACGCATGTTTTTCTGCATCGCGCTAGTCAGACGGTGAGTCGCACACGCTATTTTTCCCACTGCGGGTGCCCCTGTGTATCGCACCCATTTGCGAGGTCATAGTAGCCTGCGTGTCCCACGCGTACGCGTTATTCATGTTACTGGGTGCCACCGCGTACTGCAGGAGGTTGATTCCACGCACGTAGGCTGCAGGGTTCGTGCACGGTTTTACTGCAGTTTTGGGGTGCCTGAGCGTTGTGTGACCCATCACTACATCACCGGGGTCACATACAGCCTTGCAGGTGCAGGGGGGCTGTTAACATCTTGCTTCCCACCCCTTTCACCCCAATTGCCCAGGTCAATTGTAGTGTACACCTCCCATTGGCACTACTCCATCTGTGCCGGCACTACTACATCTGTGCCATGGTTGGGAGGACACCAAAGGTGAGGGGCGCCTCAGCTGGGCGTACTCCTCGTGGCGGGCGTGGTCGGGGACGTGGCCATGGTGACCAGGGAGTAGGGGGACTCCAGGGTGTCCAGGCAGCCACAGAGGGGGAAGAGGCAGGGGTGCGCCTCTAGAGCACAATGTTGTGCCATGTGTTGGTGCAGTCATTCCACCACCCCCTGTGGTTCCAGGGGATGCAGCTTCTGCATCTGGCACTGGCGCCCGTGTGACCCGGCAGTCCATTCCATCGACTGCCACAGGCCCAACGGTAGTGGTAGCTGCAGGTGCAGCTGTGGACACCGCCACCCAGGCTCAGGGTCTGCCAGCGCAGGCTGCGTTGGCACTTGAGGAGCCCTTGGTAGATTTCCAACAGACCAGGAGGGAAACCATAGGGGCACGCAGGGCTGCTCTGACCAAGACACGTGTCCCTGGGGCAGTTATGTCATCTGCTGCCCCGAACAGCCGGGTGTTGGCAAGGGCAGGGGCAGATGCACCCAACAACACCCCGGTTGTGAGTCTGCCAACCAGGACCGTTGCGGTCAATGACCCTGCCACAGCGGATGTTGCTGCGCAAGGTCCATTAGAGGGCACCCAGACGCCACTGACACAAGTCAGGCCTTTGGTCGTCCCTCCACCTGCCACTCCCTTGGCTCAATCCACCGAACCCACTGGCCATACTGGTCAGGGTGGCATTAGCCAGCCAGGGTCTGCACCACAGTCCAAGAGAAGGAAGGTTGCACCTGCAGTACAGGCTAGGACCCCACACACAGCCACGACCTCCTGCACGTCGAGGAAGAAGCCTTTCTACAAGCAGGAACTGGACTTCCTCGTGGACTAAGTGCGGGGCCACAGCCGTGACATGGTAGTGGGTGCCAATAGTCAGACTACGGCTGCCCACCGTGACACCCACTGGAAGCATGTTGCGGAACATGTCAGTTCATTCGGCCATGATGTGCGCACGGCGCAAGAGTGCAAAAAGCGTTGGAATGACCTCAAACGCAGCGCTAAGGCTAAGCGTGCCTCAAATTACAACTTGACTCTGGTGACTGGCGGTGGGCCTGCACCAGAGGAGGAAGACCTCACTCTGCATGAGTCACTCGTTGCGGAGTTCATACCACCTGAATTGGTCGAAGGAGTGGGAGAGATGCTGGACTTTGATGCCCAGTCCAGTGAGTGTTAATGCGTGTTTGTTGAGGACGTGTGCGTTTTACTTGTGGGATGTGTTGTGCATGATTGCCACTACATGTGACGTGTACATGGTTCTGATGTGTAAGTAATGCAATGCTTCTGTGATGCATGTCTGCTCTGCTGGATGCTGGACATGTGGAGCAGACGGGGACTGTCTGCATCACCACTATTGCACCCTACTCACATGCTGGTTACAAGTATGCCCCTCCGGTCCATGTTCCAGCTCACTGGCCCTTCTGCATGTGGCGTGGGGTGACCTTCCTCTCAGCCCAGGCACAATGTCATTGCATGACTGACGTGCATGTTTCCTCTGCCTGCATGCGGGAACTCCATGTAGGCATGCTCCCTTGCCCCTCCTCCGCCACTCTGCACCCCAGTTCCACCTTTGCATTGGTCTGCTTCAATCTTGCCATTGTGTACTTTCCTGTTCATGCGTCCTGTGTACATGCTAACTTCCAGCGTACAATCTGCCAGACATATGCTGTGTGGTACAGCCTTAGTACTTGATGCAGGGTATCTCACTTGTACTGTGCATAGGTCAGATGTCCCGCAGGGACATGAGTGCCCATTCATGCTCCATGTGCATTGCACGCATGCCCCTATGTGTCCTTGACTAGATGATCACTGTAATACAAGTCCTGGGTGACATACATTGCATGGCATCTCATCAGCCTTCCCATGTCAACTGTGGCTCAGTACTGCGTTGCACACATGTTTAGGGTCTGACAATCTGTGTGGCTCACAGGCCTCAGCCTGTTTAATGGCCAATGACTCTGTCCGACTGTTGTAGTGTCTTCTTCACACGTGGGCGGCCTACAGAGTTTTCATCATGTGTCCTGCTTACTGTCCCATCATCATTTGCAGTGTTGTCACTTGAATCACATTAAGCTGTTGATGCCAGTCAACACTGCCTGTCAATACACAGGTCTATGGTCAGCCTTTTGATACCATTCTAGGCATCCCTGCTTTTGCACTTGGGTGGAGGGGGGCTTTGCTTGTAGATATGCTACCCATTGAATGCACAGTGCACGTGATGCCTGAATTTGACAATGCACTGCCTTCACATTTCCTGACACACACCATGGAGTCCTTGTACATGTAGGTACATTTTCTGCACTGCATAGACCCACTTCCATGCAAACTGCCACCTTTCAACAGGTCTGATCACAGAAGCAATTCAAAGTTCACCCAGCATGCATGCATGCCAGGTTCTATGTTGTGTGTCACATGTCTGCCTGATGTGTTTGTTGTCGGTGTGTGTGTGTGTTGTGTGCTTCTGACATGTGTAGTGAGGGTGGTAGGCCACGAAAACCCCCAAGTGCTACAGTCCATCTTGTCTCTGGCTGCCTATGAGTCCAGCCCTGATGACGACTCTGACGTCCATGTCGAGTTGGATGAGCATCAAGTCCATGTGTCAGGGGTCAGTGATTCTGATGTGGACACTCCTCTGTCCGCGACACCTGCACTGAGGGATCAGACAGTCTTGGTTCCTCCGCCCGTGGTGGATCGGGATGCAGGGTCACCCTCCACACCAGTCACTGATGTGCCTGGGACATCACGTCAATGGGGGCATGTAGTCGTGCAGACGCGGGCAGTGTCAACACAGCGAGGACACCCAGTCCTTGGGTCCTGCAGGGGTCAAGCCCAGCAACGCGGTCGCCACGCGCAACCGCAGTATACTGAGTGGGAGCAAGACGTGACTGCCAATTCAGAACGGCAGGGGGCAGCAATGGAGAACATCGCTGAGAGCATGGAGCGTGTGGCCCGATCTGTGCTCCCCCTGCTAGGCAGGTGCTTCTCCAGCAGCAGGCAGCACGGTCCACGGCCCGCTCGCTCAGGCTGGGCATGGCGGCCTCAGACAGGGCATGCCAGGCTGAAATGTCGTCTCTGCGTAAAGCAATTGCTGCTCACGCAGAGGCGCACATGGGTGCCCTGAGGGAGGAGTATGCTTCCCTCAAATCCATGTCCTTATGATGTCCCAGAGGCAGCGGGAAGAGGAGAGGTTTTCACAGCTTGAGTGTACCATCTCGGGTGAGCTACAGGCTTGCCGGGAGGTGCAGCGGTTGTCCAGCCAGGTCTTGCAGGAGGAACTCCGTGTTACACGTGCTACCTTGCAAGAGGAAGCACGTGTATCACGTGAGGTTCTGCATGCAGACCTACGTCACATCATCACACGGAACCAGGCTCACCCGTCCGGCAGACTTGCTGCCGACGAGGGGCAAGCTGCGGCTAGGCGTGGCCAGGCTACTGTGCCACGTCCTCCTTTCCAGGATGAGCCAGACTCGGACAACCATCTATCTCCCACATAGGTCGGGCTGTGCAGGCGTTGAGCCCATGGAGGTTTTTTTTTTGGCTCAGCATCATCGCATGTGGGTGTTGAGCAGCACCCTGTACCTCCCCCCTCCTGGGTGCCTCCCCTCCCCCCGGGTCGTATGTGGCCATTTTTGATTTTTCTTTTAGTTTAGTTAGTTAAGTTTCTGTTTGATAGTTAGTTTAATTAGGTAATGTAGGTTTTTCATAGTTAGTGTAATTAGTTAATATAGTTTAAAATTGCTTGTCTATTGTGCTTTCATGTGACGGTGCAGTGCTTTGTGGCTTTTGAAAGCATCCACTGTCTGTTCCAGCTGGGCCCTTCAGGCTTGTCTTGTGTATGTGTTTGCTGCTTGGGGTCATTGACTCACATATGCCACTCCTGCCTCCCTTATCCATGGGCTCGCAAGGATGGTTCGGTGTAACAGCCTATTACACAAGGGCTTTGGACTGTCATATCTGTGGCATGTCTGGTGCTGTGTAACTTGTGTTAACACCCCTAGTGGGGATGATTGCGGTGTTATTGACCACTGTTCGGCTTTTGCGAGATGGGGTGTTTCATGATTAATGTGTACATGTGTCTTAAGACCTTTCTTTTTGATATCTAATCGCCACTGTTTGCCCTAAAGATCTCTGGCTATCTCTCAGGATGTGTTAATCGCCATTGCGGCCATTTCTTTTTCCTCTTATTTTTCCAATTTATGTTATCTGTTTGTGTTGTTATGTAAGCGCCCTGAGACCTTTGGGTGAGTGATTGAGCTATATAAGAAACTCTTTAGTTAGTTAGTTAATTAGTTCACTGCTATGCATTGTGTAGTATGTTTCTTATCTTTACTGTACACGTGCTTGTTGCAATTCATGCCGTAGATAGTGTGTTCCACACTTTGGATGTGAAAGACGGACTGATGGTGTGATTTCTGATGTACGTGTCTGACATGGTCCAGTAATGAGATGCCTGAAGAGACACACACAGATGACTTTAAAGCATTAATCATGTGTTTCATGCCCTTTCTGCAGGGGGATGAGCCTCCAGATCACCTTTGCCAGCAGACATGGCCCATTGGACGTCTGGATTCTGGACACGTTTGTTGGTGCCCACATGCACATGTGTGCGCAAGCAGAGGCACAGGGATTGCAGACATACATCCTAGAACTGCTGACGTGTTCCAAGGAACTCCAGGCAAGGTGAGCAGCACAAAGGGGCCACAACACAGCAAAGCTTCCACCAGGCCAGTTGCACATGCAGGCTTAGTAGCAGCACTGATGGTGAGCTTGGACGAATATTGGTGTTGAAGCACACAATACAGCTCAGATGTGTTGGTGGACTGATGGCTGTTGATTGTAAGGTTGTCTGGGGCACCTGCAGGGGCAGTAGCACATACCCTCTGGTACACCAAGGTCCATTGAGGCACTTGTATCACCCATGTAGCCTTCCGAGACATGGAAAGGAGCAGCTCACAGGGACATACAGCAAGGGACATACTCGGGTGCAGTGCATTTCATTTCCATGTACATTTTGAAACATGCACTGCCTACTTTGTTTCGGTCATGGTGGAACACGACTTGTTCTGAAGTCATGCCTTGCTATATGGGTCTGTCTGCTTACCCAGGGAACATTGCATGTTGTGTGAATTGTGACACATTGGTGTTCCATTTGCCACGCACCTACCGGCGGCTGACTTACTGCATTGACTGTGTATGACCCATCACAGGGGTAATGTTACATATGGGTACGAAGCATCCACACCAGATTGTCTGTTTGTAGAGTAGTTTGTTGCTATGGGACATATTTGGTGGTGTGTTTTTGTGTTATGGGCACACACAGATTATTAACTGTGGCTCTCTTTGCAGCATTGAAGTGCTCCTGTAACCGGACCTGAGAGTGCGCAGGCAGGAGGCCAGCACTCAAAACCAGAGCTAAGTGTCTTGTTGTTTTTCTTTCAAACTGCTCTGCATAGGCTTGCTGGGGGGTGCACTAATGCATGGATGAATGTGTAATTCAATTTGGTATGTTTTTTTTCCCCTAATCACCCGGAGTCCTATCCAATTCTAAACCCTGTACCCTCTACCCGGTGTTCCTGCTTCCCGTACCTATCCAACCAACGTTCCCTAACCCTCTTTCCCCGCTGGGGTTGCGGATGCCTGTGTAAGCCCCAAGCTTGCAGGTGCCGAAACCCTAGAGGGGGTGGTTGGTTCGTGCCACTCCTAAGCCTGGACTCCAGAAGGCCCTGACAATGATGTACAAGTTTGTTCGGATTGTGTATGTGTTCATGCAGGTAGTACATTTTCGTGCATTCCCTACTTTCATGTGTCATACCTCCTCCCCTCTCCTGCCACTCATTCCAGTTATCCAGTGTGCCAACGCCTGTCCCGACTGCATATCCCTGACCCTCCTTCCCCACCAGGGTCTCAGAGGCCTGTGTGAGTTTGACCTTGCAGGCACCCGGGCCACGGTGGGGGTAGTTGGTTCGTGCCACTCCTGCACCTGTACACGGGAGCTGTGACAGTACACATCTGTTCGTGGTGCATCATTCTATGTTATGTACCACACATGGTTCACATCCTGTTGTGACATTGTTTTACTGTGCTACCTTGGTTGTTACATCATTGTGGTAATACTTGGCCTTTGCGAGGTACTGTTACTTCAAGTCATCTACTGGCGGCTGTTCTGGTTCGTTTTTCTGCCTTGGATTTTGTGTTTTTGCAAATGAAGGTGGACTCTGAGGGTGCAGGCACCTTTTTACACACAAGGTGGGAGATGGTGACAAAGGGGAAGGGTGATCCTGTGGCCAGGTGAAATTGAGGGTTGAAGTCTCCATGACCCAGGTGCAGTTGTTCAGTGGGTCATGGTGATTTGTGAGGGAGGGGGGGTGTTTTGTTGTTGATAGTTGCCTTGCCCTGCAGTGTGATGGGAACACTGACATTGTAATTGTGGTATTCTATGTACATGTTGTGTTCTGCTGATCAATGCCTGTTCATGTGTTGTGTTTACCTTTCAGGTGTGAGGGGATAGTTGTGGTTTGACATGCTGGGGTGTACACATGGTGAATGTTCACATGTGATGTGTAGAGGACACTGACGGTCACTTGATTGCACATGCATATGTTGAGTGCATGTCCTTACTGATCCACACACTCGCACTATGATGCACTACATGTACAACCACCCTTGGATATCCACGTGTACACTCTGTTTGCCTTCTGCTGCCTACTGTGTCCCTGCAGCACATGTTCTGTGACCAATTATGGATCCTGTACATGCCTAATTTGCTTTTTGATGTGGTTTGTCACTTAGATGTGATGCTCAGGGTGTGCATCACACACAATAGCTGTTCACTGTGCTGTGCGCTGAGCAGTGTGTTGCAGGAGTTGGACACAGCACACAGAAGCTGCAGTGTTGATTTTGCAATGCACAGTGTGCATGTAGACAGGCATTCATTGTTATGTTACGTCTACAACTTTTGTAATGCATTTGGGAATGACTTATTTTGGGTGGGAGGTTGTTGGTCAGTCATTTCATCTGATTCCATGTCAGGCATCATTGTCTGATGCCAATGTACATTTTTAACATGGCAATGTGTACCTTGTTGGTACTGTGTTGGTGTATGGGTATTGCTTGCCATGTCATGTTGTGGTTTGGGAGGGTTTGAGTGACATAACAGTGATGGTCATGGCCTGTTTTGCAGGTGTGTGTGATTCACACCTTGCATGTCAGGGTCAGCCGCTTCTCGAAGCAACGAGCTGGGGGTAGATCTCTCTCCGCGGCAGGGGCCTACGTCTGGAACAGCCTTCCTGTCTCCCTGGAACTTGAGGAGAACCATCTCCGGTTCCGGAAGTACCTCAAAACCTTCCTCTTTGCTTCTGCTTTCTCTCTCCCTCTCCCTTGCTAAATTCTTCACTGAAACTGCACTGGATCTGCAACTGGGCCACTCTCACCGACCTCGGTCCCTGGCCCAGCCACTCTCCACTTGCACTGCCTCCCTGGCAACCCCTGCACTGCGGGACTGTCTCTCTATCCCTATAGCCCTCCCTTCCCAGCACTTGTCTGCACTTACCTTTGCAGTTGCCACCAGCTGGCCTATTTATTTGTTTTTTATTCTACTTACCCTGTACTGCACTCCCCACCTCCCCTTCCCCTTGCACTTTTCCCTTCCCCCTACCCCTGCACTTGCGCAATCTAAATGACACCTGGCCTACTAGTATCATTGTCTGTCTTCCCTTGTTCCCCCCTCCCTGCCTCGTTGCACCTTGAAACACTTGTGTATAGGCATGTTACAAATGCCATATCATGACATGTCATATGTCATATGTGTGCCTTTTGGTCACACAGGATAGCTTGTGTTTAAGTAGCTAGGGATGCACACAATGTGGCACTTCCATGGCAACAATCTCAGGGTGGTAAGGTTGTGACAGTTGACTGTCTCTTTGTCATCATCGATTGTCACCTGGTATGTGTCAGGCCTGTGTGCACTCTGCAGGGGTGGGAATTTAGGTGAAAAATGTGGCCACAAGCTGGGTCCGGGCTTCCTCGCCATGAGCCCTGTCCCCTCCCATGGGCAGCGCCTGTGCCTGTGGTTGGGGATGTGGGGGCACCACCATGTCCACCGCTACGCCCTGCAGTGTTGCAACATTGTGCAGGACACATGCTGCCACAATGATCCTGCACACTACTGGGGGTGCATAGAGTAGCTGCCCGCCAGAGCGGTCAAGGGAGTGGAAACGTGACTTGAACACTCCGAATGTGCGCTCCACTATGGCCCTGGTTGCAATATGGGCGCCGTTGTATCTTACCTGGGGTGGTGTGGTGGGGTTCCGGATTGGCGTCATCATGTGGTTGCTCAGAGGGTAGGCACTGTCCCCTGGGGAGGTGTAAATGGTTGTGATTATTGGGGTTTGTGTATTTGTGTGTGTGTGTGTGACATGCATGCATGTGCAAGGGCATTTGTACTCACCTAGGAGCCAGGTGTCACCATGCTGCCCAGCTTCCAGGGCCCGGCTCAGGGCGGACATTCTGTATATGAAACTGTCATGGGTGGAGCCAGGGTAGTTTGCATAGACAGAGGTGATGATTCCCTTTGCATCGCATACCACCTGTACATTGATGGAATGCCAGTGCTTGCGGTTACGGTAGATGTGCTCAGTGGCCCTAGGTGGACGTAGGGCCACATGGGTGTAATCTATGGCACCGAGCACTTTGGGGAAGTGTGCCACCCTGTAAAAAGCCAGGACAACGGCCTGCCGTTCTGGGCATGTATATGTGCCTGCGGACTGAGGGGCGCGCTGTCATGATTGCCAAGACCTGGTGTAGGCAGCGTTACTGCGTGGCCTTTGAGACCCCCCCACTATGGCAGTAGTCCGCTGAAATGACCCAGTGGCCAAGAAATGCAGGACATTGAGCACCTTCTCCAAGTCTTTTGCCATGCGCAGGTTTCCCGTATTCGAATCCATGAAGGCTCCAGAATGTTCTGGCACAAAGATAATCTGTCCAAAAGAATCTATATCCCTTTACATGTCCTCTGGGGCACCCCAGCGATGCGCTTCTGAACCCCATGAATTTCAATCTTTCTGTGGTGGTATTGCCAATATATTCGATTGGTAGCCACCAACGTCCCAACAACGCCTTTAGAGGACATCTACAACTTAAAAAGAACCCTCGTAGGCATTGAGGGATAGCAGTGAGTGAGTGCTGGGGTGATTGAGGTGAGCATTTCTGTAGTACTGACCAGTAAACAAACCACCACTTGGGTTATTTGTCCCACAAAGAGGAAGCCACAGGAAACCTAAATTGTAGGCAAAAAGAACCGAGCTTGGTTTCTGGGCAAGTGGCCGGGCAGTGCCACCACCTCTGGCTCGGCTTCGTGCCCTGGCAGCAGGTGGATTTCTCCCACTTTGGTGACCTGGGAAAAGTCTCTGTGTGTTCTCACTGATTGCCAAATGTAAGGTGATGCCCATGTCTGTAATCAAACAACCCACAAACTGTGCTACATCAAGTGGGGTGATTGAAAAGAACATGAAAACCCTTTATTCCTGCAACCACATTTCAAAGCAAAGATCAGAAACCTGCCTCTGTCTCACTTAGATGCTAAGAGAGTACTGTCATCTTTTCAAGTCTCCCAAACAATCCGCCGCCTCCTTTGAAATCGAGACTTCAAACTGCCCCTCCCCTGGGGGGGTGACAAGAAGGAGATTGCATTTCTCCAATGCGAACTTCTCTTCTTTGGTCCCCCTTTGAAGGGTGGATAACTTTCAGAATTAAGTGTATTGTGCTCCAGGCCTTATCCACCGCCTTTATTATTCTTTAAATCATGCTTCTGTATTTGCCTCAAAAGCTTCACTTGTGGGTTGTGTCATGAGTTACCCAATCGGTATCGTGCTCAGAGAGGCAGCTTTCTCTGTTTCACATCTGCTTACTTCTCTACATAGAAGATATAAAGGTTTCAAAATAAACATTAGGGCCGATTAACAAATACGTTAGTCTCACTCATCCTAGAGACATCGAACAGTCTACACCTATAGAACAATTATACAGACCACTCTCCTGGCCAAACCCTCCTAGCATTGCAGGCCCGCAGGGGTAATATCTGGGCACCACTGCCTCTATGGCTTCATCTCAAAGCCCTTAGAATCCGGCGTGCGCACGGTCTCTGGCTACTTCCGGACTGTGAAGGCACACACCCAACAATGCACGTAATATCCAATAGACCAGATAACGAGGACGCTCCCCATCTGGGGATGGAAGCTCTGAGAGAAATTGCAAGTATAACAAACTTTATATAAGGTTGCACCGCAAGCAAAGAACTCTGCTGCCCGAGAGCGCTGTGCCAAACAATGCACAGGCAGCACATTTTAAGGAGAAAATACTTCACTTGTGACGAGGAGCTTTAGGTACACAATTCTGGGTAATAATTGGAGAAACAGAATGATACAGTCAATTCCACATGGGATGGCCAAGTTGGATTGACAGCTGCTCTGGTGTTGCGCCCGTGGCACGAGGGTCGGCCGGGCTCATCTTTGCGGTGACGGTCAGGGCATAACGAGACACATATCTAACTAAAGTAAACAACAGGAACTGATAATATGAGAATAATGGTGCATATAAAATCGTGTATGAATGGGGGTACTTATGTCAAATGATCTAGTTTATTGGCATTCCAACCCTTGCCCTCCACAATCCTTTTGATGACTTCACGCCCCGCACTCAGGTGCCCACCCAAAGGTTTGATTTGCCATCTGTCTTACTGGTATCAGGGGATATGTTGCTACACAGGATTAGGACTCGAAGAGGGTTCTGGTGTGGTCAGGCTGAGGCCAGGTCAGATAGGTATCGCTATGCATGGAGTTGGAGGGTCAGTGTTAGTTGGCTGTGGTCTGGCTGGGAGGGGGGTGGGAGGGGACAGGCCGTTTAGTGGAGATGGATGGGCCCTAGTGCAGAGGCCTGCCCTGGTCTCATGCTCTACGGAATGGACACTGTGAGGATGTGACGTTAGACTGTATGCAACCAATGAATTGCCGGGGTTGCGAGTGAACAAGGCTTTCGTGGAGCTGGCAGGGCATGAGGGGGTGGCAGTGAGTTGCTTTCTGCGGGGTTATGATTTCTGGGCTTAGTAAAAGATGGCGTCTACCGCTGTACAAACTGGAGTCCTAAAACAAGTCTACGGGTTGTGTTATGCACGCATAAATCTATGTTATATCGCATTGCAGGGCACCCCTACAAGGTATATTAACTGGGGAATGGGAACGGGGTGGGATTGGACCACCTCCTCCCCAAGAACTGCACAACTAGCACTTTCTAATTTTCCACTAACCTCACCTGGTTTACCAACCTCTTTTTCAGACCTGCAGAGGGCGCCTGGAGATTATGCAAAGGTCAGTGGTGCACTGAATAGATCCCAGTAAAATAACATAGCATAACATTTAAAAAAAAGACATTGGGTTCTTTTATCGCACTTCATGACGGAGTCGAACCTCAAAACAGGGGACTGGGTGTCAACCAGTGCTGCCCGGCTTGTTATGCTGACACACCATCCTCCAGGCCCAGTTCCCCTCAACTCAAAGCTTTAGTGGGTTGTTGGTTTTACAGAGAGGATACTATGGGTAACACAGAGTTACTCTTGACTTTATAATTAAGTCTGACCTACTCCTGGCTTGCTACTACTTAGTAATAGTAAGTTAGAAGTAAGTCAGAGATACTCAGGGTCATGGGGCTGCACATCCACCCATTGAGTGAAAACAAGGAACTGGCCTCTTTTCTTGTCGATCCCATTCCTCATGTTGTCTGATTTTCTGCTCTCAAGAGTAATTGCGGACCGTCTTAGATCTTACTCAGATGATTTTCTTAAACTGGGCTTCACAATAAGTAACAACCCCCCAGAAATAGTTCAAGTGAAGTGCAAATATTTTGGGTAAAAAGCTCCCATCAAGAAGTAACATAATTGTAACATAATTGAACTACCCCCGGAGTGTAGAGCCCTTTGGGTACTGTGCATGCAATGGATGGGGATGCAGAATAACTCCAACACCAAATAATTGAAACAACTCAGGAAGATGGCAAGGGTTACTGTTTTAATATCAATTATATAAAACAGGGAGTTACAACAGACATCAACGGACGTTAGCTCGAGCACTCAATGCATTTCACATAAAAACAACCTTTTATGCAAAGAATACGTCAGACTTGACGTCATACTATATGGCAAATGAGAAAAACCTACGAGGGGTTGTGATGGGCTCAAGGGGAACATCTAAGTATAATTTCTATAAGGGGTGGGATTGTGGTTAAACATCTACTGTCAGGTGGAAAATGTATGCCTTCCTCTAAAATATGTCATCTTTAACATTATTAAGCACACAGTATATTATTGGCTCTCAAACTATAAGGCCCTTCGTTATATGGCCCTCTACAAATGGTTGGCACGCTTGTGCCATGTCTGTGACATTCGGTTCACTTAGCAGCACGTAAGCGCATATCCAGGTGCCTGGAGGTGGACTTTACTTTACCTCCCCACCCAATTAGCCCAACGTCTCTCATCACACATGCCTTCTGCCATGAAGATTGTCTTTGAACTAGAGCTTGCAGTGTATTCTTATCTCTGGGAATATAAGGGAGTGCAAGCATGCACTATCGTTGTTCTAGAACGCCAAGCTCAGCTCTATTTCCATCCTTAGCTCACGTGACAGGAGACCACGTTTTGGTCCATTCTGCAGCATTTAAATGTCTTAAATGAATAAAACGTGGCATGCTTGATGTTCTTTCTTTGCGCCTTAACAAGGGATGATTCAACTTCTCACGTTCACTTCCTTTGAGAATAGATAACCAGCCTTGGCTGCTTCAACTTTGACTCCAGGCTTAACAGCCTCGCCATTTTCATCTACGATCTCAGCTTATTCGTGCTGAGACACAGTTCTCTGCTTTTCCTCTCCTTGGGTCCAGGCTTACTAAAATTCATGACACCGATGTCCAGCTTCTATGCAATGGCGGATTGACCTGCAGTCTATTCTCTATGTATAGCCAGCTTCTCAGATTACTTAGTCTACTTGCATTGATGCATCTGTACAGTGATTGAATGGCTTGCATTACTCGATTCTTTACTTTGTCATCAGTTTCCATAAGGTTCATGCATTCACTTCAACCAGTATTCTCAGGGCATCACACTCGTCTCTGGTGACATCACCAGCTCCTCTTTCACTTGTTTTTAGATTCCTTCAGGGAGTTCCTCCCTCAGAATATCATCTCTACGGGAATACATTTGATATGGTTTTCTCAATGGGTATCTTCTTTCAAATATTCGCCGCGGTATGGTCACAACTTCTGGTGTCAAGAATGGCACATATATATAGGAGTTAGGAGGGCGGGACTTCCTGCAGAGGCGTGCAGCTGCTCCTCTACACCCCTACTCAGAAAAATGTCCTTGCAGTTGAATTAATTTTACAACTAGTTGCATGATATAAAAGACTGCTCTTGATTAACATACTATAACAAAACATAAACATATACAACGCCCTAGGGGAAGCAACGGCGATGATATCCAAATGTGTGTTCTGAGCTCGATCATGGCTTGGTGTGCCACCGCCAGTGACTGAATAGCATTGGTAGGAGATTTAAACGCTGACTGTCAAGATATAGGAGAGACTGAGTTAAACGAATGGGTGAAAGCGACACTCCCACACAAATAAAACAGGGAAACTATGGTCCATATTCCTGAGTGAATGTGAATTTCATATGTTGAATGTAAGGATCGTGGGAGACATACCGGGTGCATATACATGGTACGGGGAAGGTAAGAAAACGACCCTGGACTACATATATTTCACAAACAACTTTGTCCCTTCTGTGAGGGTAAGGTAAGGCCTAATAGTAGCAGTGAGCAACCACCTCTTATACTGCAAACTACAACCCCTGTGGAAATCGTAAATAAGATCGTTAAGGTTGGTGGTGGGTTGAACACAGGCAGTCACGAACTGTATTTATTTATTCATTTAATTTGTGAAGCGCATATACAACCCGGAGTCTTTGAGGTGCTGTTGCACATACAAGTCAATTACAGATATCGGGAACATAGTTAGTCCGACAGTAGGGGATAGGTGGAAAGACAGAGAAAAGTAGGTAGGGTTACAATCGGTTGCAAACTTTAAGTATTGCATATCTACTAGTCATTCAGAGCAGACCAGGATGGGGAGACCACGGGTGGTTGGCTAAGTGGAAGGGGGAGGTAGACTAAGTTGCAAGGGGGGATTAGGAGAAGAGCTGGATTTTCAGGGCTTTGAGAAAGACCTAGTAGGATTTCTTTAGGGAGTGAGGGAGGTAATTCCAAAGTTTGGCCGTGCAGTAGGGGAAGCTGGTTCCTCCTGCCCTGAACCTTCTTATTTTAGGCATGATCAGTCTGTCTGAGTAGGGGGTCCTGGTGGGTCTGGTGGACTGGGCTTTCTTAATTTTTTGTGTGAAGTAGGGAGGTGCTGTGCTAGCGAGGCACTTTTGTGCAATGGACAAAGTTTTGGAGTGGATCCGTTCCTGGATGGGCAGCCATTGAGCTTCCCTTCTAGCTTTTCAGATGTGATCTTGTTTAGGGATGTTTAGGGCTGTTCTCAAGGCATTATTTTGATTTGTTTCTAGTTTTCTGATATTGCTGCTGGATGTGCCTGTAAAGAGGACATTGCAGTAGTCTACCTTTGAACCAATGACAGCCCGGGCGACGGTAAGACAGTTGTTTTCAGTGAGGAAGGGTCTGTCTGCATTAACGACTTTGGTTGCATAAGCTGCCGAGGATGCAATGGCGCTTACTTGTCTAGATAGGGTTAGAGAAGCATCAAGGTAGACGCCAAGTGTCTTGACTGTTGTTGAGACTGGAATTGCACACAGGTCGATTTGGAAGGAGGTCTATTGAGAACTGAGAGACTTACAGGCAAGTGGCGAGCCAACAATGAGAATTTCAGTTTTGCCACTGTTTAGACAAAATAAGTTGGAGTGAACGGAATCTAAGTCGGCTGAGTACTTATACGGTAAATAGAGTGAGTGGGGAGGGATGGGAACTGTCAGCAAACCAGCAGAGGCAATTGAAGAATAATTTATGAAATTAACTGAGAAGGTTTTGATTACCAAATCTCTAGGCGTAAGGTAGTTAGGTCTGGAACTAGGAAATATGATGAGCAGATCACGTTGGCCAACGAGGACTGAGATTGGCCATCAAGAATATCAAGTGGGATTTTGCAGATGATATGGAGAGTAAGCGTTTATTTCGGAATGAAAAAAACAGGTATTCCAACTGGCTCAGGAGACATAATCAGTCCCTGAGGAACAGCGAATGGCAAAGCATGTTGAGGGAAATAGCTGGAGGCAAGGTGAGATTAGTATATGCAGCAATAAATGTTTTCGGGGGAGTACCCAGAAACCTTATCCCAGCTCAAACGTGGATGACATACATAAGGGACACATTCTTTAATGGAGAGGCACAGTTAGTACCTGAAGGAAAAAAGGCCAATTGTACCTTTTCTATTAAAATTCAATATTGATGACATCATTGTACTAATCACTAAATTGAAATGGTGTAAATCGACAGGACCTAATGGTCTGGTCCTTCTAGTGCAAAAACAGAACCCGGAAAAATGGGCCTGTATCCTAATGAGTCTTTTACTCCCAGTGCTTGGAAGTGCGCCATTTTGATACCTATATTCAAAAAGGGATTCAGGGGGTTGACTGGTAATTATAGATTACTTTCCTTAATGGATATTACTGGGAAACTCTTTTCATCACTGTTGTTGAGGGCGTTGAAAAAATGGGTAGAGGACCAACAACTCCTTGGTACCTTCCAATCCGGATTTAGGAGTCGGGTATCTACCTCCCATAACATATTGATACTGGGCTTCGTTGGTGAGGACGCCAGTGTGTAAAGGGGCTTTGCCCTTGTACGTTCTTTACGTGGACCTAAGATCTGCTTTCCACACCGTAGACCGTACTAAGTGGTGGTGGAAACTACAGATGCTGGGCATAGCCCTGTGGCTATTGGAGGCAATTAGTCAGTTGCATGAAAATACGTCTGTCCATGTGAGGTTGAATAGTAGAGGAGCCTGCCCAGACTAGGTGCCCACTGATAAGGGTGTGAAGCAGGGATGTGTGCTGCCCCCCTCTCCGGTTGTTCACCAATTATATGGCTGACCTCCCTATTCAGCTGGATTGTGTCAACTGTAGTCCACCGAAGATGGGGGGAGAGGATGTTTGCTAATTGTCCTACGCAGACGACATTGTGATATTTAACCATACATTTGTGGGTCTTCGTAGGGCAGCCACTCAACTCCAAAACGTTGCTGCTACCAAACAATTTGATTGTGAATGTTGATAAAATAAAGTTGATGTGCTATGGCAGAGGCTGTTGTACTGCCCCACCGATAATGGGAGGACGTTTAATAGAAAGGGTAACGGCATATAGGTACCTAGGTGGTCAATACAGAGACAATAAGTGCAAGGAACTCAAGATCCAATGGAGACAGAGAGCCATTGTCCAGACAGTGCTAATTAAGAAGTTGACTACATGAACGGCAGGTTACAGCTATGTAGGAATTAATATGCTGCAGAAACAAAGCTGTGTTCCTGCCGTAGTACATGGCTCAGAGGCACTGAACATGAGTAATCTCAGAAGGTTAATAAGTATAGAAGGGCATTTTTGGAGATCTGTCTTGGGTCTGGCAGGGTCCATTCCTATGGAACTAATGCGCCTGGCTTTTGGTTTAATGCCATTTGCATCTGTTGTATTAAAGAATAGGGGAAGGTTGTACATCAAAGCATGGAAGGGACCTAAGAGTGTACTGTTGGATGCAATGGGCAAGGTTATGACGAAGCCCGGTAGAGGAAAGGGTTTGTAAGCATGAGCCAACTTATCAATAGAGCTATTTGAAGAATCGAATGGTCTTGTGATTGGACTCAGGATTACTTTGCTCTGATAGAGGAATTTGAAAAGAAACTGAAAGAATGGGATTGGATTAACACCTACACCCACATGGAGTCATTGCAAAAATATCCTGATCATACTCCATTGCAATACAAATATTTTAAACCTCAATGTTACCTAAAGTAATTTCATGCAGTGTGTGATGGGAGATGTTATCTGTTGTTGAGGCTTGGCCATCTCCCCATTCTTACCACATGTGGGCTGGCTAGGGGCATTCGACAAGAGAAGCGAATCTGTCGAATATGTGAAGAACCCCTAGTACAAGAAATTGCATGACATATTCTTACAGGGTGTGGAAAACTGTGGGGAGACAATGAGGGGTTATAGGGACGATATGTATATAACCCTATGGTCATAAGTGAATGCACCTTATGGAAGTACTGTGTCAATTCGGGCAACACCAGTTAATGATTGCTTTATAAAATGTTTTAATGATGTAAAATAGAATAATTCTTGGAGCTTAAATCTCCAGAGTGTGGCGCTAGAGGAAAAACAAACTGCCCATGCACAAGATTGTGGCCACACCCAACATCCTGCATTAGCCACTGTCCTGTAGAGCAGGGACTGAACTCCATACCCAATATAGCAGTTATTCCCAAGGTGTTGCTCGCGGCACCCTAAATTGTTGCTCGCCAGTTGCTCTGAGCCATAGTGTGGGGGCCTAGAAGAAGGTGCTGAAGGGATGAGACCTCAGTAATGTAACCAGGACTGAGCAAGCATTTTGGCCAATGAGCCTGCGGTGGTTCCAGTTGGATTATTTTTGTAGATGCAGGATTTGAGTTTGTTGACACCATGCTATTTCTTTTTCAGTTATTGACCTTACCTTATTATATCAGTGTCATTGTTAAAACCCTGTCATCTTCAGATACGTTGCTAAGCTGACACATGTGTTACTGTTCAAGGTCATTGAACCTTGTGCGCATGTTTGTGTCCTGGAGAGAATGATCATTTGCTGTTGCTTTGCACAGCTAGTAAGAGCATAATGGATCAATGAGTGGCATGCATACCCAACCTCCCCTTACTACATAACGTGCATGTACTGCATTTTGTAGAAGTGAGGTTTGTGTTTAATGCCACCAAGCATTATATTGATCAGAAATATTACTTTTAGGGTCACCTATATTTGCCTCTGCCTATATTGACCTATATTGACCATTAGCTATGTTTTAGAGCTATGTTTTAGAGTCATCTATATCTAGCAGGTGGTTTATGGGCATTTAAGATGAATGCATGCCACATTTTTTATCATTAATTTGCCCTATATTCAAATCAAAGGAAGTTGCAGTTAATAAGTTTAAATTAACAAGCCAATGAATGAATCCAAACACATATTTAACAGCACCACACCCCTCTATGAAGTGGCTGTCAAATGCTCAACGCTTTGACCGATGCTTCAAATTCTTCGGAACATTTTTATTTGTATTCTTAACCACTTTTTCACCAATGGAATATGCCCCAGGTGATTTAAAGTGTAGTATTTCCATTACATGCTGAAATCATTCTTAGGAGGAAACCTCCAAAGCCCCAGTGAAGAGATATACAAAGCCTGCCCTGTAATGTCCAGTATTACCTCATCAATATTGAATTGTATTTCTCCATAGGTTAGCAACATTTAACAACATGTATCATATTTCATCAAATTCACAAAGACAAGCCCAAAATAAAAAAAGCAGCTTTAACATATTCAAAAAAGTTATATATAAAACTCTGATCATTACAATTAATGCATGTCCCTGCTTACACAAAGCAAAGAAACAACAACAAATTAACAGAAAATGCACCACATCTTAATCAACTCCCATTTTGCAGGTGCACTTTGTGCTTCCTCCTGCACACCTTAATTTATTGAGTTTTGGGTAAATTTGAATGTACCATTAGCATCAGCCTCCTGTGTTCTGGGGATATTATTTTACGGATTTCTTCATGCAATTGTATTACATGGCCACAGTAGTGGCCATGTAGTTATGGTTAAGTTGCTGTTTCCATAGGAAGAGCACTTTTTGGGCGGCTTATAACTTCGCTCTCCCTGGACGGATCCTCACCAAACTTTGTAAACAAAGTAGTTGGGTCACTCTGAATTTTTTTGCAAAGTTTGGTGAGGATTCGTCCAGGGGGGGCAAAGTTATAGGGGGGTCCCAAAACTTTTTTTTTTCCCATAGACTGAATGGGAAAAAACACAGCTACAGCCCGAACCGCTGGACGGATTTACACCAAATTTGCGGCAGGAGCGGCGGCCTGGTCCCAAAAGCGTGCTTTTGTAAATTTGGTGTAAATCCGTCCAGTAGTTTTTTTAAAAATGACTAAAATGTAAGGCAAAAAAATTAGTGATATCTGCGTTCGCTTCGCGGATGGACTTCCCTGTTCGCTCCGCGGACAGCACCCCGATTGGCCCGTGGGCTTGCGTCATGTCCGCAGACATGCAACGTGTTCGCTGATTGGACGGCGAGGGGCGTGGAGCGCGTCAGATTTTCTGTGGCGCCCGCCATCTTGTATTCGAAGTCGACCGCGTACAGCGCAGTGAAACGTGGATAGAAAATTGTATTTAGTGCCGTGTGTTGGTGTGTAAGAGTGTTTGGGGAGGGTGGGGGAGTATGAGATAGGTTCAATGCTTTGTTTTTTTATGTGCTAGATGTTTTTGTTGCGTTCGATTTGTCCGCGGAGAACACGCTGTTCTGACATTTTGTAAATAAACTAAATGGTGGGGTGTTTAGAGGACGGAGTATGTGTCATTTTTGTTCGCAAGGAAGGTAAAAATGAGCTATGAACACTCGCGGTGTACTTAATTGTTCGTAAATACACAAACTGGGGGTGTCCTCAGGACGCTGTCTGTATTGTAATTTGTCTAGTTGAATGTGTTCTAAGAACACTCGCAGTGTCCCGAAATGGTTGCAATTACACAAAATGGGGGTGTTCTGAGAACGTTGTTTGTATTGTTCGTTGTGAGGGTGAAAGTGTTTTAAGAGCCCTCCTTTTGTCCGCTAATAGTGCAATTTCCTAGGGGCGTCAACCGACTTTTTGTCCACTAAAGAAACGATAAATCCGGCTGGTGTGCGTCAACATTATGTGATAATCCTATGACTGGCGCTATTGACCTGGCTGACTTGCTTTTGCAACACTAAATCATATCTCCCGCCACTAAGCCTGATATTATCAAAGCATTCATATTCCCCGCCTCTCTCCGTGACGTTACAGGATGCGTAATGAAACGCGCCCAGTCGTCTCCAGTACTACGCGGCTTTACACAGAACCCGGAAGACAACACACATTATGTCACAACACAGCGCGCCACAATTCAGAATATGAAACTGTGATTTAAAAGCAAAGAGCAAGATTGTAAATGTTGTAAAGTACATTTATTTGACATCAAATGTTTAGAGAATATTCAGCAATTTGCATTTGTCTTTGTTGTCGATCCGCAAAAGTTCATGTTGAGACACGCGATGTTCCTTTGCGGTACAGAGAGTGTTAGATCAGGTTACAACTCAGTGCGTCACAATTCGGAATATGAAACTGTGGTTTAAAAGTAAACAGCAGGATTGTACACTTGGTAAAGTACATTTATTTCACATGAAATGTTTAGTGAATATTCAGCGATTTGCTATTGTCTTTGCTGTCGATCAGCAAAAGTTTATTTGGAGCCGCGCGTTGTTCCTTTGCAGTAGATAGGCTGTTGGTTTATGATAAAAGCAGTAAATGGTCTCTCTGATAATCGGAAGGTTGCTCCAACAACGAGCCATTAGACCACCGTATTGGTTGGTATGTTGTTTGTAGCCGCTAGTACTGCGTAAGGGCATATTGGTCCTTGGCGATTGTCCCATAAAATGGTAAGGGTCATGAAGTTGCATATTTGGACTTGCACCTGGCAGTTGAAGACCCCATCCGCTGGAGTCTGTAAATTGTGACATAGACAAAACGGGGCCACGTACCTGTTTTAAAAAACATAAATTAGTCTCACCAGCCAATCTTCATTAAAAATCATCATTTTATTTATTAGGGCGTGAAACTATTTGCTATCGAAGATAGTGCAACAGAGTATGTTAATAATAAAAAAATAATATTTTCCCATTCATATAGCGGTAAGAAATGTGAGGTATCTAAGCGGTGCTTATTATTAACCACGGTGTGTGGTGCTCATTTATCGACCACGGAAGGATGAAAGGCTGAGTTTGGGCTTGCCTGGATGCGAACTTGCCTTAGCAATTTCTATTAACCCACTCTGTGTCGTCTGCCTTTTTCAGAGCCCTCTAAACGACAGGGGATCAATTCGGCGGTGATAGTACGCAGTAGAAAACATTATGCCACTTTCAACGAACAAGTTCAACTTCAGCGGTCTTTAATGCTACGCTATTGTAATTATATTTGGTATAAAGTAATGTAAAGGGTTACTTACAGTACAATTGCAATTTCCATTGTCTACGAGTGGTGCAGTCCGAAAATACAACTCTGCGTGTGCCAACGATCTTTCGCATAGTGATATAATATGTAAAAGTGGTTTCGTTTCAGAAATTTCATCTTTATCTTCTCTTACGTTTTAGCAACACTCCTTCAAGAGAAGTCTTTCGTCACAATCTCTGTCTGTCAAGGTCAAAACACAATACAACCTTATAGTCTGCATCGTGAGCCTCTCCGGGGCCCGAGAAAAAAATGAAGCAGCTGACCTTCACTGTGAACGAGCATAAATTCTTACTTTGCAACATTCTGTGTAAAGCCATCTGTAGAAGTTGGTTTTTGCACGCCATGTTTGTGTATTGTTTGCGTGATATTAAAAAAAGTTTGTTTAAAGGACGTTATGGTTCTAAGTACACCCGAAAGACCCCTGAAAATAGCAAGTTATGGTAAACTATGAAAAATAACTCACGCCAACACCATGCACTGCTAAAACTAACACCCAGGACATCAAAGATGACATCGCAAATGTCATTGATGAAATCACTGATGACATCACATGTGTATGTACATTTCATGGAATTTGTGTACTAGGGATTTTCATTATAATGTTCCGAAAAAAGTGTCAAGGATATTGCAATAAATATCATACTGTTATTAGTGCTTTGCACGATGCATTTATATCAATAAATAGCATTGTATTATGGGATTCTATGTAGTATACTGAGCTACTAATGGGGAAAGATAGCATTGTGTGCAGAGTACAAGATAAAAGTATAATATTTGTAATGTTAATATGTAGAATAATGAAATGATAATTGTCCTGAAATGTTGGAAAATTCACAAAATGGGGGTGTTCTGAGGACGTTATTTGTATTGTGTGATTGCTTAGCTGTATGCAATGAGGGAATGGTACAGAGAGTAAACTGGACGCCGTCTGCGGACACCGCGGCTGTTCGTGGACAGGGCGTAGTAAATCCGGGTTTTTCCAGGAAATCCAACATGGAAAGAAGACTGTACGGATCAGCCAATCAGATGTCAAGGTTGTGGATTTGTGTTGAAAGAGACTGTGTGTGGTGAAGATGGCAGAAGTGGAGAAAGTCAGGGTGTTGGTGCTCGGAGATATGTTTGTGTATGGTTTACAGCAGTACGCTGAATGCAGGCATGTTGCAAAGAACTTTGATGTCAAAGGAGTGGAGGTGGTGTGGAGCACTGTGCCTGATTGCAATGTACAGGGAATTGTACAAGTTTGTGCGGATATGGCCACGATGAACAGTCCGCATGTGGTAGTTTTGCACTATGGTGCTTTCCATTTGGGCAACTTCAGTGCCCCTACTTTGTTGGCTGATTTGGAATGCTTGGTTCAAGCCGTAGTGAAGATCCTTCCAAATGCAAAAGTAATTTTTTCTGGATTACTACCTAGGACAATATGGGACAATAGTTCAGTTTTTTGTCCTCAGCAAAACATTGCTAGGTGTGTCATCAACCGAGGCATGTGTGCCTCCATGCTTAGAGCTGGTATGTTCTTCTGTAACAATGAGAATATTGATGCCAGTAATGCTGTTAATTTTAAAGAAGATGGCATTTCTTTATCTTTTACCGGAAATGCCTTTTTATTTTGGAATGTAAGGGTTGCTTTGGAGAAGGTTATGTGAAGATTTTAGGAGTAAAGTAAGAAAAAAAAACAAGAAAAAAAATATAAAATAACAGGTGTCTGTCAAGCATCTGTAAAAAAAAAGGCTCTTTTCAGAGCCAACTTCAAAGGGGAAATGGGGCACACTATTTAAATTTACATTCATCACGCTCAGATTTTCGATGTGTCCGCAGACATGGCGGTAGCCCGCGGACATGAAAATCACTACGAGGGGGTTAGTATGTTCTATGTTACATGTCAGGGATATTATGGTTAAGTTGTGTTACTAAAAACCTATGAAATTCAGTGAAAAAACTTTGTTAAAGGGACGTTATGGTTCCAAGTAAAACCGAAAAACCCTTGAAATTCGCCAGTTATGGTAACATAAGCAACCATAACTTGCGCCACCATGCACTGCTAACACTAACACCCAGGACATCGAAGATGACATCACAAATGTCATTGATGACATAACTGATGACATCACATGGCTGGCTTTCCCTTTTTATCCTTTACTGACATATCAAAGCCACATAGTTTTCTGCAGTAACAGTAAAAGTTGAAAAGGTACTATATTTGTAGACTTGGGTTCCTGTCACATCATATATGAAACATGTACGTAGCGGAAGATACAGGCTTGAAAGAGAGGAATCCTTTCTGTGCATGAAGATAATCATTATGGTATCAGCACTTTGTCATAGTTTTAGTTTTTATTACTCTACCTTCCCTCTATATGCTCATATTTGTATACATTATAGTCACTCTCCATAGAGTGAATGGGAAAAAAAATTTGTTCGCGTCTACAGCCCAAACCGCTGGACGGATTTCCACCAAATTTGGACCAGGATCAGTGGCTTGGTCCCGAAAGCGTGCTTTTGCAAATTTGGTGAAAATTCGTCCAGTATTTTTTTTTTAAAATGACCAAAAAGTAGGTTAAAAAAAATTAGTGATATCTGTGTTCGGTTTGCGGATACACTTCCCTGTTCGCTCCGCGGAAAGTGTCCTGATTGGCCAATCGTCTTGCGTGATGTTTGCGGACATGCAAAGTGTTCACTGATTGGACGGCGTGGAGCGTGAAGCGCCTCAGATTTTTCGGTAGAGCCCGCCATATTAGATTCGCGGACGTCCCGGACAGCGCGGTGAAACTTTGTTCAAAATGTGTATTTTGTAGTGTGTTGGTGTGTAGGAGTGTTTGGGGAGGGTGGGAGTGTGTGAGATAGGATGAAAGTTGTGTTTTTTATGTGTTAGATGTTCTTTTGTGTTCGATTTGTTTGCGGACATCACGGGTGTTCTGAAATTTTCTAAATAAACTGACTAGAGGGTGTTCTAAGGAGTCAAAATGTGTCCGTTTTGTTCGCAAGCAAAGTGAAACTGTTCTAAGAACACTCGCGGTGTCCGGGGAGTGTTCGTAGGTGGTGCACTGAGGACGCGGTCCGTATTGTTCTCTGTCAAGTTGAATGTGTTCTAAGAACACGCGCGGTGTCCTGAAATGTTTGCAAATAAACAAAATGGGGGTGTTATGAAGACGCTTCTAAGAACACTTGCGGTGTCCGGGGAGTGTTCGTAGGGGGTGTCCTGAGGAGGCTGTCCGTATTGTTCTCTGTCAAGTTGAGTCTGTCCTAAGAACACTCGCAGTGTCCTGAAATGTTTGCAAATAAACAAAATGGGGGTGTTCTGAAGACGCTTCTAAGAACACTCGCGGTGTCCGGGGAGTGTTCGTAGGGGGTGTCCTGAGGACGCTGTCCGTATTGTTCTTTGTCAAGTTGAATGTGTCCTAAGAACACTCGCGGTGTCCTGAAATGTTCGCAAATAAACAAGATGGTGGTGTTCTGAAGACGCTTCTAAGAACACTCCCGGTGTCCGGGGAGTGTTCGTAGGGGGTGTCCTGAGGACGCTGTCCGTATTGTTCTTTGTCAAGTTGAATGTGTCCTAAGAACACTCGCAGTGTCCTGAAATGTTCGCAAATAAACAAGATGGGGGTGTTCTAAAGACGTTTTTGAGAACACTCCCGGTGTCCTGGAATGTTCGTAGGGGGTGTCCTAAGGACGCTGTCCGTATTGTTCTGTGTCAAGTTGAATGTGTCCTAAGAACACTCGCAGTGTCCTGAATTGTTCGCAAATAAACAAGATGGGGGTGTTCTGAAGACGTTTTTGAGAACACTCCCGGTGTCCTGGAATGTTCGTAGGGGGTTTCCTTAGGACGGTGTCCGTATTGTTCGTTGTTAAGTTGAAAGTGTTCTAAGAACTATCACGTTGCTCTGAAATGTTCGTAGGGGGTGTCCTGAAAACGGTGTCCGTATTGTTCGCTGGCAAGCTCAAAGTGTTCTAAGAACACTCACATTGTTCGCGGACATTAAAAGTTTCCCATAGATCATAGTTGAAATGTTTGACTCTATAGATGTGATATGCTGCGGTGGTTGTTGCCAGGGCATAGAGTCTTGGGTGCATGGCCATTTGGCGTTTACTTTACTTGCATCAAAGTTGATTAGAAATAGACCGTCCAGTGTACGTAAGCGTGATAGTGCTACATAGCTCATGCCTTCTTTAAAGACTGTGTTACCAATATCTATCATTGCTTTGTCTAGGGTAAGACCTTGTGATTTATGAATCGTGACTGCGTATGCAAGAGTTAGAGAAAATTGTTCTCTGCGTACATACATATCTTTGAAGAGAAGGAATCTAGCTGTTGAGCGTCCTATCCGTTTTACTTCTGAAAGTTTGTCAAAGAGTATATTGACAAACTGAATTTTGTTGTCACGTGGGTATGTTTGAAAGCCAACAACTGTACCCAGTGCTCCATTAACTAGTCCTTGGTCCACGTCAAGGTTACGTTTAAGCATTACTCTGCAATTTAAGGATAATTTTAACATCTTTTCTAAGCCTGCTGTGTTTGAGATTGATTTTTCTAAATTATTTAGTCTTGTTGTGGCTTGGTCACACATGGGTAGTGTCATATCATGTACATCTAGTTTGTCTGTGGCGCTAATTTCCATTATTGGTTGCATTTCTTTAACTTAGCATGATTTCATTGAATTTGAAACAGCTTGCAAGAGTTGGCATTAAGGCCATACAATTGACATTTTTGTGGGCAAATTGTTCCATAACATCTGTAGCACATGCATTATCGCTATAAAGTGCATTAATGTGCCGGGTTTTCAATGTTGCTTCTGCTTCTTTAGAAAGTATACCAACTCTCAAACTTTTTAAAATGTTGGCATAAGTGAGATCTGCAGATTGGCGCATGTTTTCTGTTAATTCTCTGTATTGGAAATGTTGCCAAAGGTTGACATTTCCAATGCTGCCAACAGTTTTACGGCAGAGTTTGTGCCCTAATGTTTTAAAAATAGGTTCACCTTTTACTGGTGTTAATTGAAGCAGATCTCCAAAAACAATAATGTGTTTTCCTGCAAAGAGCTCTTCATAGTCTGTTTTGAGTACTTCTTGTAATCTGAGGTGAATCAAAGCTAACATCAGGTTGGAGACCATGCTCACTTCATCTATTAGTAGCATTTTCATTTGTTTCAATACTCTGCGTAATTCTATTGCAGCTTCTGCAGAAAGTTTGTAATAGTCTAATTTGTTCTGGTGTTCTACTGGTAATAGTAGTAATCGGTGTAATGTAACACCACCTATGATGTAGGCAGCTAAACCTGTCGGGGCAGTGTCAACAGCTGACAGTTTGTTGTTTGTCAATTGTTTGTTTGTTTGTTTATTTATTTAATATAGCGCAAAACCAAACCCGCAGGTAGCCGGGCGCAAACATTACAAGAATACTTGAGAACTTGGTTACAGTGACAAACACAGAAGTAAGCGGTAGGAGCAGATTCAGAAACATTATAGATTGCATGTGTTGGACAGTTAATGCCAGATGTTGGAAACAGAAAGAGAATGGAAGCTGGTACAGTTCAGTGAGGTATGCAGTAAGAGAGAACTAGTGCGGTTGATTGTCAAGTGTCGGAAGCAAGAAGGAGCTGAGTGGTGGTCAGCCGCAGTTTGTAGCTGGGTACTGGCAGTGGGGGTAGGGGTACCTAGGGACAAGTTAGCAGGGCATAGTCAAGAGGGTGTCTCTCAGGGCGAATGGAAATGTTGCGGAGGGGGATCACCTTAGATGTCGTTAGATCGTAGCCATAAGAGTGCCTTGCGTCTGAGACTTGGGTAGGGTTGGTCCTTTCTGAGTTCTAGGGGGAGTTTGTTCCAAGTTTGGGCCGCTGTGACTGGAAAGCTGGCGCCGCCAGCTGTGCTTTTTTTATATCTGGGCACCAGCAGGGTGAAGGCGTTAAATGTTCTTGTGGGGCGATTAGAGGTTCTTTTGTTGATTCTGTTAACTAGGTAGGGGGGAGCTATATTGTTGAGGCATTTGGATGTGAGTGAGATAGTTTTGAGGGTGATCCTGTCATTAATTTTGAGCCAGTGGATGTTCCTTCTGGCGGTGGAGACATGGGCTCTGTTGGGTAAGTTTAATGCTACTCTAAGAGCGTTATTTTGGAGAGTTTGGAGTTTGTTGAGGATATACTTGTTAGATCCAGCATATAGGGCATTACAATAGTCCAATCTAGATATGATAAGTGCATTAGCTAGGGTAATACAGCTGGCCTCCGTTAGGAATGGTCTACATGCTCGGATCAGTTTACAAGTATAGGCAGTGGAGGAGGCTAGGGAATTAGTTTGTTGCTTGAAGGTGAGTGCTGAGTCCAGATAGACCCCAAGGGTTTTGACTGCGGGCATCACTTTGATGACATTTTTGTCAATGTTAAATGAGGCGTAGTTGGGGTCTAGTTTTTTAATCGCTGTCTCTGTGCCGAGGATCAGAATCTCTGTTTTGTCGTCATTCAGACAGAGGCCGTGGGATGCCATCCATGCCTGAATGAGGAGGTATATCTTGTTTACCAAAGCTGTTGAAGGAACTTACTAATGATTTTGATTAGGAATGTTTTGCCAGAACCAGCTTCACCACTGACGTACAGTAGTATAGGTTTATAATTATGGCAGGAACATTTTTCATTTTCATGTTTTACACCATGTGCAATTTGTTTTGTTACTTCTTGAAAAATGCTACTTTGCTCATTGTTTAGTTTTGATTGTAGTATAGTTAAGTCTTCCTTTTCTTCATACTGACACATGGTGTTTTCTACTTCTATCATAGCTAATTCTGCCTCATTTGTTATTAGTGGTTCTCCCAGTGGTTCTTGGCTTCCTGTTACAGAAGGTTGACTACTGTCAGGAGTATCCTTATCTAGTTGGGCTTGGAGTTCTTCTTCGTGTTGCTGTTCATTGTGCAACATTGCTTTGTACTGTGTAAAGTTTACATCAGTTATAGTGCTTTCATTTGCTTTGAAAGCATCCTCATATGCGTCATAGTTATCTAGTAATTGTTCTTCTTTTCTCCATGGTTTGAAGAGTTGTAGCAGGGACATGTAATATACTTCTTTATGTTGAGGATTCTTCAATGACAATTTGATATGATTAATTAAATTTGGTCTAGTGAGTTTAACTAAGCTGCCTTCACAGTTTGTCACTTTATATTTACCTTTTTTTTCATCGGGTTTCATATTATTTTTGTATGTGTAGTTTTGGGCTATTTGGTATAGAAACATGTTTTCCAAAGTATTACTTCTGTTTGGGTAGTATGTGTCCAATAAATTGTTTTTTAAAATGTCTTGGCTGTTGGGATCATGTTTGGCTATTGTTTCTATATCTTCATATGATTTTAGAACTATTTTTCTAGATTTAGCTGGACCAAGACTTAGCCATACTATATTTTCAGATTTACCATACAATGAAGTACCAGTTAAACGATCAGCTGCTTCATAAGATCCACATTCTCTATGGGTGAGCATTTTTATGCCCAAGCTGTATAATTTCTGAGATACTGTTTTATCTGATGACAGGTCATTCCAGAGGTCTTGGAGCTCTGTTTTTTCTGCTTTAGTTAAGTATGCTGTGACATATTGTGCAACTGCAGTAGAATTGTCTGCAATGTACTGCACATCTATGTTTGCATTCCATAAGTGGGCAAAATGATTGCATTATAATCATTGATATATTTTTCTTCTTCTTTTCTTTTTATGTAATATGTATTTTTAGGTGACTTTCCTTTAACAGTATGTCTAACTGAAGACATGAGGTTGTTTACTTGACCTGTATTTGTAACTGTTCTAGGGAAACCAAATCGGCATTTGGTGTAGTATTTGCCTTTGTTTTTGTATTTGCGACGACAATATTTTCCACATTTGTGTCTTTGAAATTGTAAAATTTGTGCACAAAGATCACTATTTGTGGATTCTGATGGAATTTCACAAGTAACATATTTTTCAATAAACTGTAAAACAGTGGCATCACTGTCTTGACCAAATTTAGGAGCATCTTTAATCCATAAAAGCATGTGGATATGTGGTGCTCCTCTGGCTTGGTATTCTTTTCTCCAAAAGAAGTGTTGCACTTCTCCAAGGGGGGGAACAGTTTTATTACAAATAAAATGTAGCATAGCAATGAAGCGATGGTGAAAATATCTTGAAACATTAACAGGATCCAAAGAACAAAGTTCTCCAGGTGTTAGAATATCTATATTTGTTTTGTTTTTATTTGATATGCGTAGGAAATCATGTAAATCTTCCCACGCATATTCTGCACAACTTAATGTAACAAACCAAGTGGGTGGGCCAAGGTTTCTGATCATACAACGTACATCTCCATGACGTCGAAACCAGTACTCTTTAGTACCACGCATATTTGCTAATAGATTAGTAATATTTGATTGTAAAACCTCATCCTTTTGTTGCACTTTCTCTAATAATTGTGTAGCTGTCATATTTTGAAAGTGTGATCCTGATTTTAATATGTGTGCAACTCCGTAACATAAAGTTGCTAGTTCACTTTCAAAGAGTAGGTGGAATATGTATTCCACATTTTGTCTAAATCTGGGATCTTCAGAATACATCCATAATGAGCGGTATTCTGAAGCTGATATTTGAATAGGTCTATCATCATACCTTCCTCCTTTGCCAGTAGGAAAGAGTAGAGGAAAAGCACGTGCTTCTATACTTTTTTCCCATATACTGATTGGCGATCCTTTTGTTTGACTCTTTTGGTAGGTTTCCAGTACATCTTGTACGGTGTCATTACAGTGCAAAAGATGAATTGTATACTGGTCTAAAGTATTTGATATTGTAGCAGGATCTAGTAGCTCAAATTGACCAGCTTCTTGTGTTTCTTGAATTATTTCAGTTGTATCTTTCAAGTTTTCTTCAATATTAATTTCTTTGTAATATTCATTATTCTCTTTGAGATATTGGAAGGCTTGTCTAACTTTATATAAATCTACCAGCTGTTGCCATATTTTTTTGTCTTTTGTAGGTACTCCATTTACTAATATAATTAAAGATTGGTGCATTGGACGTTGCACTCCTAGAGTATGCACATTTTCTTTTAGATTTAATGGTAAATAAACTACTTTTCCACGAATGCCTTTTTACCAGGGAGGTAATTTTGCTGTTTTTGGTTGAAGGCGTATTATTGCTTGAAATGGGTGTACTGTTTGAATTATGATGCTCTCATATAAATTAAGTTGTTGTAGAGGTTTTGGTACTGGGTATAATTCCAAATTATTTGTGATAGAACGTGAAGGAGTTTGGTTGTTGTCAAGTTTTGTGGTGCAATAACTGCAAAGTATTAAGGGCTCAGTTATTTCATATTTGTTTTCTGCTAGAAGGTAGAGAGCTAATTCAAACCATTTAGAATCTTCATTGTCTTCTATTTCGTATGATAGGTCCACAGTTTTTGTGTTACTTTTATAAAAATTTCTATGGCAACATACACATACATGGTTTGGTACTTCAGCTGATCTACTTTTAAATTTTAGTATTTCTTTTTTGTATGTGTTTAGCAAAAGGTTGCCATGTGTAAAATTGTTGCCTAATTGGTTTAAAGCTATTTCATTCTGTAAATGGCTTTCACTTCCAAAATATTTTTTCTGGATATAGTGAATTTCTTCAAGTAGGTCTTTTGCTGTACCATGTAGAAGGATGTTATTTAACTTTGCTAGTGCTAAAGCAGGACTGATGTTATTAACTTTGCTAGTGCTAAAGCAGGACTTTTAGCATAGTACAGTTTATAGACTAGATTTCTTATAGTTGAATGATGTGTTGATATCCTTTTGATATCATGGAAAGTGGTTTTACAAGTAGGTCCTGTAATGCAGGCCAATGAATGTCCTTGTAGTCCTGTGTACTTGCGCACTGGACAGGTATCTATATTTTGCAGTAATTTAATTTTGATTTTGTCTTTGCTTTTTACATATTTATTGAGGAATTGGTGTAAAGATTTGAAACATTGTTTGGGAATGTTACACATTGACGTGCATGGCCATTTGTAAACTAGACGTTCTGATTCAGTTGAATGGAGGGGTAATTCTAAGTTTTCAGGGCATATTTTTGTAAGGAGTACTTCTTGTTCCATTATGGTATTATTCACTTTTTCATAACCTCGACCACTGCTATTTATGGCAATTGTATTAGTTTGCTTTTGTTTGTACGCTTCTTCATTAAAATATGGTTCTGTGCTCGTAGTGTGATTCCATTCACCTCCGCAGATACCTAAGAAGTTCTTTCTGTTGACATTTCGCTTATTGAGAAGTCTTTTTTGTAATTTAGTTATTAGTTTTGTTAGTGGTTTCATTTTGTTTAACAGTAAAATAAATAAATTTCTTTTGAAAAGAATTGCACTGTCCATCAATGCTTCTAAGATTAATTTCCTACGATAGGTTTTAAGCTTTGAACCTAATTTCTCTCCTGTTTTTATAAGATTTTGAAGGACTTTGTGATGGTATATTTTGGCTAAAATACTTTTCTTGGTATGCTTACTTTGCAGTATATTATAATTTGAAGAAGTAGTTTTATTTGTACTGATAGCTGATTTTCTGTTAATTGTTTTTTGGTTTGTTTTACATTTTGATAGAGGAAGTGAAGTTGTTGTACTTGAAACTTCTTGTGTTTCATTAAATGATTGTATTAGCTGTTTTGTTTCAACTTTTTTTTACAAATTCTGCTAGAGATGGATGCTTATGTTGGACTCCTTTATTTTCATTTGCTCTAATTTTGCGTTGCTTTCTACGGAGTTGTCTTTTGGTAGGCATTCTTTAGGGTCTGTTGAAAGGTTTGGTGGCAGGGAGCCATTTATATTGCAGTGCAAGTGGGGAGCCAGTGCAAAAGTGTAACTTGGCACTGGCTCCCCACTGCCAAGTTACACTTTTTTAAATAATATAAACTCCTCAAAACCCACAATCGAAATGCACCTTTGGAGCATTCATTTGGAGTACGCTCTTAGAATACCCACTCAAGACACTTCCACAGCTCAGTTTTGGAATACAAAGTCAAAATATACACTGGGAATACAGATTTAGTATATGCAAACAAATGTATGTTTTCAGTGGAAACACTATGGGCCTGATTCACAGAACGGTAAAGAGTTTTTACTCCTGGATATCTTGCTTGGATTTGCTGCAATGATTAGTTCCAACACTCTGGTAGGTACGAAGCAATTCGTTTTTTATTTGGTGGTTTTCTTGGGTGGTTTTTTTAATACAATTGTCAGTGTTTAAGAAACACTGTTAGGACTTGATGTACCAATTCGGTCAGCCGACACGTGTTTCGACCCTGGGGGTCTTTCTCAAGGCTGATAGTGCCAGGTGATGTGTAAAATGTGACAATATCGTGACATGATAGTTGTACAATAGTCAAACATTGTGGTGTTGGGGTGACGTGAAAACATTGTGACAGTTTGAGAATCATAGCATTATAAACAGTTTGAATTACATTGGGAATTAGATTCCAGTTGGAAGAAAATGGAGGAAGAAACGGAAAAGAGTTAGCAAAAGATTTGGGTTGATGTGCAAATAGTAATGGGGGGAGGGACATGGTGTACCTCTTACCATGTGTGAATTTCTGTGAGCCTTCATTGGGGTCATGGTTCAGTTGTTGAAGGCTGTCCTTGTGGCAGTCTTGGCTCCTGTTGGGCCCTATAGAGGGGTTTAATAGAGAGTGATGGATTGGTAGGTGAGTTGCATCCAGTGGGGGTATGGCTGGGCAGCAAGCATGGTTGGGGGAGCCCATGTTGGTTGAACTGCCATTTGGTGCTTGTGCCATGGGGGTGAGGTCACTTAAGGGTTGGTAGATCCAAGCCTATTTGGAGCATGGCTGTTAATTAGGACAATTTGATTATCTAAAGAGAAACCGTTTTGGTCTCAGAGAAACCGTTTTGGTCTCAGTTGCCGAGATTAATGAGGTGAGAGAGAAGGAGGTTAATGGCTGCGAGCTGTATAGCTGGTGCAGAGCCCATGTATGGCGGGGCGGTGTCTCCCTCGTTCCGTGGGGATGTGGGCGCTTACCTGGAGTCCGAGGTTGAGTGTCCTGGGTGCTCTGTCGCGCTCCTGCTGTAATGCCGGGTGCCGCCATACTTATTTAATCACGCTTGTGCTGTGTCACGTAATGTGGACACCAGTGCGTCGGATGACACCAGCGCGCATGCTTGGTGGACTAGTGAGGCGTTCAAGAAGCATTCGCCTGGTCTGATTACCGAAAGTCGTAATTGCACTTGGCCTTGGGGCGGGCCAAGGGGAGTGGAGGGGGGATCATGGAATGGGAGAGTGCTAGGCTCTCTGGAATAAACCCAAATAGAAGGGTGTGATTGGGAAAAGGGGCTATTCCTATATTATGAGCAATGGTGTGAGTGCCATGGAGTAATACCATAGGCCTACTGGGTGTGGTGGCCCAGTTCGCTGTGCCTGGCTGTAGGCCTAATTTGGGAAAGGAGGATAAACCAGTTCAATAGTGCCTGGATCCTGATGGGATAGCTGTCCCAGTGCACGGTACGGTGGGATGTGGAGCGGTCCATGTGGGACTGATGGTTGAGCCTGCTGACTAAAGGTATGAATATAGTTAAGGTCCTGCCTATGGTGTGATCCCTGTATGATGGGCAGGAGTAAAGTCCTAGGATGTGGAATATGTGTCAATTTGTGTGGGGCTCAGTAGAAATGCTGGGCTGTGTGAACGCCCCAGAAAATAGCCAAGTGATATTTTGGGAGCAGATTAGAGAGGAGGTTACAGGAAAACATTGAGACCATGATCTTTGTTTAAGCCATTTTTGACACATCTGAAATGACAGATCAATCGTGCTTCCTCTTGTCTCAGCTTTTGGATTCTGTCTCCTCCTCTGGGGCCCAGCCGGAAAGTCTTGAGTCCCATGAACCTGATCTCACTTTTGTTGTCCATCTGGTGATTCTTCTGCCAGTGGTTGGCCAGCGGTAGTTTCGGATCTTGTGAATATATACTGTTCATATGTTCTCTTATCCTGAAGCGTGTTTCTCTGATGGTGCTGCCTATGTATATTTTCTTGCATACACAGATAATTGCATATATCACAAATTTACTTTTGCAATTGATGTGCTCTGTGATATTGAAAGTTGGGCAGCCCATAAATTCAGCACATTTTGTTGGAGTTGCATACTTGCACATTGAGCATGTCCCGCATCTTGTGAAGCCTATTGGTGTGAGTTTGCTGAGCCAGTCCTGTGCTTTGATATGTTTATCCGAAAGAAAGGAGGGGCTCAGTAAGTTCCTGAGAGTTGGTGCTCTGCTAAATGACATGCTAGGGTATGTTTCCAATTGTGGCTTGATGTGTTCATCCATGCGAAGTAGCCCCCAGTGCTTGGTCAGAATTTTTTGGAGTGCATAGCTGTCTTTATTATATCTTGTTACAAATCTAATCATAGGTTTGTCATCATGTCTCTTTGGTTTGCGTGAGAGTAGAGTCGGTCTTTCAAGATGGCGAGCTTGTTCCCTTGCAGTTTGTTCTTGCTCAGATGTATTCTCCTTTGGGGATGTTGCGTATAACACTCTTTCTGTGGCAACTCTGTGCATGCAGGGTGGAGTTGACCTCCGTTGGCTTGCGATAAGTTCTGGTTGTGATTTTATTCTCTTCTATCTCAATCCTGAGATCTAGGAAGTCGATTTGTGCCGAGCTGGTGTGGCTGGTAAATTCAATGCCATAGTTATTAGTATTCAGGTAATCCATATATTCATTGAGTTCTTCTTTGGTTCCTTTCCATATTAAGATGATGTCATCTATAAATCGTGCCCAGTTGACAATGAGCCTGGTGTATTTCTCTTCTTTCATTGCATGCTGTTGCTCATAGGAATGCATGAAGCAATTAGCTAGAGCTGGAGCATAGCTGGCTCCCATTGCGATCCCCTTGGTTTGTTTGAAGTATTCTCCATTAAATATGAATATGTTATTTGTGAGAGAGAATTTGAGGAAGGCTTTGGTCATTTCCACTTGGTCTAGATGCGATGCTGACTCGTGCTTGAGGAGGAACCCCATGCTATGAAATTTGGTTCCCATTTGATATTGGAGAGTATCTCCAAAGTGTGCATGGTATCCCTTAGATAAGTTGGTATTTTGGTCACCAGTGGTTGGATCATGTTGTTAATGTATCTAGCTAGCGTCTCAGTTACCCCTCCAATCCCACTCATGATTGGTCTGCCCTCTGGAATCGTGTTGAAGGCTTTGTGGATTTTTGGCAGGAAATATATGGTAGGCATGACTGGGTGATCCGTCCTGAGGTAGCTGTATTCTTCATCTGTTATGAGGCCTGCTGTTTTGTAATTAGTCAGCAGTTCCTGTTGTTCTTTGAGGATCCTTGCTTGTGGGTTGCTGTCCAATTTGACATAGTTGCCTGGTGTTTCCAGGTGGTTTAGGGCCATTTTAAGGTAGTCAGCCTTTTCCATTATTACTATGTTTCCACCTTTATCCGCTTCCTTAATTACGATGTTACCTTCCTCACGTAGGTTTTTGAGTACAGTCTGTTCTTCTTTCGTTAGGTTGCCTTTGATCTCCGTTCTGCGGGTTTGTTGGTCTTCCAATTTATGTAGATCATTGATTACTGCTTGATGAAAGGTGTCTATATAGTTTTCCGCGAAAAGTTGTGGTGTAAACATTGATTTGTTATGGCTACCTGAATATAAGACATTACATGGTATGGCGTCCAAAGTATATAGAAATCTGAGCCAACAGTACACGCCAGCAGAGGGGTTGTTAACTAAGTGGTCTGAGGTCCTTGGCTCTGATATGACTGTGGAGAGGTGGAGGTTTCTTTGTAAAAACGTAACTCTGACATCCATTAATCTTGGAGAACAATGCCGCCAAATCAAAATTCTTAATAGAGTGTTTTGGACTCCCCAGAGACTTTATGCGAGAGGGATGATTGACTCAGAGTCCTGTTGGAGGTGTAAGCATGATGTCGGCTCCTTTGAACACTTGATCTGGGACTGTTATGAACTGAGGACATTTTGGAGGAGTGTCACTGAAAAGATTAATGAGGTTCTATTACTGCAAGAGGATTTTGATTATAACACTATCATCTTGGGTGAGGATGATAAAGTGGAAGATCTCACTTATCCACAGAAATGCTGGTTTTTTAGGGCTACAAATTCTGCGAAAAAAATTGTTTTGAGAAAATGGAACTGTGATGAGAGACCGACCTGTTCAGAATGGGTGGAGGACTTGAGGCAAGTGGCCAGAATTGAGAAGGTTATCCTTCGCAGGAACACAAAGTTGAAATTGTTTGATGATATGTGGGGTGGGTTTTTGGATGACATGTGATAATAAGTTGGCCTGTTTTGCTTTTTAGATTCTGTGAAGGTTGGGGATGGATATGGGGTGTGGATTCTATGCAATGAGTTCTACGATTACAATGCTGATAAGTTTGTTGCGTGTATGTTTTCTATAAAATTCAATAAACTTAATAATAAAAAAAAAAAAAACTTTGATTTGTTTTTCAGTTCAGGAATTACCATTGCAACATTATGAATCCCTAGTTCTTGCATGCATTCGTGTTTGCTTTTGTTGTTTTCCGCAAGGGTGCTGAGGAGATGGATGTCTTCAACATCTCTAATGGTAAGTGAGCTAGGTTTTGGTGCTGGCTCTGATGGTTTGTACACCGTTGTTTTGGTAGCAAAGAATTTCTTGAGTTTTAGGCGTCTTGTGAATTTGAATAAGTCAATTTGTATGTCGACAAAGTTGTTCTTGCTTGATGGTGAGAATGAGAGACCCTTGTTGAGTACTTTCATTTCTGTGTTCGTAAGTTCTCGGTGTGACAGATTCATGATTAGATTTTGGTGTGCTTCTGTCCCCCAGTTTTCTGTGGCTGTGACCTTGTCTGTCTTTGTTCTATTTCTTCTTCCAGCTGTCTTGCGTCTTCTGTCCCTTCTTCCTCCTCTTATTCTTCTTGCCGGATTCTTGTATTTGTCAATGGTTTTGCAAAAGATACCGTTTTTTTGGGGTTGGCTTGTGGTTTCATACAACTTGCTTTCTTGTGTAGCTTGATTTTGTCTAAAAAAGACCGCTTGGTTGGTGGTTTGTCTGATGCTTTTTCCAATACATCTGTTGTATCTTCTGGTTCACTGGTTCACAGACGTTTTCCTATGTTTGTTTGTTTGTTTGTTTTATTATTTATAATGCGCTAGTGAACCCGGGGGTATCAGGGCACAGCATTTAAGAAATTTCAAAGCTTGGTTACAATACACAGAGAATATACATGATACAAAAAGTAGGTACATAAAGTTATATACAAATCAAATCAAATCAGCAGTCATATTATAGGACCGTAATGTACAAGTGAGCAGGAAGGCACAGGTGGTAGTGTGTGCAGGTAGCGCTGGGCATTGC